>NC_136063.1:945595504-946185504 GCF_964261635.1 Lissotriton helveticus
GTGTAGAGAAAGTGGAAGAGGAACCTCTGGTTATTCTAGTTAATGGGGTTCCGACAAAGAGTAAGAAAATCTGGCAAGATTTAGTGGATGTTAGGAAAGTCAAAAAGACAACGTTGTATTTGGTCAAAAACAATGAGTACTACAAACATGTATGTGTTGGAGCAGAGGAAACAGCTGCAGATGAAGACAGTGATTGTTCAGCTGACCAAATTGAAAAAGTTGATGTGTCTAGAAGTGAAGAAATATATGTACATTAAACTGTTCATCCTTTGCATTCCAAAGAAGTGATGGGGAATGCAATTGACATGTTTCAAATGAAAGCAGCAAAAGGAAGTCCCATTAGTGTATGGGAAGAAAGTTTGGAAGCTCGTTGTTTTCCACATTTATTTCCAACAGGTCGAGGTGGACAATATGACGATCGACCACTTCAAATTACTGCATCTGAATATCGAACTTTAAGATTATATGCTGAAGATCCAAGGTTTCGTCAATGCATTCCATATTTGTTTCATCTACTGTACGAAAGTGACTTGTCTGGGCTGTCTTATGCAGTAAACCATATACTGAAAAGTGGAGCACATCTGCAAAATGTTTCGGCGAGGGACTTTATGGAGAAAGTCAATCTGCAAGATAATATTTTGGAATCTCATTTAATCAATCTCATGGCATGTCAGCGTGGTACAAATGAGTATTGGTACCATCGTCATGGGGAATTGAAATGTATGCTAAGAAACTTAGGAACTCCTACATGGTTCCTCACTCTTAGCTGTGCTGAGTATGCATGGGACGACTTACTTCAATTTCTACGAGAGGCAAATGCAAATATACAAAATATAGAATTCAAAACTGCTGGAGAACTGTGTTCTTTGGATCCAGTGAATGTATGCAGATATTTCAATCATAGATTTGAAGCTATGATGTCTTTTATTACCAACAAAAAAAATCCTCCCCTTGGAGAGGTTTTGGATTTCTTTTGGAGAAAGGAGTATCAAGCGAGAGGTGCTCCTCATATACATATGTTGTTGTGGATTAAAGATGCACCCAAATTTGGAAAAGATTCGGATGAGACAGTGATGAGCTTCATTGAAGAGTATTCAACATGTGCTGTTCCGAAAACTACCAAAGAAAACAGTTTAAGGCAACAAGTTTTACGCTTTCAATCCCATCGTTGTGGAAAGTACTGTTGTCGAAAATTCAGAAACAAGGACAAGTTCTACACAAAATATCTTTTCTTAGTTTCCACGACCAGTGATTTCTAAAGGAAGAGTAAATAATTTGATGTCTTCTCTGCGACATACTGTGATGAGGAAATCACCAAAAAATACATACAATTTAAAAAGAAACGAAGAGTCCAAGTACATCAACGACTACAACCCAGTGATTTTGTCCATGTGGAATGCTAACATGGATATTCAGTTCGTTGCTGACAACTCTATTGCTGTGGCTAGATATGTGACGTCTTACATCACAAAAAAAGAAAAGACAGAACTGAAGGAAATGTGGGAGGACATTTCACATGAAAAGAGCATAAGTAAAACATTATACAGTTTCAGTCTGAAGATGTTGTCGCATCGAGAAATTGGAGCATATGAATATTCTGATCGGTTATCATCAGCAAGTCTCTACGCCAAGTCTAGAACAATTATTTGGGCAAGTCTAGGTCTTGCTACAACACGAAACCGAGTTTTGAAATCTGTACAAGAAATTGAGTATTTGGCGGAGAAAGAACCAGAAAGTACAGATATTTTGAAGACAAACATGTTGGATACATACTATCCAAATAGAAGTCCTTACCTTGAGAACGCTTGTCTCTATGAAGTTCTGCAAAGATATATTTATAAGAGGAACATCAGAGAAGATATCAATAATGGAATATATGCTGTCATTGGCTGTGAAGGATGTCTAGTGAAGCAGAGAAAAGGCCATTTGATTAATCATCGAAAAATGAGTTGCGAAAATCCAGAGAAAAGGGAATTTTACTATTTAGCTCTTTTGCAACTCTTTAAGCCATGGCGTACAGAAGAGGAACTACTTGGAAATTTTCTCTGTTACGAAGATTCTTTTAATGCAACCAAGGATACCATAAAATGTCCTGTTTTTCCAAATTATCTGCAAATGTTGAACGAAGAAATAGAGCAAGAAGCCACAATTGCTGTGGAGATTGATAGAGACAGTTCTCAAGACAGTCAGAGTTCTACTTCATTGAGTCAGGATCCACTAGGAGGACCAATTATTCAAAATGAAGCTACCACTGCCATGGATGAGGTGGAAAGAGCTATGGAACAAGCTCAAGATGATGTAGTTAACTTAGAAGATTTGGTGAAACAACTAAACCTTGAGCAGAAACAGATATATGACGAAGTCACAGAACAGATTGAACATGGATTCAGTCATGAGAAAAAAGAGTGCTCATGTACATCATTTAAGCCTGTCCGACTGTACGTGAGTGGAGAAGCGGGAACTGGAAAAAGTTTTCTGATTAAAGCAATTGCAACTTATCTGCAGAAAAGGACTGAACCACCGCTGTCTTGTGTTGTTACCACTCCAACTGGGCTGGCAGCTCATAACATTAAAGGGATTACTTTACATCGTTTACTGATGCTGCCAGTGGAGCATGATAACACATTGCAATACCACAAGCTATCTGGAGATGCGTGTTCCGAAGTTTCGAGAGTCCTGAAGAAAATGAAACTTCTTATCATTGATGAAGTAAGCATGGTCTCAAATCTAATGCTTGCTTTTGTGCATTTAAGAATGCAAGAAATTCTTAGAACAGAGTATGATGTGTTATTTGGAGGAAAACACATTATTGTTTTTGGAGATCTACTGCAGTTGACTCCAGTGAAAGGACAACCAGTGTTTAAAATGGTCACGCATGAAGATACCGGGAAGTGCCTAGGAAGCATTGGAAACGTTAATATATGGTTAAATTTCAAATATGCAGAACTACTCCAAAATATGCGACAGGCAAAGGATGAAGATTATAAAAATATTCTACAAGATGTAAGAATCGGAAAAGTAAGTGAGCATGGGAAAGAAGCTTTACATGCACGATTAATTTCAAATTAGTATCCAAATGAAAACATTCTTCCAAAGAATATTTTTAAGAAAATTAACGAGAACAAATCTGGGATTGTTTGATGGCAACTCTGAAAGAATGTTCCATCTTCAACAACAAAATGTTAAAGTTTGAAAATGAAGAGATTGTGAAACTGGAAGCTATAGATAAAATAGAGCATATGGGAGCAACAATTATTTTGTCAGAAAATTTGAAATCAAAATTGGATTCATTAGAGAAGACTATATCCAAAACTGCTGGTTTTGAAAAGACTCTGAATGTGTGTTTAAATTGTTGTATCATTTTGAGAAGGAATTTAAATGTTGAAAGAGGTCTGGTAAATGGAGCAATGGGTCATGTTGTTGATTTTGTAAATTACAAAAATAGAGATGGAATTGAAATTTTAAAAATTAAATTGGATGGCATTGACGAAATAGAACAAATTTGTTGTTGTTCAGCTAGATTTTTGCTTGTGAAAGACTTATATGTTCGCCGAAAACAGTTTCCTGTTTGTTTTGGCATATGCGGTGACAATTCATAAATCTCAAGGTTTAAGTGTAGATAGTGCTTTGGTGAACATTGGAAGTTCTGTGTTTAAAGAGGGTATGGCATATGTGGCATTATCACGAGTCAGAACTTTATCAGGATTGTACTTGATTGAGTGTGATGAAACAAAGATTTGTGCAGATCTAGATTGTGTTAAAGAATACAATAGGTTAAGAAGAGAGTATGCTCCACATTTGCCTCAATATCCTCTGTTTGAAAAACGTGTGGTAGGCCGAAAAAGAAGAAATGAGAATAATTGCAGTGAGGTAGTAGCAAAAAGACAAAAAGTAGATGAAACTGTAATTGTAAGCAGAAGGAAAAAGGATTCTGTTGAAGATGTTGTTGGATTTCAGTTTGAAAACAGTTCTGGTGTCAACTGCTATGCTAATGTAGTGGTTAATGTTG
Organism: Lissotriton helveticus; assembly: GCF_964261635.1. Lineage (NCBI taxonomy): Eukaryota > Metazoa > Chordata > Amphibia > Caudata > Salamandridae > Lissotriton > Lissotriton helveticus. Next base: position 945,599,514 of record NC_136063.1, read on the forward strand.
TTTTTTTTCTTCAAAATTTACAAGAACAGATTGTTGAAAATCGGGATCAAACATTCTGCTGTTTATTGAATTCTGTGTTTGAGAAATGTAGCAGTGATAGAGCAAAAATAGAAAGTGTTTCAGAAATTCGAAATCTTCTAGACATATGTTCTAGTCAAAATCAATTTTCACAGAATATTCAGCAGGATTGTCAGGAATTTTTAATGTATATGTTTGATGTATTGGAAGATGAAGGTGTAGATATAAAAAATCTTTTTAGCCTTTCTTATCAATGGCAGCATGACTGCGACAACTGTAGTTTATCAAGTAGTACTACAATAGACACTGAAAGATTTATATATTTGACTTTACCAGACTGCAAATCAGAGTCTTTTAATAATCTAGTTAACCACTTCAGCGCTAATGACAAGGGTAACTCGTCATGGACTTTCCATTGATTTCAATGGAAAGTCAATGGAAGATCATCAGGTGCCTTAGCAGCCAAGTGGTTAAAGCAGCTGATCACAATATGGTGTGTACCCAATGTAAGTCTGCAATGCTGTCCACATTATTTATACAAAATTATGGTCAGTATGTCATTTTAATGTTCCAACGATGTAGACCTGATGGAAGTAAATTGACAACTTCTATTAAAAATTTCGTGGCTTCTCAGTTATCAATATCAGGAAGAACTTTTGCAACTGTAGCTATTATTTATCATGACGGTCCCTCAACAACATCAGGGCATTACACATGCTACTTAAAATGTCGAAAAGGTTGGAGTAACTGCAATGACACTCATTTGACTTTCAAACAACGTTTGCCTTTTGACTTAAAAAATTCATACCTAGTGTTTTTAGAACCAAAATTTAAGTAAAGGTAATTGCCCTATGAAGACGGGAGCAGTTAATAAAAGTTAGTTTGCTGTTTAAAATTATATTGTGAGTAAAAGCGATGAAGATAATATAAAAATTATAGTTCTCATAAAGGTACGGTAAGTGGATCGCATATTAAGTGATATCAGTATTATAGGAAATGTTCAACATGAGAGAGCCAGAGCTGGAATTATGAATATTTAAATATTGTGAAAATGTTGTTTGAGCCTTTCTTTCAGAACGTCGGGAAAACGGTAATTTTAGAATTTGTTTTAAGTCATTTGAAAATATACTGATACATCTGACACTATTTGGCCTTAAGGACAAGTGAAGGAATGAGCAAAGAGTCATGACTGAACAGAAGGAGTATATGAAAACATTTAAACATATTTCAGATGTTCTTGGAGCTTTTTTTCTAGAGAGTCGATGAAATGGAATTTTTAGAGAACAGCAGAGTACCTTTCAACGTAAAGGACCTTCATGATGTACTATTTGGCCTAAAGGAAAAGTAAGTGAATCAAAGATTAGTGTACATATGTGATTTGTAAGTTTATATGTTTTTTTTTAAACACAATCTTTTTGATTGTGTTTTTTTTCCGCTGTCATATGATGAATAGTTTGAACACACTGTTTTTAGTGAAATTCAATATGTTCTGAGAACAGCAAAAATAAACTATCTAACATGTTGTATAAATTATTCTATAGTTTGTATTGTGTAATTTATATTGTATTCCCATTGTCTCACACTCACTTTCCTTTTTCCTCTCTCTTTCAGCTCTCTTTACTCACTCACACTGACTTTCTCTCACTCTGTTTCACACCCATTCGTTTACTGCACTTCTTTCACAACCCCTCATTTCCATTTCATCTGTCTGCATCCCCTCTCTCCCTTGCACCACTTTTCAGCTTTCAGTCTCTCTGCTTTACTTCCCTTTTCTGTCTTTTCCTCCTTTGCTCTTTTAGTAATTCCTCTTTACTCACTTACCAGTATTGTTGCACTTTATCACTATAACTCACCCACTCTCCCTCTCTTATCTTTGTTTGCTCCTTTTTTTACCTCTTCTCTCTATTTTCCGTTCACTACCTCTATGTCCTCAGTCCCTCACTCTCCTTGTGTTTTGTTTACTTGTGTTTATCTACCTTCTGTCATTTCTCTTACAACAACTTCACTGCTCCTCTCTCATCGTTCTTCACCCCATTTCTTTTAGTCCGGTTCCATTACTACCCCTCATTTCCTATCTTTCAATGTTCTTCTCTTTACTTTCATCACCGAATCACTTTCATGTCTCTCTTCTTCTCTTCCTCTCTGTCAGTGAATCTATATGCCTTACTCTTAGTAATTTGCTCTCCTTCTATTTCTTTAACCCTCTTTTTGTCCTTTTACATCACTTTATTTCCCTTTCTGTGTCTTTCACTCGTACTTTATTTCTTAATACACTGTTATGATTTTTAACCTCTTCATTTGTATCTTTTATTTTAAAATATATATTTTACTAATTATAACTTATTTTTTCTTCTCTCTTTCACAGATACAAAGTGTAGTAAAAAAATGTAATTAAAGTTACATTAATTATAAGGTAAGTGTGAGTAAAAAAATGTAGTTTGTCATCACCCTTTCGTTTAACCTCACTATTATTCTCTCACCCTACCTCACTCCTGTTTCCTTACTCTGCTTCCTTCACTTATTCTTATCCTCCATGTTTACTCCCCTTTCCCTAACTCCCCTCGCACATTCAACTTCTTTCAGTCCCCCTGCTTTACTTCCCTTACCCTCTGTTCCCTTCCTTTGCTGCCTCACTCATTCCCTTTCCCTTAATCATTTACTTCACTCGTGTCACTCCTACTCTCAGTCCGTCTGTTCTCACAGTTCCTCACTTCCGTTCCCTCACTTTGTCTCTCTTATCGTCACTGTCTCTCTCCCCTCAATCTGTCAATACTCTTTCGTCATGCTCATTCCCTACAACTCTCCCACACTCCCTCACTTACCTTTGTTTGCTGCTTCACTCACTCCCTTTCAGTTACTCCTTCCTTTACTGTCTCTCTCCTTTCTGTGTGTCACTCCCCATGTCTTACCCTTATTCACTTTTATCCACCCTCTTTTACCGCTCTTTACTTAGAGTCACTTCTCTTTTCTAATCCTCCCTCACCGTTGTTCCCCATCCTTTACTGTCCTTCCCTTTACTTTCAACACCCACTCACATTCTCCCAGTACCTCTGCTTTAGTTTTCTTCCTCTCTCTTCCCTTGTTTTGCTCCCTTATTCATTTTCCTTTTCTCACTTACACCCTATTACACCTTCTCTCTGTTTTACTATCTAATACACAGTCCCTTTGTGTTGTTCCCTCTAGCTCTCTTTCTCTTAACATAACTCTCTCTGTCCCTTTCCCTCATGCTCACTCCTTCATTCTTTTTTTTTTTGGTGCGCGCCCCGGTACGCGTACCGGGGAGCATACCGTTACGCGTACCGTTGAGAAAAAAGAATGACAGAGTTTTTTTAAAATGTTGTTTTTTTGTTGTAAATTAGAAGTAGTTCTAAAAAGAACTGTTTTTTTATTCTTTTTGTTGTTTTATATTTTTTATTGTTTTTTTGAACATTTTTTACTTTTTGGGGCTTTTCTGAACAGTTTTATATTTTTTTGTATTTTCTTTGGGGAGAAACAAAAAACAGGGAATTGAAAATGGCTCAACTGGAGCACAAAAAAAATCCGGAAAAATTATGGTTTCCTCGGGCATTTGTGGTTATCCATAGCAACATTAATTAGTGTGATGCTTTGCTGACCATAATTAATTGTTTTGTTGCAATATATACAAACAATTTTGTAATCCCCAAACTTTGTTTGTATATTTGGGACCGTCTCTCTTGCCTCTGGACCCGATGGAGTGGGTTCTTTGGATGTTGAGGGTCTGGATGTTGATTGGGGTAGCTTACTGCAGAGGTCCCTTACCTCTGCTGCAGAATAGTTGTTAGGGTGCAAACGCATCATGTGCCGAATCATAGTATGATTCCCAAAGGAATATTTTTTGTTAGGGTTGCCCCTGGACAGCTCAGCACCACATATCAGACAAGTCACCTTCGCAGCGTTGACTTTTTTGAAACCCCTTGGAATTTTGAAATACTCCCATATGAAGTGCTCTTTTGGTTTGTATGGGGGATTATCTTCATGCAGGAAGTGCCTTGTCTGTTCCTCCTCTTCATCATCCTCCTCCTCTTCTTCTTGACCACCAATGCGATCTTCTGGTGGTCTTTTTGATGGTGGTGGTGGTGGTGGTGGGGCAGATGCTCCAGCTGCTGATATGACTGTAGCCATCTCTGTAAGGAAAAATCAGGTCTTCCTCACTCAAATAACAAAGTGAGAATGAGGAAAAAAGGTGGGGGCTTTGATCATTTGGAAAACAAAACTGTTTTGAACCAATGAAAAGTGTTATTTTCAAGTCACATGATCCGGGCTTTCATCATTTGGAAACCAAAACTGATCTGAACCAATGAAAAGTGTTATTTTCAGATCACATGACCCGACGCGCTTACGCTACGCACCCCGGTACGTGCCCGGGGGTGTGCCCGGGTGCGTGCCCATAGTCGCGCCCCGGGGCATGCCCGGCGGCGCTTACGTTGCGCGATCGTATGCACTCGGGTGCTTCCGGGTGCGGTTACGCCGTGCATCATATGACGCATCACGCGGCTACGCGATACGTCACGATGTTGTTTTCGTTCACGGCAATAGCGCTAACGGGACGCTCACCGGTACGCACCCTGGGGCGCACCATAACACTGCGCTCACTGGTGAGCGCATCGGTACACGCCCCAGGAGCGCCCCGTGGCACAAAAATAAAAAATAAAAATATATAAACATAAAAAAAAATAGTATTACATAATTATAAAATCTAAAATTCATTATAAAAAATATTACATTTCATACCTATAGAGATTTGCTATTAAAAAACCTTTGAAATTCACTGAAAAAACCATAGGTTTCACATCAGTTATAGTTAGGAATTAGCATTTAAAAAATCTATGAAATTCACTGAAAAAACCATAGGTTTGACACCAGTTATAGTTAGCTGGAAATTTTACTCGCATAAAACCAATGAAATTCCCACGTTATAGTTAGTTGGACTCAGTATAACTTGCGCGTGCAATTCACTGCTGATGACGTCACATATTACATCACTCATGACATGGTCAGTGACATCACTCATGACATCACTAATGACACCATCCTTGTGACAGAGTGACAGACCTCTTTTCACTGTAATGTAACCCTTGAAACACATATTCAAAAATAGAAATTTAAATTTTCAAAAAAATGGAGATACCCATACCAGTTACAACAACCAATTCAATAATTCCACCATCTATATACACATCCACTCATTGACCAACAGTTCTATATAGTCACTCATACATATACTCACCCATCATGTGTAGTGATACACCTATACATCCTGTTACACACCGACAGTCATCCAAAAGATACTCTCACACATACTCACACATGCAAATAAACTATTGAACATCCATTTATTTGCATATACAGCTATACACACACAACCACCTTACTTCTAAGGAAACTTACACATACTTACTCTCTTAAACAATCACTTATAGAAACACATACTTATTTAAACAGGAACTCTTACAATTTCTTACTCTCACATATACTCACTTATATACATCAATACTCACATATATTAGATAAAAATATATGTAGTTACTGATAAAGACACTAGTGAGACAGTCATTCAGTCACTAACACACACATATATACACTCATTCACCCATACAGTCCTGCACATATGCTGTCTTCAAAACACATACAAACAGAGAGTCAATCACTCATGCATCTATGTGCTAAGTAATACCCCCCACCAAACCATACAAACACTCATACTGATACTAAGAAAAACATCTAATAACCCATATACCTACACATGTAGCTACTCACCAACCCATGCAGCCACTTATACACAAAGTGAAACACTAATCCATGTATTTAAATACTTAAACATTACTCACTAATATATGTATTCACTAAGATACACTTAATAAGCGAGTTAACCAATCAAATTTTTTTTTTAAAAACATCCATGTAAACACTTATTTAAACATTTATTCTTCCATCAACTTTTACATATACATATATAACACATAATTATTTTTCAAAAATACACACATTCACTGGATGGTGTCATCAGTGATGTCTTGAGTGATGTCACTGACCATGTCATGAGTGATGTAATATGTGACGTCATCAGCAGTGCATTGCACGTGCAAGTTATAGTGAGTCCAACTAACTATAACGTGGGAATTTCATTGGTTTTATGCGAGTAAAATTTCCAGCTAACTATAACTGGTGTCAAACCTATGTTTTTTTCAGTGAATTTCATAGGTTTTTTAAATGCTAATTCCTAACTATAACTGATGTGAAACCTATGGTTTTTTCAGTGAATATATATATATATATATATATATATATATATATATATATATATATATATATATATATTACCTACTGGCGGTCGCCAGTAAGTAGTTATAGTTAGGACCTAGTTACCATAGGAAATCCGCAACATTCTATTGGGAATAACTTTTGCGCTGGTTGAGGAATTTGCTTGTAAGTTTCCAAAATTTAGGCCAGCTCCGCTCCGCTCCTTCCCTGGAAGTTTTGGGGGAATTCGTCATGCGGGGGCCGAGAAAAAAGGGGGGTCCCAAAACTTGTTTTCCCCATGTTAATTTCCATAGGACGTTCAGACACGGCTACAGCCCGAACCGCTGAATGGAATTACACCAAACTTTGCAAAATTGTAGGGACTGGTACGCAGAAGTGCCTTTTCTATATTTGGTGAAAATTGCTCCATTGGTTTTTACGAAAATTAACTTCAAAAACACATATATATCTATATATGCGCGCTTCGAGCGCTCACCGGTACGCGTACCGGTAAGCGCACCCGACGAGCCACGGAAGTGCACGAGCGGAAAGCTGATTGGCTCTCGGGTATCTGTCAACATTCCAAACAGTCCGGAGAGTCCGCCATCTTGTGTCTCGGTAGAATCGAGACACAAGAGGTGAAAAAAAAAGGTGGAAATGATTAAAAGGGGGCAGGGTACACACTCCCTGACCCCCTAGGTTTTCTGAGGGGGGCCTAGAAGGACCCTGAAGGGCAAAAAAACGATTTTTTTTTTTTTACATTTTCGCGGGGTAAGCGCTGGGTGCGTTCCCATGTACGCTTCCAGGTACGCGTACCCTGAGCGTAGCACAGGGAAAAACAGTGAAAGAGAATAGTGTAAAATAATAATTTGGAGTGCTTAGAGGTAGGTTAGCTCTAAAAAGAGCTGTTGTGTTATGTGGGTGATTTAAGTACCTACAAGTAGGTACCGATGCAGAGTCTAAAATTCAAGAGAAAGACTCTGTTCCCCTCATCTGAGAAATGTACACCATCTCCTCTGTAGATATCTTGCATGTTGTAACGCAAGTTATTGTGGTATATGGAACCCATACCATAGTCTCTCAGGAAAGCAGAAACAGATCCTTTTGGGACCCCCTGAGAAGGCTTAGGGGGTCAGGGGCAGTCTACCCTGCCCCCTTTTCACTTTCTCAACTATTACATTTCACTCTCTTCTGAAACTACACAAAATGGCGGCGATCGGGTGCATCAGAGATAGACAGTGAGAGAAAGGAGGCAGGAGATGAAGAAGAGATGTCAAATACACATTGGAGAAAATATAGTGGGAGAAGGGAAGTAACTATGAGTTAACTTACTATGTAACATAAAAATGTTGCACTCTATACTATGTCTCACTTTATAGTACAATCACTTCGCTACTACCTCATAAATCACAAATAAAAATTAATAATATCGCAAACAATTTTTAATTTCTAAATATAAATTCATTCTTCTGAATTTTCATAATTTAAAAGAACTAGTAACATGTCCTCATCGGAAATTTCCTCTTTAATCGCATCATCAGGAATCTCCTGATGAAAAGTCTGCAAAGATGATTCCTGGAACTCTATGGTCTCCAAACATTCGATAAATTCGCCGTCAATAGACTGATCAAAAAAATCCCTCATGTCATCTCCTCCAACAGAAACTTCTTCATGACTGGTGCTGTCAATATCCGGGGGATTTAAAATCTCAATAAATGTAGTGGAAAATTCAAAAGAAATGTCAACGGTCTCTTCATTGTGATCCATTTTATTTTGAAATTTCTTGCTGTAAATTGCAGAAAAAAATAATCACTTTCATTTATCGTTTTTAGTAATACATAATATAAAACTAGCTTTATCAAGTATTTACTTTTTTAAAATTAATATGCACACATTTTTTCAAATACTTTATATAACTATATCAGTAGAGTTAGGGCACTGTAGGCGTCAAGTTGACAAAGGTACTTCTGAGTTTTTAACAGTGACGTTTTCTTTGGGCAGTGTATAGTATCAGGTAGGAACTAGAAATATAAAGAACTGCATGTGAGGAAGCCTATCTCAATCCATAACTGTAACAGAAGGACAGTAAATAACTAACAGAAAACATGTTTCCTAATAACTTAAAGTGTACAACATAGTTCCCCTTACAAATTAACAACTTACATTTTAGAAAGCAGGAGAAGAGTTAGTACTGCGTAAATCTCACACCAGAAATTGAACACCAAAAATTCCTCACAAATGTACCTCAGACAGTACTATCACAAAATGGCCGTGTTTTCCTCTCATTTTAGATATATACAAAACCAATCAAACTTCATCACACACAAATTCAAAACCAAAGTAACATTTTAATTGGTTCTAAATTTCAACACTTTCAAATGTGTTTTCCCCATGCAATTTTCCATAGGACATTTAGACACGGCTACAGCCCAAACGGCTGAACGGAATTACACCAAACTTGGCAAAATGGTAGGGACTGGTACGTAGTAGGCCGTTTTCCATATTTGTTTAAAATTGCTCAAGTGGTTTTTATGAAAAGTAACTTCAAAAACACATATATATCTATTTGCGCGCTCCGAGCAATTACCTGTATGCGTACCGGTAAGCGCACCCGGCGCGCCACGGAAGTGCGCAAGCAGAAAGCTTATTGGCTCTCGGGTGTCTGTCAACATTCCAAACAGTCCGGAGAGTCCGCCATCTTGTGTCTCGGTAGAATCGAGACACAAGAGGTGAAAATAAAAAGGGGGAAATGATTAAAAGGAGGCAGGGTAGACACGCCTGACCCCCTAGGTTGTCTGAGGGGGGCCTAGAAGGACCCAGAAGGGCAAAAAAACGTTTTACATTTTTTTTTTCGCTGGGTAAGCGCTGGCTGCGTTCCCATGTACGCTTCCAGGTATGCATACCCTGAGTGCACCACAGGGAAAAACAGTGTAAAAAATTAGAGTAAAAAAATAATTTTGAGTGCTTAGAGGTACGGTAGCTCTGAAAAGAGCTGTTGTGTTATGTGGGTGTTTTTTGTACCTACAAGTAGGTACCGATGCAGAGTCTAAAATTCAAGAGGAAGACTCTATTCCCCCTCATCTGTAAGATGTACACCATCTCTCCTATAGATGCCTTGCATGTTGTAACACAAGTTGTTGTGGTATATGGAACCCATACTATAGTCTCTGAGGAAAGCAGAAACAGATTTATTCACATGTTTCCTTGCTTTCTCAATCTGTGGACAAAATTGGTTGGACCAGTTCCATTTTTGCCTTTGGCATATATTAGAATATACCAAGGCAGTTTTTTGAAAAAGTGACATCAATTGCCCAAAGGTGTCCTTTAAAAGCATTTCCAGACCTACCCCAGTCAAAGTGCCCAGGTCATTGCCACCACAGTGCACAATTATGAGGTCAGGGTGTGGTAGATGCATAAAGGATTTTACCAATGGTATCAATTGGTGACATCTCAAACCTCTCTGGCCAATCCACATAATATCCACATTTGGTAAATCAAGGTTGTGAATACCTCTGTTTGCTGCATATCTTTCACTCCAGTGAACAAAGCTATGATCCACAATCCATACTTTAGGCATCTTGAAGGTAGATGTGGTTGCATTCAGATGAGTTGTGGAAATGAAATAGCAGTTTGAAAGTAGGAGTTATGAAAAAAAAGTGGTTGAGATTCAGTGCACTTGAAAAAGAAGAAATGATTGGTGGTTTTATAAAATTCTCCACTAAAAATTAGGGTGCATGCTTTTGTTTTTTGAAAGAAGTAATTCTAATGGTTGAGAAAAAGTCATTGAAAAAAACATTGCATATGATTAGCTAGTATATTGAGAGCTCAAACACCCTTGCTGAGTTCATTTGCAACATAGTATGATGAACTTTTCACCTGTGTGCTGAGTTAGGTGGGAGTTACCATGGTAACAGGCTGAATGAGCACTGGGGGCATGGGTGTATATTATGTGAGTTTGAAAGTGTTGAAATGTAGAACCAATTAAAATGTTAGTTTGGTTTTGAAATAGTGTGGGAAGAATTTTAATTGGTTAAGTTCAGGGATATGTGTGAAGAATTACAGGGAATCAGGGCCATTTGTGGTTGCAGTGTCTGAGGTACATTTCAGAGATTCTGCTAAAGAAAATCTGGTGTATGTGACTGACACTGTTCTAAATCTTCAAAAGCATTTTTAAAGGTGAGTAATGATTCATTTAATATAGATAGAGTGCTGTATGCACTATGCGAAGATTAAGAAGCATATTGGACTTCTTTATTCTTGCATTGTGTGTCATGTTTTTTTGTAATGCTGGTAAAAAATTTAATGGTGCATATTGGAAATGTATTTTGGAAATGAGTCAGGTTTCTGCCTTGTAATGTAGTGGTCATTTAAATGGCCTGTGCTCTGTGTCTAAAACGATTTACTACGCTAAATGTTTTTGGGTAAAATGTTGGCTTTAACTTTTTTGACAAGGATCACACTGAGTGTCTGTGTGAAATAAGAAATTATATTTTCACTAAGTATGGGCGAATTTTGCGGATTCGCGAATTTGCGTATTTACGAATTCGCAATCCGCAAAATTCGCGAACTTTCGCGAATTTCCGGAATGTTTTTTTTTGTGTTCGCAAGGGTTTCTTTCAGTTCGCGAGGGTTTTTTACCAGTTCGCAAACACGAATTTACTTGTCGGGTCGCAACGGTCGCGACCATGTTGTTTCTACGTCTGGTTCATCACAGCACCCTCTGTTTCACCACTGCCACCCTCTGGTTCACCCATGCCACCCTCTGGTTCATCACTGCCACCCTCTGATTCATCACTGTAGATTATGGGGGGTAAAGCACACCTGCCCTGCCTCAACTGACATGAATTAATTTGGGGCTGATTAATGTGTCACTGAATTTGAGCTGGCACCTGCTTCCTTAGCTGTAAGTGCTTCCTGATTAGTGATGAGCTTGAACCTTTGCACCTGCTAAGTGCTTTCAGTTTTGAAAAATTCGTTAGCACACCTGCCCTGCCTCAACTGACATGAATGAATTAGGGGCTGATTAATGTGTCACTGAATTTGAACTTCCAGTCTGGCATCTGCTTCCTTATCTGTAATTGCTTTCTGTTGCAGTGGAATTTGCGCGAGATCGAATTCGGAAGCCGCGAATTCGTGCAAATATGCGATTTGTTTTTTTGCGGCGTGTTAGTTCACGTGGTTTTTTGCGTTTTCGCGAGCCACTTGTAGCGCAACAACGCAAAGTTATCCTAGCGGTCATACATAGGCGCGGCCATCTTGTTTGCGTGACGTATTTCTGTTTCCGGGCGCTATGTGTAATCTCGCGAAGTGTGCGGCTCGCTAGTACAAGTTCGCGTGTGATCGCGGGGGACAAACTCCCGCGGGATCTTGCAGCAAGATCCAAAATGGCGCAGCACACGCAAACATGGAGAAAAACAACTCTTTAAACGCTGAATGGTGGTAAGTGAACGCCGCGCGCCGTAATATTGTATTTGTCAAGCGCGACCAAGCAAAAAAATCCGCTGCGTGCGAATTTGCGAATTTTCAGCAAATTCCGCGAGCGGAATGGATTTTATGCCCATACTTAATTTTCACATTTTTCTATAATGTCACCTGTGTCTGCTCACAGTTTGCATCTCTTAACTTAAAGGGTACTGTTTCTTTTTGCATCGTGTCTCATGTTAGTATGTAATGCTGGCAAAAAATTAATGGTGCATATTGGAAAAGTATTTTGGAAATGAGTCAGATTTCTGCCTTGTAATATAGTGGTCATTGATATGGGCTGTGCTCTGTGTCTAAAACGATTTACTATGGTAAATGTTTTATGGTAAAATGTATGGCTTTAACATTTTTGACAAGGATCACACTGAGGGGTCCATTAGGATGGCGGGGGGATTGCCCGCGCCAGGCAGGTGGTAGCCACCGCCGGCCTGGCGGGGGCAATCCACCCGCCATCCTGACTAAAAACACCCCCCGCCATATTATCATGGCATGGTTGGCCGCGGCGGACGGAAAGACCGTCCGCCGCTTTTCCGCCCCGGTCGCCTTGCGGCCGGGGCGGAAAAGGGTTTATATGGTGGCGGTGTCTATTAGACACCGCCAGCCATATTAGGATATGCCTTTGGGAATGCCTTTCCGCGGTGGCAATGCCGCCACGGAAAGGCATGCGGAGTCCCCCTGCAGGGGCCCGTTGCGGGCCCCCAGGGACTCCGTGGGGTGGGGGGTGCACATGGGGGGCACCTATGGTACCCCCCTGCATTTCAATGCACAACATGACAGGCACCTCGCGGTGCCTGTCATGTTGTGCATTGAAATGCACAACGTGCATTTTTAGCATTGCGGCGGACGGTGCTTTCAGCACCGCCCGCCGCATTGCTAAAAATGCGGGAAGCGCCCGCCACTGTGGCGGGCACATCTTAATATGTAAAACGGGACCCCGCCCTTATGGCGGGTGGTCCCATTCACCGGTAGGATGACGGGCGGACAAAGTCCGCCTGGCATCCTAATGGACCCCTGAGTGTCTGTGTGAAATAAGGAATTATATTTCACATTTTTCAATAATGTCACCTGTGTCTGCTCACAGTTTGCATCTCTTAGCTTAAAGGGTACTCTGTGTCTCATCTCACTCTGTGCCTGTGTCTCATCTCACTCTGTGCCTGTGTTTCATCTCACTCTGAGCCCGTGTCTCATCTCACTCTGTGCCTGCCCCATCTCTCTCTATGTGTCTGTCATTTCTCTTTTTTTTTGCGTGTCTCATCTCACTCTGGGAAGAGAATGTACTGATTTCAAGTATAGAAACATTTGACCATGAAATTACAAAGTTTAAGGTCAATTCAAGTGAAAGGCCTAATTTTTCTTGTGTGTGTTGTCGAAGAGCTCATTATAAGAATCAGACTAGGTTAGTTGCTTTATATGTAAAAAGTGGAATGGAAAATAATAATGAGTGGAAGGATTTTGCAACTTATTTGTTGGTAGAAAATTGTTTTGATTTGGGTTCTAATCAACGTATTTGTAAATCTATACTACTATTATAAAGGAAGAACTTTGAACCTTTGAGGCGGGTAAACTCGGGAACCACGGTGCCAATCCACACACCCGATACATCGTTGTAATTGCCAGGGTGTGCAGATGGACATAGGCTATATAAATAAAAAAAATAAAAGTTATTAAAAAAACTTTACGAGAAAAAAAAATAGTCCCATGGAAGTAGCGCCGGCCGCGACGTGCGTGCTGATATCAGGAGTGCGGGGAGGAGCGGCGTCCAGGAGTGCGAGGAGGAACGGCGGACAGGTGGGGAGGAGCGGTAAGGAGCTGCGGACAGGCTGGGAGGAGCGGCGGACAGGCAGGGAGGAGCGGCGAGGAGCGGCGGACCGGTGAACTCAGGAGCGCGGGGAGGTGCGGCGGATGAGGTAAGGCTCCGGGGGACCCACGGACAATGTCGGGGCGGGCGGGGGCCCTGAAGTCAAGGTCGGGACGGGCTGCTACTCCGGGGGACCCACGGACAATGTCGGGGCGGGCGGGGGCTGGGGCGGGTGGGGGCCCTGAAGCCTGATTGATTCCGGACAAGGTCGGGACGGGCTGCTAGTATTGTTATAATAAATTAAATGATAACAGAATGCCTGCTAGACCTGTTCATAATATTCTGGAGTTGGTAGACATTCCTTCTGAATTGATGGATTTAAATACCTATGAGTCTATTCTGATTCAATGTGTGCATCTTTTTCAGGCTATTGTTCGCATGGAGCCTAAGACAGGGAAATTGCCTCCTTCAGATTACAGAGAGGATTAAAGGGAAGAGTTGTTTATTTAGTCCCATGGAAGTAGCGCCGGCCGCGACGTGCGTGCTGACATCAGGAGTGCGGGGAGGAGCGGCATCCAGGAGTGCGAGGAGGAACGGCGGACAGGTGGGGAGGAGCGGAGAGAAGCGGAGAGGAGCGGCGGACAGGCGGGGAGGAGCGGCGAGGAGCGGCGGACCGGTGAACTCAGGAGCGCGGGGAGGTGCGGCGGATGAAGTAAGGCTCCGGGGGACCCACGGACAATGTCGGGGCGGGCGGGGGCCCTGAAGCCAAGGTCGGGACGGGCTGCTACTCCGGGGGACCGACGGACAATGTCAGGGCGGGCGGGGGCCGGGGCGGGCGGGGGCCCTGAAGCCTGATTGCTCCCGGACAAGGTCGGGACGGGCTGCTAGTATTGTTATAATAAATTAAATGATAACAGAATGCCTGCTAGAGCTGGTTATAATAATCTGGAGTTGGTAGACATTCCTTCTGAATTGATGGATTTAACTACCTATGAGTCTATTCTGATTCAATGTGTGCATCCTTTTCAGGCTATTGTTCGCATGGAGCCTAAGACGGGGAAATTGCCTCCTTCAGATTACAGAGAGGATTAAAGGGAAGAGTTGTTTATTTGCCTCTAGATTTTAAGAAAAATATTGATACAATTGGTGTAGAAAAAGTAGAAGAGGTACCTCTGGTTATTTAGTTAATGGTGTTCCGACAAAGAGTAAGAAAATCTGGCAAGAATTATTGGATGTTAGGAAAGTCAAAAAGGCAACGTTGTATTTGGTAAAAAAACAATCACTACTACAAAAATGTATATGTTGGAGAAGAGGAAACAACTGTAGAAGAGGACAGTGATTTCTCAGCTGGGCAAATTGAAAAAGTTGATGTCTCTAGAAGTGAAGAAATTTATGAACATTATTGAGTTCATCCTTTGCATTCCAAAGAAGTAATGGGGAATGCTATTGACTTGTTTCAAATGAAAGAAGCAAAAGGAAGTCCCATTAGTGTATGGAAAGAAAGTTTGGAAGCTCGTTGTTTTCCTCAGTTATTTCCAACAGGTCAAGGTGGACGATATGACGACCGACCTGTTCAAATTCCTGCATCTGAATACCGGACTTTAAGATTATATGCAGAAGATCCAAGGTTTCGTCAATGCATTCCATATTTGTTTCATCTACTGTTTGAGAGTGACTTGTCTGGACTTTCTTATGCAGTGAACCATATACTGAAAAGTGGAGTACATCTGCAAAATGTTTCGGCAAGGGACTTTATGGATAAAGTCAAACTGCAAGACAGTATTTTGGAATCTCACCTAATTAATCTCATGGCATGTCAGCGTGGTACTAACGATTATTGGTACCGTTGTCATGGGGAATTGAAATGTATGCTAAGAAACTTAGGAACTCCTACATGGTTCCTCACTCTTAGCTGTGCTGAGTATGCTTGGGAAGACTTACTTCAATTTCTACGAGAGGCAAATGCAAACATTGAAAATATTTAATACAATACACCTGGAGAACTGTGCTCTTTGGATCCAGTTAATGTATGCAGGTATTTCAATCATAGGTTTGAAACTACGATGTCTTTTATCACAAACAAAAAAAATCCTCCGCTTGGAGAGGTTTTGGATTTCTTTTAGAGAAAGGAGTATCAAGCAAGAGGTGCTCCTCACATACATATGCTGCTATGGATCAACGATGCACCCAAATTTGGAACAGATTCATATGACTCAGTGATGAGTTACAATGAACAGTATTCTATATGTGCTGTTCCGAAATGTACAGAAGAAAACAATTTAAGACATCAAGTTTTACGCTTTCAAACCCATGGTTGTGGAAAATACTGTCGTCGAAAGTTCAAATCCAAGGAAAAGTTCTACACAAAATGTCGTTTTGCATTTCCACGACCAGCAATATCTAAAGGAAGAGTGAACAATTTTATGTCTTCTCTGCGACATACTGTCACCGAAAAATACATACAACTTAAGAAGCAATGAAGAGTCCAAATACATAAATGACTACAACCCAGTCATTTTGTCCATGTGGAATGGTAACATGGATATTCAATATGTTGCTGACAACTCTATTGCTGTGGCTCGATATGTGACATTTTACATCACAAAATCAGAAAAGACGGAACTGAAGGAAATGTAGGAGGAAATTTCACATGAAAAGAGTCTAAGTAAGAAATTGTACAGTTACATTCTGAAGATGTTGTCGCATCGAGAAATTGGAGCATATGAATGTTCTGATCAGTTATCATCAGCAAGTCTATATGCAAAATCTAGAACAATCATTTGGGTGAGTCTAGGTCTTGAAGCAACACGAAACCGAGTTTTGAAATCTGTACAAGAAATTGAGTATTTGGCGGAGAAAGAACCAAACAGTACAGATATTTTGAAGACAAACATGTTGGATACATACTATCCAAATAGAAGTAGTCATCTTGAGAACCTTTGTCTCTATGAAGTTCTGCAAACCTATACTTTTAAGAGGAACATCACAGAAGATATCAATAAAGGAGTATATGCTGTAATTGGATGTGAAGGATGTCTGGTGAAACAAAGAAAAGGCCATTTGATTAATCATCGAAAATTAAGTTGCGAGTCTCCTGACAAAAGGGAATTTTACTATTTAGCTCTTTTGCAACTCTTTAAGCCATGGCGTACAGAAGAGGAACTACTTGGAGATTTTCTCAGTTCTGAAGATTCCTTCAATGCAACCAAGGATACCATAGAATGTCCTGTTTTTTCAAATTATCTGCAAATGTTGAACGAGGAAATACAGCAAGAAGCTACAATTGCAGCAGAGATTGCTAGAGACAGTTCTCAAGACAGTCAGAGTTCTGCTTCATTGAGTCAGGATCCACTAGGAGGACCAATTATCCAAAATGAAGCTGCCACTGCCATGGATGAAGTGGAAAGAGCCATGGAACAAGCTCAGGAGAATGTAGTTAACTTAGAAGATTTGGAAAAAGAACTAAACGTTGAGCAGAAACAAATATATGATGAAGTCACAGAACAGATTGAGCATGGTTTATGTCATGAGAAAAAAGAGTGCTCATGTACGTCATTTATGCTTGTCCGACTGTACGTGAGTGGAGAAGCAGGAACTGGAAAAAGTTTTCTGATTAAAGCAATTGCAACTTATCTGCAGAAAAGAACGGAGTCATCGCTGTCTTGTGTTGTTACCGCTCCAACTGGGTTGGCAGCACATAACATTAAAGGGATTACTTTACATCGTTTAGTGATGCTGCCAGTAGAGCATTATAATAAATTACAATACCACAAGCTATCTGGAGAAACTTGTTGTGAAGTTTCCAGAGTCCTGAAGAAAATGAAACTTCTTATCATTGATGAGGTAAGCATGGTATCAAATGCAATGCTTGCTTTTGTGCATTTAAGAATGAAGAAATTCTTAAAACAGAGTATGATGTGTTATTTGGAGGCAAACACATCATTGTTTTTGAAGATCTACTGCAGCTAACTCCAGTGAAAGGACAACAAGTGTTTAAAATGCTTACGCATGAAGATACAAGGAAGTGCCTAGGAAGCATTGGAAATGTTAACATATGGTTAAATTTCAAATATGCAGAACTGCTTCAAAATATGCGACAGGCAAAGGATGAAGAATATAACAATATTCTACAAGATGTAAGAATTGGAAAAGTAAGTGAGCATGTCAAAGAAGCTTTACATGCACGATTAATTTCAAATTTGTTTCCAACCGAAAATATTCTCCCAGAGAATATTTTTAAGAAAATTCCTGAAAACAAATCTGTGATATGCTTGATGCCAACTCTGCAAGAATGTTCAATCTTCAACAACAAAATGTTAAAGTTAGAAAATCAAGAGATTGTGAAACTGGAAGCTATTGATAAAATAGAGCATGAAGGAGCAACTATTATTTTGTCAGAAAAGTTGAAATCAAAATTGGATTCTTTAGAGAAGACAATATCTAAAACTGCTGGTTTGGAAAAGACTCTGTATGCATGTTTAAATTGTTGTATAATTTTACGACGGAATTTACATGTGGAAATAGGTTTAGTAAATGGAGCAATGGGTCATGTTGTTGATTTTGTGAATTACCGAAATAGAGATGGAATTGAATTTTTAAAAATTAAATTTGATGGAATTGAAGAAGTACAACAAATCAGTCGTTGTTCTGCTCGATTTTTGCTTGTGAAAGATTTATATGTCCGCTGAAAACAGTTTCCTGTTTCTTTGGCATATGCGGTGACTATTCATAAATCTCAAGGTTTAAGTGTAGATAGTGCTTTGGTGAATATTGGAAGTTCTGTGTTCAAGGAGGGTATGGCATATGTTGCTTTATCTTGAGTCAGAACTTTATCTGGATTGTACTTGATTGATTTTTTTTAAAAAACTTAGTTTGCTGTTCAAAATTACTTTGTGAGTGAGAGTGATCAAGATAATAAAAAACTTGTAGTTGTCATAGAGGTAGTGTAAGTGTATCACATAGTGAGTGATATCAGTATTATAGGAAATGTTGATCATGAGTGAGCCACAGCTGGAAATATAACTATTGTTACATAATGTAAAAGATGTTGGAGATTTTCTTTCAGAAACTCGGGTAAATGGGAGTTTAACAGTACTATTGAGTAATTTCCAAAGAAAAGGACTTTCCATATACTATTTGGCCTCGTGGAAAAGTAAGTGGATCAAAAATGAGTTAAGATAAGTTTTTTCTAAGTTTTGCATTATTTATTGAAGCACTGCATCGTTTTTTTTTTGTTTTTTTTTTTAAATATATTTTATTGTTTCCAAATTTTGCACACATTACACATTGTACACCTATACGTTTTATATTAATCGCCTGCAAAGAAAAACAAAAGAATCAAGAAAAATAGCTCAATATGTGCAGTACAGTACATCATTTAACTCTTCATTTCATGGTGAAAATTACAAGAAAAAAAAATAACAACCCTTAATCTTACTGAGAACCGATATTCCCTTTCCATCTAGTTATGGGTTCCCAGATTCTTAATCCTCTCATTTTGCCTCTTATCCCTTTCCGGGCATAAATAGGTTTTTCCAAATTATAAGCTGCTAATAGGTTAGCCAACCAGGTTTGCATGATAGGTGGATTTTTATCGAGCCATGCTCTAGCTATAGTCAGTCTATAGACTGCCGCGGCCACAAAAATAAACCCTTTCTGCGCGTTACCCTCATTGTTATCTATCCCCAACAACAATAAAGAAGGGGTAATGGTTATTTGTAAATTGAATGATCTATTTAAAAAACGTTCTATATTTCCGATCAAAGAATACAGTTGTGGGCAAGTGGCGAAGACATGAATTATATCTGCCTCGAGGAAGTTACACCTCGGGCAAGTGATACCGGTAGTGCCTCCCCATTTAGCTATTCTCTCTGGGGTAAAATATAGGAAATACAGGGTTTTAAAATGCTGTGATTGTAGAGGTGCCGAACACAATGCCGTACGCGCAAGATCAAGTGACTCTTGAAATATTTCTTTTGGAATACTCAATTTGGTTACCCATTTGTTACAAAATTTTTCCATATCATCAACTTTCCCTTTCACCAAACATGCATACAGACTCCTAATTGTGCAGTCTGCACAGACTTGTATTTTCTCCAGAATTTCATTTCTCTGGTAGCCTGCAGGACCTCCTTGTTTATTACCCAAGAAACTCCTAACCTGGAGGTATTTAAAAAAAGTCCTCCTGTCGACATTGTGTTTCATCATAAGGTCTGTGAACTGTAACATCTCTTCCGTCCCTCTCAGGTCCCCAATCTGTACAATTCCTCTTTCAGCCCAGCTGGCCATTATACTATCTGCAAAAATTGCGGCAGGAAATGACCTATTCTTATATAATCTAGTGTATCTATTAAATCTACCAAGACCTGACTTTTTCAAAAAAGCACTCCAAATTTTTACTGCAGCATTGAGTGTTTTAAATCTGGTCCTTTTATAATAGCCGTACTCCGTACAATTTAAGAAGCAATTTTCTGCTTCCTCACCCAGAACAGCCACATAAATTTCTGTAGACATACTTGTAACTGTTTGCGTCTTACCACCCCCCCCAATTAGCCCCTGCATATATTGCAGGGCAGCAGCAAAGTAATACATCCTAAAATCAGGCACTCCCCAACCCCCTTTCTCTCTTGGTAGAGCCATGAATCTATAGGCCCTTCTGGTCTTACCCTGTGCCCATATAAATTTATTCAAAATAATCTCAAGTGAGTTGAACCACTTATTTTCGAAGAAGAGGGGGATAGCTCTAAAAAAATAGAGGAACTTGGGGAGGATTAACATTTTGATAACATTTGTAGTTCCTACCAGGGACAAATGTAGATTATTTAGTCGTTCCAGATCATTTTTGACCTTTGATAGTAGGGGGGCAATATTATTCCCCACAACATTATCCAGATCTGATGAGATAGCCACCCCTAGATAAACTGCCGAGGCAACCACCCGTGGATCATTACAGTGAGAATATGCGTTCTCTACTATCTGGGTCTTTGCTTTATTAAGACTATAACCAGAAATTTGCCCAAATACCTCAGCTTCGCGTTCAACTTCACTAATTGACATATGAGGGTCGGGAGTAAGGATTGCCACATCATCTGCGTAGGCCAGTGATTTAACCACGCGTCCATTCACCCTAACTGGCGGAATCAGAGGATTACCTTCTAATCTATGGAGCAGTGGTTCTAAATAAAGGGCGAACAACAGAGGGGATGAGGGGCACCCCTGTCTCGTCCCCCTTCCAATTTTAACATCTGCCGAGTACCCTCTATTAACTCTAATTCTGGCTATAGGGTCCTTATATAACGCCTGTATAGCCCTGATAAAACCTTCACCTATCCCAGACCACTTCATGGTTTGCCATAAGTATTCCCAGGAGACCCTATCAAATGCCTTCTCGGCGTCTAAAAAGAGCGCTGCCATAGGGTCTCCCAGGCTGCCTGCCGCATCGAACATAGTTAGAACCGTTCTAGTGTGCTGCGTTGTCCCTTTACCGGGGATAAATCCATGTTGGATAGGACTTACCAAGCTCTCAATGACCCCTGACAACCTTGTGGCTAAGATTTTGGAATACACCTTAACGTCAGCGTTCATCAATGTGATCGGCCTGTAAGAGCCTGTAGTTTTTGGATCCTTCCCCTTTTTTAAGATCACAATGATGTCTGCTCCTCCCCAAGATTGGGGAACCCCATCGCCCTTTTGTGCCGAGATGATGATGTTAAACATATCATTAATCAAAAGTCCTATGAATACTTTATAAAATTCCACCGGAATCTGATCCGGCCCTGCAGCTTTACCTGATGGCAAACTATTCAGTGCAGTGTTAAACTCATCTATATGTATTGCCATCTCTAGTTCTTCTCTGCTACCTTCAGGCAGTTTATAGGCCTCAATTCCCCTTAGATACCCATCTATATCCGTAGTAGGCTCTTCCTTCTCAGGGGTGTAGAGGGTAGTATAGTACTTCCTAAATACCTCTCTAACCTGTTCCGTATCACTTACAATGTTGCCCTGGCAATCCTTAATCTCTTTGATATCTGATGTGGCCATTCTTTGTCTCGTGCGCACAGCCAAGATATGTCCTACCCTCTCGCTTAATTCATATGCATTCTCTCTTTTAGACAGGTAATTCTTTGCCTCTTTCTCTGCGATGCCTTCTAAAGCTTCTGCTTTCACAGCTATGATTCTAAAGAGATGTGTTTCTACTGGGAGATTCTGTCTTAAAGCCAAGGCGAGATCTTCTTCCTCCTTTAACAATCTCAATCTTACTTCCTCCAATCTTGCCCTCTCTTTCTTCTGTCTTGCTAGGACAAAACTAACTGTCTCCCCCCTTACCCCTGCCTTAAAGGCGTCCCATACGATACCTGGAGAGGCTGATTCTCTGTTAATTTCCCAATAAAGTTTTATCCATTTTTCCATATGTCCCCTATATGCATCGTCTATTAGCAGTGATCTTTCGAAAGTCCATTGTGACCTGGTATTCTGAGCCTGTCCCATTTTCAAAGTTAGAATCAATGGACTATGATCTGATACTATACGGGGCTGTTTCTCTATTTGTGCTTCCTGAATTATAGTTCTAGAGATTAAAAAATAGTCCAGCCTGACCAAGGTCCTATGTGGGGCTGAAAAGAATGTGCTACCATCTACATGTGGTTGTAATTTAATCCAAGGATCTACAAGGGAATTGTGTGAGACCAAATCTACTAAGGCTTTATATACTTTCTTCTTCCTCCCACCATATTGCACACCAGCCTGCAAAGAAGAGCTATCTGGTACATGAATGTTCAAGTCTCCGCAACATACTATAGGTTCAGGCCATTGAGCTAATTCTATATCCAAATATTGCAGGACGTCCGGGTCATCCTCCGTGGAGCCATAAACTGAAACCAACGTTAAGGTCTCTCCTTTGAAGCCAATTTCAAGAATGACCCATCTTCCCCACTGATCTTCTTTCTTTCTTTTGACAGTTATTTCCCTGTTTTTACCCAAAACTGCTACTCCTCTTGTTTTTGTCCCTTGTTTAGTATTGGCTAATAATCTAAACCCAAGTTGTTCCAAAAGATATCCTTTTGTACCTTCAATGTGTGTCTCTTGTAGACATACCAGGTCCAATTTGAAAGATTTTAACAAGGCTGCTACCCTCACCCTCTTATTAGCACAATTAAGACCACAGATATTAATAGAGGCAATCCTACATGTCATCATAATGCCACAATTTCCTTATGTGAAGACCTACTCCTTTTGTGTACCATATACTCTGAGACTTGTACAATGCGCAACTGTGCTGAATCAAATAGTGGATACCAAACATTTGTGCATTTTTCCCCCCCCCCACCCCCACCCCCACCCCTCCTCCCTGAGCTCCCACCCCTCCCACCCCCCCTTTCTACGGGCAAATAGGTCAAAAATGACCTATGTGTGGCCGCTTTTGAATTGCGTCAGTCGCTTCCCCTCTCAGCCTGTTTTCATCACTGGCTGAAAACCATGGATCCTCCTTTCTTATGATACAATTACAAAGACCGATCTGTTTCCAACATCTCAGCCCCCCTTCCTGCTTTTCAGCTCTTCAATAAACTGCTGAGCTTTGATTTCGGAGTTAAACATTCTTATTTTCCCTTTTGTTACCACTTTCAGTTTAGCAGGGAAAAGGAGATATGCTTCTGACCCTAATGCCTGAAATGATGCAATCAGCTGTCTGAGCCTCCACCTTCTTTCCACTGTTGCGTGGCAGAAGTCAGGCCTGGCAAAGAATGAAGAACCTTCAAATACTCTCTTACTATCGGGTCTGGCTTTGGCAATGATTTCTTCCCTCAGCAAGAAATTCCCTACATTCACCAAGATTGCTCTAGGAAAAGAGCCCTGACCATCTTTCCTGGCTCCCTGCTTAACAGTAAAGTATATCTATGTGCCCGCTGAACCTCTTTGTCCCACTGCCAATCTGACTCTGGGAAGGCCCCCTTTAACATGTTTACCACAAAACGTCTTGTGTCCTGCCCTTCAATCCCTTCTGCCACACCCAAAAGTCTAATATTGTTTCTTCTCTGGCGATTTTCAAAATCTTCCAGCTTCCATTGGAAATCCTCTGAAAGTTTTTCTTGATCCGTTTTAAAAGATTTGAAATCACCCATATCGTCTTCCAGCTTGCCTGTGCGTTCTTCTGCTTCTGTTACTCTTTCGGCTAATTCATCATATAATTTATTCATTTTCCTCATTGTATTTTGAATTTTTTTAGCGTCCTGTCTTGCCCTTCGACTTTCCGCTCTAGCCTCTGTTTGCATCTGTTTAAGAGTATTAAGCAAGAGTTCCACTGGAAGCTGTTGCGTTGTACCTGTGCCTACGAGGGGAGGTTCTGAGTTATTATCATCCGGATCCTGATATGACTGCGATGTTGCTGAGTAGTCCCATAATAGCTTCTTCTGAGTCCCCTCAAACCCCCCTGTGAGCTGCCTAGATAGCCTCAGGGACTTCTTTTTCAGGGTGGTATCTTTATCTGTGCTGGAGTCTGAGTCTAAGCATGAACCCCCCTCTGAACTTTCGTCACTCGTTTGGTCAAGATCTGAATCCTCATTCAGCGAGTAGAAGCAATCTCCCTCTAAAGAGCCGCCTTCAGCCTTACCTACCCCCTCGCAGGCTCCGTCTTTGTTTGAAAGGCTAAGAGTGCTTCCCCATGTTTTAGATGGCCCCCCACTTGCAAGTTCCATCTCTTTTTCCACCAGCATCAAAGCGCCCAGCATATCTGTATTGCCGAATTCAAACTCAGCCTGCCCCTGACTCACACAGGTTTTCACACTTTCTCTGTCCCCAGGGACATCAGCGTTACCTCCTGGGTGCGGCGTTTGCTCTCCTTTCTCTGGAGTCTGCAAGCTCTGTTGTTGGCGATGCAGTGTAGGCTCCGCAGCCTCCAGCAGATCAGTGCCCGCTTTCCTCCCCGGCTCCGGTTTGCTGCCTGATCCGTGAACGAGGCGTCGCCTAGCAACCTCACCTTCAGCGTCTTCAGCGTCCTCGAGGACGCTCTCCTGATCGCCCGTTCCAGCGCTGCCTCCGCCGGGACCAATGGACCCACTGTTCCCGCTGCAGTTACCGCTACCACTCCTCCGTCTATCTCTAAGCCCTTGAGAGTCCTCCATGCGCTGAGAGGGTGGTCTCGTTGAGAAGGCCTCGGTGACGGTAGGTTGCCGTAATGATGCATCTTTGCCTTTCCGTCTCTCTTGAGATCTACCCGCTTTGTTGGGGTTTGCTGAACGTGAACTAGGTGCGATGGTATGTCCGTCCGAGGCTAGGTTATTTTTCTGCTCTGCTTTTTTTTTCCCCCCGACAACAATTCCTGTCTTGGGGATGGCACCGGGATTACGCGTGGCTTTACTCAGCCCCGCTGTATTCGCTGTTGGCCCACTCTCCATCTTCTTTTCCTTTTCTTTTCCTTGTTTCTCTTGTTTTTCTTGCTTAGTAGTTCTTGTAGGCATTGTAATCGAATCCGCTTGTGCTTCTGCCTGCTGCATCAGGGGTTTCCTTTTGTTCCTGAGCCCAAGCGCACTCATCAAACTCCTGGCGCCTCTTTTGACCCAGGCAATAACTCGGTAGCAGTAATAAATCTGTTTCACTGCAAAACCCGGGTAAAATGCCCTGGATAGCTCAGGATCGCCATATACTTTCCAACCAAATGCCATTCACAAATTTGAGGAAGTCCATGAATTTCAGCATCTAAATGTCATGCTCGTTAATCTTGAGGCTGGAGAGGGGAAAACTTGCGACTGCTCACAGCAATCCAGCGTCGGCCATCTTGCATCGGTTTTTTAAACACAATCTTTTTTATTGTGTTTTTTTTTGCCCGCTGTCATATGATGAGTAGTATTGAACTCACTGTTTTAAGTGAAATTCAATATATTCTGAGAACAGCAAAAATAAACCATATAACATGTTGTACAAGTTATTTTGTATTTTGTATTATGAAATATATATTATACTCCCCTTGTCTCACGCTCACTCACCTTTTTCCACCCTCTATCACCCCTCTTTACTCACCCTCACTGCCCTTCTCTCACCCTCCCTCACCCCCGTTCCAATACTCCACTTCCCTCACTTATCCTCATTCCCCATCCTTAACTCCCCTTACCCTCATTCTCCTCTCGCAGTCACCTTTCCCCAGTCCCTCTGCTTCACCCCCCTTCCCCTTCTTTCCTTCCTTTGCTCCCTCAGTCATTCCCCTTCCCTCAGTCACCTTACTCCACTTTACTCACTCCTTCTCTCACTCCCTCTCTCCTCTCACTTCCTCACTCCTCTTCCCTCACTCCCTCTCTGTGACCCTCACTCCCTCTGTCCCCTCACTCTCTCACGCCCCTTCACTCACCCTCACTCACCTTCCATCCCTCATTGTCGTGAATGCACCCTCACTCACTCCCCCTTCCCTGTCACTCACTCCCCTTTCCTTACTCCCCTTTCCTCCTTTAGTTTTGATATCTCACATTCCTTTAGTATCTTACTCACATTCAGTTCATTTCTCTCTCCCTCTGTTCCTCTGTGTCACTGAATCTATCAGCCTCATTATCCTCTTAGTAATTTGCTCTCCCTCTATTTCCCTCTCTCTGTCCTTCACCATTCCTTTGTTTCCCTTTCTGTGTCCTTCACTCCTACTTTATCTCTTAGTACCCTTTTATGACTTTTAATCTCCTGCCTTGTCTCTTGTATTTTGAAATATATATTATAAAAATTATAAGTAATTTTTTTTTTGCTCTTCCACAGATAATACATTTATTAAAAATATGTCATTAAGTTTACATTACTTATAAGGTAAGTTTGACAAACAAAATTTACTTTCTCATCACTCTTTTCCTTAACCTCACTACTCTTCTCTCAATCACCCACACCCCCGTTCCCTTACTCCGCTTCCCTCACTTATTCTCATTCCCCATGTTTACTCCCCTTTCCCTCACTCCCCTCCCACACTCACCTTCTTTCAGACCCCCTACTTTACTTCCCTTCCCCTCTCTTCCCTTCCTTCGCTCCTTCACTCATTCCCCGTCCCTTACTTACCTTTCTCCATTTCACTCACTCCTTCTCTCACTCCCTCTGTCCTCTCACTTCCTCTCTCTCCTTCCCTCACTCCCTCTCTCTTAGCCTTACTCCCTCCGTCCCTTCACTCTCTCACTCCTCTTCCGTTACGCTCACTCCCTATAACTCACCCACACTCCCTCACTTACCTTTCTTTGCTCCCTTACTCAGTCCTTTTCTCTCACTCTTTCTTTCACTACCTCTATGTCCTCACTCCCTTATTCCCCTTGTCTTACACTCACTCGCCTTTATCCACCCTCTATCATCCCTCTTTCCTCAACCTCACTGCCCTTCTCTCACCCTCCCTCACCCCTGTTCCCTTACTCCGGTTCCCTCATTCCCCATCCTAAACTCCCCTTCCCCTTTCTCTCCTCACGCACTCACCTTTTCCCAGTCCCTCTGCTTCACTCCCCTTCCCCTTCCCCTTCTTTCCTTCCTTTGCTCCCTCAGTAATTCCCCTTCCCTCACTCACCTTACTCCCCTTTACTCACTCCTTCTCTCACTCCCTCTCTCTTCTCACTTCCTCACTCCTCTTCCCTCACTCCCTCTCTGTTACCCTCACTTCCTCTGTCCCCTCACTCTCTAACGCCCCTTCACTCACCCTCACTCACCTTCCATCCCTCATTGTCATGAATGCACACTCACTCACTCCCCTTTCCCTGTCACTCACTCCCCTTTCCTTACTCCCCTTTCCTCCTTTAGTTTTTCTAACTCACATTCCTTTAGTATCTTACTCACCTTCAGTTCAATTCTCCCTCCCTCTCTTCCTCTCTGACACTGAATGTATCCGCCTCATTATCCTCTTAGTAATTTGCTCTCTCTCTATTTCTTTTTCACTCTCTCTGTCCTTCACCATTCCTTTGTTTCCCTTTCTGTGTCCTTCAATCCTACTTTATTTCTTAGTACCCTTTTATGACTTTCAATCTCCTGCCTCGTCTCTTGTATTTTGAAATAAATATTATAAAAATTATAAGTAATGTTTTCCCCTCTTCCACAGGTATTACATTTATTAAAAATATGTCATTAAGTTTACATTACTTATAAGGTAAGTTTGACAAACAAAATGTACTTGCTCATCACTCTTTTCCTTAACCTCACTACTCTTCTCTCAACCACCCTCACCCCCGTTCCCTTACTCTGCTTCCCTCACTCATTCTCATTCCCCATGTTTACTCCCCTTTCCCTCACTCCCCTCCCCCACTCACCTTCTTTTAGACCCCCTGCTTTACTTCCCTTCACCTCTTTTCCCTTCCTTCGCTCCCTCACTTATTCCCCTTCCCTCACTCACCTTACTCCACTTCACTCACTCCTTCTCTCACTCCCACTGTCCTCTCACATCCTCACTCCCCTTCCCTTACTCTCTCTCCCTTAGCCTCACTCTCTCCGTCCTCTCACTCTCTCACTCCTCTCCCGTCACGCTCACTCCCTATAACTCACCCACACTCCCTCACTTACCTTTCTATGCTCCCTCACTCAGTCCCCTTCTCTCACTCTTACCTTCACTCCCTCTGTCTCCTCACTCCCTCACTCCCCTTGTCTCACACTCACTTGCCTTTATCCACCCTCAATCACCACTCTTTCCTCAACCTCACTGCTCTTCTCTTACCCTCTCTCACCCCTGTTCTCTTACTCCGCCTTCCTCACTTATCCTCATTCCTCATGTTCACTCCCCTTCCCCTCACTCCCCTCCCACACTCACCTTCTTTCAGTCCCCCTGCTTCACTTCCCTTCCCCTCTCATCCCTTCCTTCGCTCCTTCACTGATTTTCCTTTCCTCTCTCACCGTACTCCACTTCACTCACTCCTTCTCGTAGTCCCTCTGTCCTCTCACTTCCTCACTCCCCTTCCCTCACTCCCTCTATATTACCCTCACTCCCTCCATCCCCTCACTCTGTGACTCCCTCTTCACTCACTCTCAGTCACCTTCCATCCCTCACTGTCATCAACTCACCCTCACTCACTCCACTTCAGTCATTTGTTCCCTCAGTCACTTTCTACCCTTCATTCAGTCATTTTATCCATTCATTTATGCAGTGCACATTCATTGAAAGAATAATGAGAGAATATGTAAGGAATATAGCTCTTTCTGGAGAATTGGAGGTAGTTCTAAAAATAACTTTTTTTTCTTCTTTTTTCGTTTTTATATTTTTTTAATAGTTTTTCAGAACGATTTTATACTTTTTTTGTTTTTTTGGGGGGAGAAAAACAAAACCAGTGAATCCAAAACTGCTCAACAGAAGCGAAAATAAAGGGGAAAATGTAGTGGTGGGTGGAGTAGCGGTGTTCTTGTTTTCTGCGAACAATAAGTTTGACGCTCTGCTCCACATAGCAAATCAATTGATCGCAGTCCTTGCACAGAAATTTCAGACCTGCAAAGACCGGCTGCACGCTGGGAATTAATCTTGCACCTTGTCTACCAGAAGGTGTTGCTCCACCAGTCGAGGTGCTGCCGCCATCTGTTGGGGGATTGCGTGCCAGGTCCCTGACACTCTCCCTCGCATAGTTGTTGGGGTGTCTCCTTTCAACATGCCTGATTAAAGTGGCACTACCAAAGCTGTATGTTTTGGTTGGGTCACCACGTGACAAGGTGGTGCCACATATTTTGCAGCACACCTTCGCCGCATTCACCTTCTTTTCACCTTCGGGGAAGGTAAAAAAATTCCAAATGAAATGTTCTTTGAATTTGCGCCGAGGAGGGTCCTCTGGCACAAACTATTCATCAGAGTCACTGGAGGTTGTCTGTCTTCCAGCCATTCTTCTGAAAAAGACAATATGCTGCAGAAGAACCAGGGAACAGCTCTTGCTCTCTCCAAGTTCAAAGTGGTAGTGAGGGAAATAGGTGGGGGCTATCAATATTTGGAAAAAAACTGTTATGAACCAAAGAAAAGTGTTGTTTTAAGGTCAGATGGCTTGACGCGCTTACGCTACGCGCTCCGGAGCGCTTCCGGGTGCGCTAAAGTGGCACGTATGTAGACGCTTACGGAGGCGCTTCCGGGGGCGCTTACCCTGAGCGCTCCGGGGTAAAAAGATAAAAAAACAAACCACAGGAAAAATACATTGAAAAATGTATGTTAGAAAAATATACATTATTTAAATAATTTTATAAAAGTTATAATAATTAATAGCTATAAAAAGTAGCTATTAAAAAAACGTAATAATTCACTTTAAAAACCATAGGTTACAAACTCGTTATAGTTAGGAATTAGGTTTTAAAAAAACGTATAAATTTACTGAAAAATCCATAGGTTTAACATTCGTTATAGTTAGGAATTAGCATTTAAAAAACCTTTGCAATTCACTGAAAAAACCATAGGTTTAACACTCGTTATAGTTAGGAATTAGCATTTAAAAAACCTTTGAAATTCACTGAAAAAACCATAGGTTTCACACCAGTCATAGTTAGCGGAACATTTTACTCATACAAAACCATTGAAATTCCCACGTTATAGTTAGTTGGACTCACTATAACTCACGCGCCCGCAATCCACTGCTGATGATGTCACATATTACATCATTCATGACATGGTCAGTGACATCACTGATGACATCTCAAATGACATCACTGATGACATCACTGATGACATCTCAAATGACATCACTGATGACATCACCCAGTGTCTGTGTGTTTCTGTAAAGTTTAAATATGCTTTACATATTGAAGAATGAGTGTATGTATAAGTGTCTGGATGAAGGATTTAGTAGGTGCGTGAGTGACTGTATGAGTGAGTGATTAAATGTGTCTTACTGAATGCATGGGTTAGTGACTAAACTGTCTGAATGTGTGCATCATTATGTCAGTTGTTGTGTAAGCTGCTGCATGTGTTGATCAGTAGCTATATGAGTGGCGATATGGGTTATTGATTGGTTGCCCAAGTATTTGTATGTGAGGGTGAGTGTGTGTGTGGGTGGCTGGGAGGTGTGCAACTCTGTGCATAGATGTGTGAGCAGTTGATTCACTTGGTGTATGGGTTCAAGAGTGCATGTGGAAACAGCTGTATGGGCAGTTGACTGTGTGCATGGGTGTGTTGGTGAGTGAATGGATATCTCAGTGCTACATGTCCAAGTAAGTACATATGTAAAACACAGTGCATGTGAGAGTTGGCATATATGAATGACTATACATGAGAGCCTGTGATTGCGTAAGTGACTGTATGGATCAATGTGTACTTGTATCAGTGATTGTAAAAGAGAGTAAGTATATGTTAGTATATGTTTGAATAAGTCAGGTTTTGTGTGTATAACTGTATAGATGAGGAAATGGGAGTGTGATTGATTCTTTGCATGACTGACTAGGTGTGTGAGTAACTCCATGGATGAGTGGCAGTGTGTGAGTGTCTGTATAGGTGTATGAGTGCATATGATAGTGTTGTATTGATGAGTGACTGTATGTATGAGTGATTGTATGGGTGAATGAGTGGATGTGTGTGTAGACTTAGGAATCAGTGAGTGCGTATGTAGTAACTGGTATTGGTGTGTCAATGGTTTCAGGAATGGTAGTCTGTATTTAACACTGGATGTATCAAAGGTTAGATTAGAGTATGAGGAGGTGCATCATATTATCACATGAATTATGTCATCAGTGATGTAATTTGAGATGTCATCAGTGATGTCATCAGTGATGTCACTGACCATGTCATGAATGATGTAATATGTGACATCATCAGCAGTGGATTGCGGGGGGCGCGAGTTATAGTGAGTCCAACTAATTATAACGTGGGAATTTCAATAATTTTGTTTGGTGAAAAATGTTCAGCTAACTATAACTGGTGTGAAACCTATGTTTTTTTCAGTGAATATATATATATATATATATATATATATTACCTACTGGCGGTCGCCAGTAGGTATATATAGTTAGGATTTTTTCCCTATGGGTTTTTTGAAAATTCTATGTCTAATAACTTTGGCGTTTGTGGACGGAATTGGCTGAAATTTTCTGGAAAATGGAACATTTTGTTTCTGAGCAGCCCCTGGAAATTTGGGGGGGGGTCGTCAAGGGGGGGCCGAGAAAAAAGGGGGGTCCCAAAACGTGTTTTTAACATTGAGTTTTCCATAGGGCGGTTGGCCTCACTTTTAGCCCGAACGGCTGAATGGATTTACACGAAACTTGGCAAAATTGTAGGGACTGGTAGCCCGATGTGCCTTTGCTAGGTCTCAATATATGTGCTTCAGTGGATTTTGAGAAATTAACGTTCAAAAAAAGATATATATCTGTAACAGCGGACCGGGCAGCGCTCCGGTTCGCGGACTTTACGCGTAACGGAACTTCGCGTAGCGAAGCTGATTGGCTCTCCGGTGTCTGTCAACATTCTAAACAGTCCGGAGCGGCCGCCATCTTGTCTCTCGGTAGGATTGAGAGACAAGAGGAGGCTAAAACAAAGGGGGAAATGACCATAAGGGGGCATAGTAGATCCTCCCTGACCCCCTAGGTTTAATGTGGAGGCTTTAAAAGGGCCCCGCGGGGCAAAAAAAGAAAAAAAAAATTTTGGTTTTTTTGCGTGGGTAGTGCCCGGTTCGCGAACCGGGAAGCGTTCTGGGCAGCGTACTATAAGGAAAAAAGAATGATAGACTTTTCAAATACTGTATGTTAATTGATTGTTGGTTTTGTTGATTATTTTTTAATTTTTTTATTTTTTAAGCAATTATTTATTATTGTAATTGTGTTTCAAAATTTAATAACATTTCTAACATTTCACTAGTTTATGAATTACATATAAAAATGATTAAAGACTCAAATAATTTTTTAATATTACATATAATTTTATTTTTCGGATTGTTTTTCAAAATTTAATAGAATGTCTAACATTTGACTGTCAGATATGTCCTCTTGTTGAGTGAACATAACTTCCCACATTTGACCGTCATCATAATGAAGTAAATGATCCACAGAATCTACACATTGAACTAATTCATGGTCCCGTGATTCATCCATGAAATCTGAGTCATCATTGTCCTCAATATCTTTTTCTGTGTTGTTCTCCAGAACAATTTCGAAGGAAATATTCTGCTCTCCTTCCATTTTCTTGCTGTAATTTGCATAAAAAATAATTATATCAGTAGAGATAGGGCACTGTTGGGTTTAAGTTCAGACAGGTACTTGTGAGTTTATAACAGAGAAGTAATCTATGGGCACTGTATGGTTTCAGGCGTGAAGTAGTACTATTAAAAAGTGCCTGTGAAGAAGCCTAAGTAAATTCATAATTATACCACAGAAACCTAAATCAATCCATAATTATAATAAAGAAGCCTTTCTCAATGTCTAACTCTTACAGAGGGATAGTATATAACTATCTGAAAATGTTTTCAAATTTATAAAATAATATCTCACCTTCTAAAAACAAGTTTAAGTTGTGAGTGAAAATGATCTTGCAATGTAGTTCAGGAAGTAGTAGTCAAAATGGCTGTGTTTCTCTCTCTTCCTTTATATATATTCAGGTACACAACCAATCAAATGTCAGGTAAAAAAAGTAGAAAATGAAAGTAACATTTTAATTGGTTGTCAATTCCAACACTTCAGATGTGTTTTGTGAAGTAATTTACCTCAGGGTATTTAGAGAGGTGTACAGGCTAAATGGTTAAATGGAATTTCAATCAAATTTGTGAAAATGGTAGGGATTGGTATGTAGTATGAGCTAATCTATATTTGGTGAAAGTGTCTCCAGTCGCTTTTCTGTAAACTACTTTCCCACCTTTTTTGATGGTGCGCTTCCCAGGGAGCGACCCGGTACGCGAACTGGCGAGCGCCCCGGTACGCGAACCTTAAGCGTTACGGGAGTCCACCATTTTGTGTTTTGATCGAATTAAGATACAAGATGGAGGGCAAATAATGTTCAGAATGGGTAGAAGGGGGCACAGTAGACTTATCTTGACACCCTAGGTTTTCTGAGGGTGGCTGAGGAGGCCCATATGTGCGAAAAAAAACAATTTTTTTAAAAATTTAGCGAGGTTAGCTCCCGGTTCGCGTACCGGGTAGCGTCCCAGGGAGCGTACTTTGTTGAAAATTAGTGAAAAAAGTTAGAGTAAAATAATAATTGTGAGTGATCAGATGTAGGGTAGCTCTGAGAAGAGCTTTTGGGTTTATGGTACATTTAGGTACTTATAAGTAGGTACCAATGCACAGTCTTAAATTCAGAATGAAAATTCTGTTGCCCTCATCTGAGAAGTGAACTCCATCTCCTCTGTAGATATCTTGCATGTAGTAACGCAAGTTATTGTTGTACAGGGAGCCCATTCCATGGTCTCTCATGTAAGCTGAAACAGATTTGTTTACATGCTTCCTCGACTTCTCAATTTGTGGACAAAATTGGTTTGACCACCTCCATTTCTGTCTTTGGCATATATTTGAATATACCAAGGCAGTCTGAGGAAAAAGTGCCATTAATTGCTCAAAGGTGTCCTTTAAAAGCATTTCCAGACCTACCCCAGTCAAAGTGCCCAAATCATTACCTCCACAGTGCACAATTAACAGGTCAGGTTTTGGTAAATGCATAAAGGTTTTCACCAATGGTATCAATTGGTGACATTTTAATCCTCTGTGGCCAAACCACTTAATTTCCACATCTTGTAAATTGAGGTTAGGTAAATTCCTGTTCTCAGCATACCTCTGAGCCCAATAGATGTAACTATGTCCAACAATCCAGACAGAAAACATGGTGAGAGAAGGTTCTCCTGCAGTCAGATGAAGTGTGGCAATGAAATGGCAGTTGAAAAAATAAGAGTTTAAAATGAAAAAAACTGTGGAGTTTCTGTGTTAATGAAGCAGTAACAGTGATTGGTGGATTTTGATTGCTGAAAACAGAAAGTTAGGGTGCATGGATGAGTTCTTTGAAAGATGTATTTTGAGTGGTCAAGAAAAAATCATTAAATGAAAGAATGCACTGGATATGAGGTGCACTGAGAGTTCAGAGTTCAATTGCAACATTGTTGTGTGAACTTGCAAACACCAGAGGCCTTCAAGGAGGTGGTTGCTATGCAAAAAAGGCAGAAAGGGCAGAGGGGGGAAGGGTTTTGATTTGAAAAAAAGTGAGGGAAGAGTTTTGATTGGGTGACATGAGAGATATGTGTGAAGAATTACAGCATTTCTGTGCTTTTGATAGCTGCAGACTCTGGAGTGCATACCTTTTGCTCTGCTGAAGACAAATTGGTGTGTTTCTGAGACTGTTTTGAAACTCAAAGTATTTGCTAAGGTGAGAAAAGATTTCCTTAATTTAGATAGAGAATAGTGTGCTTTAAGGAGAAAATTATGAAGAAAGTTGTGTTTTTCAAATGTTGCTTTGTCTCAAGCGTTTTACAAATAGATTTTGTTTCTTTGAGAAATTGTAATTGGAGAAAATGTGAAGTATTAGTACTGACAGGGTTTTCATGTGCATAGGAGCTGTGGAGTGTTTTCAAATTATGACTTGAAAATCGTTTTTGAGGAAAAGGAATGGTTTTAAAATTTATGACAAGGACATAATGGTGTATGCTTCTTTATAAGGCAATTGAGTGTCTCTGATGTTATTTTTCCCATTTTAATGTAAGACCTTTCCCTGTGGAGTAAATTGCTTGTAAATATGCTCCCACCTGTGCATGGCAAATTTAGATTTTGAATGTTTGCGTTACATAGCCATGTTAAAAGTGACACAAACATGCTGCAAAGGCAATCAAAAAATGCTTTTATGTGTCTTAAGGACATTTTAAGTCATTTCCCCATGTGCAGTGTTTTCAAATTATGATTTGAAAATCGTTTTTGGGGAAAAGGAATGGTTTTAATATTTATGACAAGGACATAATGATGTATGCTTCTTTATAAGGCAATTGAGTGTCTCTGATGTTATTTTTCCCATTTTAATGTAAGACCTTTCCCTGTGGAGCAAATTCCTTGTAAATATGCTCCCACCTGTGCATGGCAAATTTAGATTTTGAATGTTTGTGTTACATAGCCATGTTAAAAGTGACCCAACCATGCTGGAAAGGCAATCAAAAAACGCTTTCATGTGTCTTAAGGACATTTTAAGTCATTTCCCCATGTGCAGTGTTTTCAAGTTATGATTTGAAAATCGTTTTTGGGGAAAAGGAATGGTTTTTAAATTTATGACAAGGACATAATGGTGTATGCTTCTTTATAAGGCATTTCAGTGTCTCTGATGTCATTTTTCCCATATTACATTAAAAGACCTTTCCCCGTGGAGCACATTCCTTGTAAATATGGTCCCACCTGTGCATGGTAAATTTAGATTTTGACTGTTTGAGTTACATAGCCATGTTAAAAGTGACCCAAAAAAGTTGCAAAGGCTTTAAAAAAACACTTTCATGTGTCTTAAGGACATTTTAAGTCATTTCCCCGTGGGCAGTGTTTTCAAATTATGACTTGAAAATCGTTTTTGAGGTAAAGGAATGTTGTTAAAATTTATGTGCGCCATATGCCCCCAAATTTCTTTTTCAGGGGTGCAGCAGGGTGTTCTTGAGACACCCCTGCACCTTTGGAAAAATTCCTAATTTGCGATGAGCTAATTGCTAATCGCAAATTGCACCTTCATTCCTATGGGCCTCCTGGCCCATGGAAATGAATGGGTAATTTGCAATTAGCAATTTGCTCTTCGCAAATTAGGAATGGTAAAGAATCGCTATTTATTCCTTAAAATTCGCTATTTAGGAAATGCAAAATAGTATGATGATACATATGGCGGTTCATCTCTAACAAGATAAGAAGCTTAGGGATACATTTATGATGACTGGCGCAATGAAGTGGACATCACTTACTTCATTGGTAGACCTTTACATGTATTATCTCCTCCGTTTTCTTCATCAAGCGTAACTTTCATCTGCAATCCTGAGTAGGCCTCACCTTAAACAAACCTCTGGATAGGCCACACCTTATCGTCATCCTGAATTAATCATTTAAAATGCTAGGGACAGATTTATGATAGGTGTATGCCTCTTTTGCGCCACTGTGCGTCACTTTTCTGATGCAGCGGCGGTGCAAAAGATTTGCTATGAGGCGACAAAATTACAAATTGATGCATTTAGGCAGATGTGTCATGGTGTAAAAAACACTGTGCCACATGAAACTGATGCAGCAGTGATGCAAAAGATGCACCATGTTGCATGACAGGCCTCACTTGGGGCCATATGTATCAAGCTAATTAGCATTTGCAAAGGCCGAAATTCTGTGAATTTCGGCCTTTGCGAATGCTAATTAGACAAATGGTATGTATCAAACAAGTTTGATGCAAAATAAGGAATAGCAAAATTTGCTATTCCTTATTTTGCGATTGCACTGAAGGATTTGCAAATTTTGTGATTTCTTAAATGCAATGTAGCAAACGAAGAATATGCAAAAAATGCCATTAAGGATTTGCAAATTACCACCAACTTCTAGTTGGTGGTAATTAGCGAATTCTTTTCAAAAAGCTTTTTTTCCAAAAAACAAAAGGTGCCATATGACGCCCATACATGCCCTTAGGGCATGTATGTGCGCCATATGCCCCCAAATTTCTTTTTCAGGGGGTGCAGCAGGGTGTTCTTGAGACACCCCTGCACCCTTGGAAAAATTCCTAATTAACGATGAGCTAATTGCTAATCGCAAATTGCACCTTCATTCCTATGGGCCTCCTGGCCCATGGAAATGAATGAGTAATTTGCAATTAGCAATTTGCTCATCGCAAATTAGGAATGGTAAAGAATCGCTATTTATTCCTTAAAATTCGCTATTTAGGAAATGCAAAATAGTATGATGATACATATGGCGGTTCATCTCTAACAAGATAAGAAGCTTAGGGATACATTTATGATGACTGGCCCAATGAAGTGGACATCACTTACTTCATTGGTAGACCTTTACATGTATTATCTCCTCTGTATTCTTCATCAAGCGTAACTTTCATCTGCAATCCTGAGTAGGCCTCACCTTAAACAAACCTCTGGATAGGCCACACCTTATCGTCATCCTGAATTAATCATTTAAAATGCTAGGGACAGATTTATGATAGGTGTATGCCTCTTTTGCGCCACTTTGGTCACTTTTCTGATGCAGCGGCGGTGCAAAAGATTTGCTATGAGGCGACAAAATTACAAATGAATGCATTTAGGCAGATGTGTCATGGTGTAAAAAAAACGTGCCACATGAAACCGATGCAGCAGTGATGCAAAAGATGCACCATGTTGCAAGACAGGCCTCACTTGGGGCCATATGTATCAAGCTAATTAGCATTCGCAAAGGCCAAAATTCTGCGAATTTCGGCCTTTGCGAATGCTAATTAGACAAATGGTATGTATCAAACAAGTTTGATGCAAAATAAGGAATAGCAAAATTTGCTATTCCTTATTTTGCGATTGCACTTAAGGATTTGCAAATTTTGCGATTCCTTAAATGCAATGTATCAAACAAAAAATATGCAAAAAATGCCATTAAGGATTTGCAAAGTACCACCAACTTCTAGTTGGTGGTAATTTGCGAATTCTTTTCAAAAAGCTTTTTTTCAAAAAAACAAAAGGTGCCATATGATGCCCATACATGCCCTTAGGGCATGTATGTGCGCCATATGCCCCCAAATTTCTTTTTCAGGGGTGCAGCAGGGTGTTCTTGAGACACCCCTGCACCTTTTGAAAAATTCCTAATTTGCGATGAGCTAATTGCTAATCGCAAATTGCACCTTCATTCCTATGGGCCTCCTGGCCCATGGAAATGAATGAGTAATTTGCAATTAGCAATTTGCTCATTGCAAATTAGGAATGGTAAAGAATCGCTATTTATTCCTTAAAATTCGCTATTTAGGAAATGCAAAATATTTTGATGATACATATGGCAGTTTATCTCTAACAAGATAAGAAGCTTAGGGATAGATTTATGATGACTGGCGCATCACCAGGGTTGTGCCAGTCATCCTGTGCCGCTGTTCCGCCACCCATGGTGTGCTGCATTTACAATGCGGCGCAGCATGGGGCAAAAATGGCACAGATGCGTGACGCATCTGTGCCGTTAAGGTGGCGCATTGCTGGAGTTGTATCGCAAGTGCGATGCAGCTCCAGCAAGGCTCAGGGGTGCCCCATCTCCACAATGTTGCGTCAAGACCTATGCCTGCTTCAAGCAGGCGCAGGGTTTTGACGCAGCTTTCTCCTATCTGATTGTAAATGCGGCACACCATGGGTGGCAGAGCAGCGGTGCACGTTAACTGGTGCATGCCTGGGGATGTGCCAGTTAACATAAATCTGCCCCTTTACATTTAAGTATGTGCAGGGGACACAGAGTCGGTGAGGCTTATCCAAGGTTAAGAAGAGATGAGTCCTGTTCAGTGAAAAATTAGACATAGGCTTCACCTGCTCAGCATCGCTGGACATGGCTAAATAATAGCTGCAAAATGTTACTCTTGTTAAACAATTTTACTATTATAATCTCTGAGATTTGTCTCTTACTCTGCAACATCTCATTGTTGTTATCTTTCTTTAAAGATAAAGTCAACATCAACATGAGCGACAATCAGCAATCAGTTGATTTCGACCTCATCATTGAACTCGTAATTGAAACATCAGTGGATGTTGATCCCTTGGATGATTTAAATCCTGAGGATGAAGAAGAACGTGATGAGGATGCAGATTTGTCTGAATTATATGACATAGGATGGGAAGCTGACGTGCTTGAGCCTATGGAACTATAAACATTTATTTTAAAAATTTATAATAAATAAAAAGTAAAAATGTAAACCGTTTAATTTAAAAATAAAGACACCTTCAAAAACAGGTTATGTGTAGTGTCTTCAATAAAATATTAAAATATGCTCATAAAATTAGATCAGATTCACATATAAAATAGCACAGGTAAAATGAATATAAATTCCATTTCTTTTCTGCTATTTCTGTATTCTAAATTTGCCAAGGACTAAAAAATCTTCTATGTAAAAATGTCAAGTAGTGTTTTAAGTTTTTGATTACTGTTATTGATTTACTGTTGGGTAATAGTGGTTAATAACATTTTTAAATATATTTTACCACAGATTCAACTGCAGATCATTTCAAGATTTCACCATGCCAACCAAAGAAAGACTGAGAAAGGCTGCAAAACGTCAAAGACAGCAGGTCAATGAAAAAAAGCAGCAGTCCTCTAACAAAAAGATTTGTCAAGTCACCAAGAAAGCACCGGGTAAGAGTACAAAAACATTCATAAGAAATATCTGTAGTAAAAAAAATATTACTACAGAAAATGTTTCAGTCCAGAAAAAGAGAAGCAATTCAAACGGAAAGGAAAGGCCAATGAAAAATGTTACTGCTAGAGCAAGAGATAACTCTGTGCATGATAGTAGAAGGAAACAACAGTTTAGGGACATTCGTAAACGAATGTTCCGCAACAGGATAATTGGCAATTTGTTAAAAAATATTAAGAAAGGTCAACAGAAAGTGGTTTTTTATAAGAGAAAAAAAAAAGTTGAGAAAGTTATTGATCAGGCATTTGAAATTAAACGTAAGTTATTTATTTTGATTATCAATAGAATTAGGAAGCTAAACAAGGCAATTTATGATTTCAAAAGAAATAGTAGATGGAAGAGAATAGTTAATCGTAGTAATTTTTGTGAAGTTTTTTCTGGAGAATGGATGCATAGTTCAAGCTGTGAGGCATATTTTAATGAGGAGAGTTATTTCCAGGATAATGATTTGGTGCATGCAGTTGACACCAGTGGTCGAGCTTATGAAGTGAAAGATGGTTGTCCAGTTGAAAAAGAAAAACTTGTGACAACAGAGGCAGAAGAGGTGTTAGGTAATGAGGTTTAGGAAGACATCCTAAGGGTCCTGTGTACACCTGGAAGTGTAGTAGTATTTGCAGTGTGCGACAGGATTCCATCAATTTGCTTTGTGATTTTGTACGGTCATTTAATAAGAAAAGTTTGAAGCAGAAAATGAAGTTGTTGCAAGAATTAGATCCTTGCAGAGTGAGAGAAGTGACAGGTTTGCATGGTCATTCACTGGCTTGTCTTTCCAGGAGAGTATGCCAGAGTGTTTTTCATCATTTCAGGATGCTAGCAGTGCATCATAATAAAGTGAGGAAATTAGTTAGAATGTTGTATTATGCTAAGAGTCCAGCAATTATGCTTCAACAATTATGTGCTGCTCTTTTGCATGGTTCTGAAATAGATGTGAAGAATATATGTGAAGAAATTGAGTTTTGTTACTTTGGAAGTAAAGAGGAGAATGTTGAAATTGACCCAGGAGAAGCGGTTAATGTGGAAGATAGTGTACAGGTTTCCAGTACAGATAATTTCCAGAGGGAAATTGCGACGTTTCAGGTCAAATCAAGTGAGAGGCCAAATTTCACTTGTGTGTGTTGTCGACGCACTTATTATAAGAATCAGACTAAGTTAGTGGATTTATATGCAAAAAGTGAAAGGGAAAATAATAGTGAATGGAAGGATTTCACAACATATTTGATGGTAGAAAATTGTTTGGATTTGGGATTGGATCAACGTGTGTGTACTTATTGTTGTAACAAATTAAATCAAAACCAGATGCCTGCTAGAGCAGTTCATAATAATCTGGAATTGGTTGAGATTCCTTCTGAATTAAAGGATTTAAATACATATGAATCTATTTTGATTCAAAGTATTCATCCCTTTCAGGCTATTGTAAGAATGGAGCCAAAGACAGGGAAATTGCCTCCATCAGATTTACAGAGAGGATTAAAGGGAAGAGTTGTTTATTTGCCTCTAGATTTGAAGAAAAACATTAACACAATTGGAGTAGAAAAAGTGGAAGAGGAACCTCTGGTTATCTTAGTTAATGGGGTTCCGACAGAGAATAAGAAAATATGGCAAGATTTAGTGGATGTTAGGAAAGTTAAAAAGGCAACATTGTATTTGAAAAAAAATAATAAATACTATAAGAATGTATATGTTGCAGAAGAGGAAGTAAGTGAGGAAGAGGATAGCGATTTGTGTGCTGGTCAAATTGAGAAAGTAGAACCCTCTACTAGTGAAGAAATATATGAACATTATAGTGTTCATCCTTTGCATTCCAAGGAAGTCATGGGGAATGCTATTGAGTTGTTTCAAATGAAACAAGCCAAAGGGAGTCCCATTAGTGTTTGGGAGGAAAGTTTGGAAGCTCGGTGTTTCCCACAGCTTTTTCCAACAGGTCAGGGAGGAAGATATGATGAGCGACCTCATCAAATTCCTGCTTCTGAATACCGGACTTTGCGATTGTATGCAGGAGATGCTAGGTTTCGACAATGCATTCCTTATTTGTTTCATCTCCTGTTTGAAAGCGATCTGTCTGGACTGTCATATGCAGTGAACCACATCTTGAAAAGTGGTATACACATGCAAAACATCTCAGCAAGTGACTTTATGGATAAAGTCAAAGTCCAAGACAGTATTTTGGATTCTCACCTGATTAATCTCATGGCGTGTCAGCGTGGTACTAATGAGTACTGGTACCGTCGTCATGGTGATTTAAAATGTATGCTGAGGAACTTAGGAACTCCCACATGGTTCCTCACTCTGAGCTGTGCCGAGTATGGCTGGGAAGACTTACTTGAATTTCTACGAGAAGCAAATGCTAACATAGAAAACATCGAATTCAAGACACCCGGAGAACTGTGCTCTTTGGATCCAGTCAATGTATGTAGGTACTTCAATCATAGATTTGAAGCTATGATATCTTTCATCATGAATAAGAAGAATCCACCTCTTGGAGAGGTGTTGGATTTCTTCTGGAGAAAGGAGTACCAAGCAAGAGGTGCTCCTCATATACATATGTTGCTGTGGATCAAGGATGCACCTAAATTTGGAACGGATCCAGAAGACTCAGTGATGAGTTTCATACAACAGTATTCTACGTGTGCTGTTCCAAACGCAAAGGAGAAGAAAAGCCTAAGAGAAAAAGTTCTACGTTTCCAAAGCCATCGATGTGGAAAGTACTGTCGTCGTAAATTCCGAAACAAGGACAAGTTCTACACCAAATGTCGTTTCGGCTTTCCACGACCGGTGATTTCTAAAGGAAGAGTGAACAGTTTGATGTCTTCGCTGCGACATAATGTGATGAAGAAATCACCTAAAAACACATACAATTTGAAGAGGAACGAAGAGTCTAAGTACATCAACGACTACAACCCGGTGATTTTGTCCATGTGGAATGCTAACATGGATATACAGTTTGTGGCTGATAACTGTATGGCTGTGGCTCGGTATGTGACATCTTACATCACCAAAAAAGAGAAGACAGAATTGAAGGATATGTGGGAAGACATTTCCCATGAAAAGAGCCTCAGCAAGAAGTTGTACAGTTTCAGTCTGAAGATGTTGTCGCATCGAGAAATCGGAGCTTACGAATGTTCTGACCGGTTGTCTTCAGCAAGTCTCTATGCCAAGTCCAGGAGTATCGTTTGAGCGAGTCTTGGTCTTGCTGCAACGCGTAATCGAGTTCTCAAACCTGTGCGGGAAATTGAGTATTTGGCGGAAAAGGAGCCAAACAGTACCGACATTTTGAAGACAAACA
Source organism: Lissotriton helveticus (assembly GCF_964261635.1). Classification (NCBI taxonomy): domain Eukaryota; kingdom Metazoa; phylum Chordata; class Amphibia; order Caudata; family Salamandridae; genus Lissotriton; species Lissotriton helveticus. Next base: position 945,642,570 of record NC_136063.1, read on the forward strand.
TGTTGGATACATATTATCCAAATCGAAGCAGTCACCTCGAGAATGTTTGTCTGTATGAGGTTCTTCAAAATTACATATTCAAGAGGAACATCAAAGAAGATACTGAGAAAGGAGTGTATGCTGTAATAGGAAGTGAGGGATGTCTGGTCAAGCAAAGAAAATGCCACTTGGTAAACCATCGAAAATTGAGTGGCGAATCTCCTGAAAAAAAGGAGTTTTTCTATTTAGCACTTTTGCAACTTTTCAAGCCTTGGCGTGCAGAAGAGGAACTGCTTGGAGATTTCCTCTGTTACGAAGACTCTTTCAATGCTGCCAAGGAGACCATAGAATGTCCTGCTTTTCCCAAATATGTAGAAATGTTGAATGCGGAAATTGAGCAGGAAGCAACGATTGCAGCCGAGATTGCCAGAGACAGTTCTCAGGACAGTCAGAGTTCTGCTTCATTGAGTCAGGATCCACTAGGAGGACCTGTTATCGAAAATGAAGCTGCCACTGCTATGAATGAAGTGGAAAGAGCCATGGCACATGCTCAGGAGGATGCGGTTAACTTAGAAGAGTTGGAAAGACAACTCAACGTTGAGCAGAGGAAAATATATGACGAAGTTACCATGCAAATTGATCATGGATTAAGTCATGACAAGAAAGAGTGCTCATGTACGTCGTTGAAGCCTGTCCGACTGTACGTGAGTGGAGAAGCGGGAACTGGAAAAAGTTTCCTTATTAAAGCAATTTCATGTTATTTGCAGGAAAGGACAGAGTCATCGCTGTCTTGTGTTGTCACCGCTCCAACTGGACTGGCAGCACATAACATTAAAGGGATTACTTTACATCGTTTACTGATGCTGCCAGTGGAGCATGACAACAAATTACAATATCACAAGCTATCTGGAGATGCTTGTTGTGAAGTTTCAAGAATCTTGAGGAAAATGAAACTTCTTATCATTGACGAAGTAAGCATGGTTTCCAATGTCATGCTTGCCTTTGTGCATTTGAGAATGCAAGAAGTTCTCAAAACAGAGTATGATGTGTTATTTGGTGGCAAACACATCATTGTTTTCGGAGATCTTCTGCAGCTGACACCAGTGAAAGGGCAACCTGTGTTCAAAATGCTCACGCATGAAGATACCAGGAAGTGCCTAGGCAGCATTGGCAACGTCAATATATGGTTAAACTTCAATTATGCTGAACTGCAGGAAAATATGCGTCAGGCGAAGGATGAAGTTTACAAGACTATTCTACAAGATGTTAGAATTGGAAAAGTGACCGAGCATGGGAAAGAAGCTTTACATGCACGATTACTGTCAAATTTATATCCAGAACAAGATGTTGTGCCTGAGAATATTTTTCAGAAAATTACTGAGAAGAAATCTGGAATATGTTTGATGCCAACTCTTGCAGAATGTGCCAAATTCAACCACAAAATGTTGCATTTAGAAAAGCAAGAGATTGTGAAACTGGAAGCTATTGACAGAGTAGAGCATATGGGATCAACAATTATTTTGTCTGAGAATCTGAAAACAAAATTGGATTCATTAGAGAAGAGTATATCTAAAACTGCAGGTTTTGAAAAGACTCTGAATGTGTGCTTGAACTGCAGTATAATTTTAAGAAGGAATTTACATGTTGAAAGAGGTCTGGTAAATGGATCAATGGGTAATGTTGTTGATTTTGTAAAATACAGAAATAGAGATGGAATTGAATTTCTAAAAATTAAATTTGATGGCATTGAGGAAGTACAGCTAATTGGTCGTTGTTCTGCTAGATTTTTGCTTGTAAAAGACTTATATGTTCGCCGTAAGCAGTTTCCTGTTTGCTTGGCATATGCGGTGACAATCCATAAATCGCAAGGTTTAAGTGTAGACAGTGCATTGGTGAATATTGGCAGTTCTGTGTTCAAGGAGGGTATGGCATATGTGGCATTGTCACGAGTTAGAACTTTATCGGGATTGTACTTGATTGAGTGTGATGTCACAAACATTTGTGCGGATCTAGATTGTGTTAAGGAATACAATAGGTTAAGAAGAGAGTATGCGCCACATTTGCCTCAATATCCTTTGTTTGAGAAACGTGTGGTAGGCCGGAAACGAAGAAATGTGACCAAAACTGGGGAGGTTGTAGCACAAAGACGAAAAGTCGATGAACCTGAAATTATAAGCAGAAACAAAAAGGATTCTGTTGAAGATGTTGTTGGTTTTCAATTTGAAAACAGTTCTGGTGTCAACTGCTATGCTAATGTAGTGGTTAATGTTTTGTTTTCTCTAGAAAATGTAAAAGAAGAGATTGTGGTCAATTCTGATCAAAGATTTTGCAGTTTGTTAAATTCTGTCTTAGAAAAATGTAGCACTGATAGAACAAACATAGAAAGTGTGTCTGAAATTCGAAATCTGTTAGACAGATGTTCAGGCCAAACACAATTCTCTCAAAATATTCAGCAAGATTGTCAGGAGTTTTTAATGTATATGCTTGATGTATTGCATGCTGAAGGTGTAGATGTAGATCAGCTGTTTGCGCTTTCTTATCAATGGCAGCATGACTGCGAGAACTGTAGGGTATCAAGTACTACTAGTGTAGACTCAGAAAGATGTATATATTTAACTTTGCCAGACAGTAAATCAGTCTCCTTTAATAAGCTACTAAAAGCAGCTGATCACAACATGGAGTGTAGCCAATGTAAGTCTGCAATGATGTCCACATTATTTATACGAACATATGGCCAGTATGTCATTTTAATGTTCCAACGATGTAGGCCTGATGGAACAAAATTGACAACTTTAATTAAAAATTTTGTGGCTTCACAGTTGTCAATATCAGGAAGGACTTTTGTAACTGCAGCAATTATATATCATGATGGTCCTTCAATAACATCAGGACATTACACAGCTTATTTAAAGTCTAGAAATGGGTGGTCATTCTGCAATGATTCTGTTTTAATTTTCAAAAAAAAATTGCTGTATGACCTTAAAAACTCTTACCTGGTGTTTTTAAAACCAACATTTTAGGGAAAGAATCTCGGGATGTGCTCTGAGGAATTTCAAGAAGTTCTAATGGCTCCTACACGATTTGGCCTTGAGGATAAGTGTAGTTCAGAGACATAACTTCTAACCATAAGACTGGACGTCATGAAGAAATAAGTGCACTTTGAATGAGTTCAGAAAAACTGTTTCTTTTTATAAGCTAATTGAAACAGCCAATCAAAACATAGAGTAGAGGGAATGTAAGTCTGCAATGCTGTCTACTGTTTTACATTGCTTTGTGATTAAAAGTGATGTAGAGAATTAAATAATTGTAGTAGTCATAGAGGTAGTGTAAGTCTGCTTCATAGTAAGCAGTATCAGTGTCATAGGAAATGTAGAACATGACTGAGCAAGAAGGGGAATATATTACTAGTCCAGGATTGTGAAAATGATCTTCAACATTTTAATTGTGAAAGTTGCGGAAATACAACATGACGGGATTGGCTTACAAGAATTCCAAGAGTTATAAATGGCTCTGACACGATTTGGCCTTGTGGAAACGTGTGGTAGAGAGCGAGAAGTCATTTATTGTATGTAACATGTTTTTCAAAACGATGGAGGTTTTCTTTCAGAAAGTGGCGGGCTGAAAGTAATAACAGCACAACAGAGTGTAAGCTGTTCATAGGACATCCTTCGACGTCATGGAAAGTAAGTTAAGTTTAAGGAGTTCTGAATTCTGATTTGTTATGTTGTATGGGTTTTTTAAACACAATCATTTTGATTGTGTTTTTTTTTCCCCGCTGTTATATGATGAATACCTTCAAGTCACTGTTTTTAGTGAAATTTGATACATTCTGAGAACAGCAAAAATAAACCATTTAACATGTATAATTAATTCTGTACTGTTTGCATTTATGATGTACATGTAGAACTGTGTAGGAGGCATGGAGAAGGTGAGGCTTCTGTAAGTGTCAAAGTTGTTGCATACAGTGCTCATATTCTACGTAGTCTTTCAAATGATAGACTACATTTCCACAATGAGATACCTAAGCAAAGGAAACACAGGTGATATGATTGTGGAATGAGCAAAAAAAATTGCACGTTTTTCAATTATATTACCTGTGTTTCCTAACATTACACATCACATTGTGTAGATGAGGTTTAGGCCTGTTCCTGGAGACAGAGGAGGTCTGACATTTGTTCAAGAGTGCAGTGGACATGACACACTTCGTTGGTAGGCCTGCACATGTATTATCTCCTCTGTATTCTTCAACAAACCTAAATTTCATCTGCAACTCTGAGTAGGACTTACCTGAAACAAATCTGTGGATAGGTTACACCTTATCGGCATCTTGAAACAATGATTTAAAATGTTAGGGTCAGATTTATGGTGGCCGTGTGCCTCTTTTGCTCCATTGTGAGTCACTTTTGTGTAAAAGATGCACCATGTTGCAAGATAGGTTTCAGTTCATCTCCAGCAAGATACCATCAGTTTAAAATGTATATAATTAGCATTGTGTAGGGGGCATGCAGAAGCAAAAGCTTTTATAAGTGTCAAAGTTGTTGCATGCAGTGCTGCACTTCTAGGTACTGTTTAATATGCTGGACTACATCTGCACTATGAGATACCTAAGCAAAGGCAACACAGGTGATGTGATTGTGAAATGAGGAAAAGAAACTCCACATTTTTCAATTACATCACCTGTGTTTCCTAAGTTTATGAATGACATTGTGCAGATGAAGTTTAGGTCTGTCCACGGACACAGAAGAGGTCTGGCCTTTGTTCAAGAGTGAAGTGGACATGACTTACTTCATTGGTAGGCCTTCACATGTATTATGTCCTCTGTTCTCTTCAACAACTCGAAATTTCATTTGGAACCCTGAGTAGGTCTCACCTCAAACAAACCTCTGGATAGGACACATCTTATTGGCATCCTGAAGCAATCATTTAAAATGTTAGTGTCTTGCGACACTTTTGTGAGACAACAGCAGTGCAAAAGATGCACCATGTTTTAAGATAGGCCTCACTTCATCTGCATCAAGATACTGTTAGTTTAAAATGTATATCTTTAGGACTGTGTAGGGGGCCTGGAGAAGCAGAAGCTTCTGTCAGTGTCAAAGTTGTTGAAAAACTGTTTGTCCTTCAATCTTTTCCCTTGTCTTTTCTAATTTTTAAATACATGTTTTAATATTTTTCAAATGTTTGTTCTCTCTTTCACAGATTGAAAGTATAAAAACAAAAAGTGAGTAATTTAACGACAATTATAAGGTAAATGTTTTGTAGTCTTTTCGTTACATTTCTATCACATTCACCTACTAGTAGTTCGACAGCTTCATTTCTTTAACCCTCAATTTCCTGCCTTTGCTACTTTCCTCATTACTTTCTCTATTACCTTCTTACTCAACTCCTTCCACTCTTTTTCTCAGTCCCTCTCTGCTCATAGTTCCTCACTCTTGTTCACTCACTCCGTCTCTATTACTCTTAGTGTCTTTGACTGATCACTCTTTCACTACTTGTTCATAATGCTTTCTCTGTGTAGTTGAAGCACACTAAGGGGCATATTATGAACACAGCCAATAAAATTATTGCTGTTTTTATTGGCAGAAAACTGGTGCAAAAGTGATTTTAGCTGCAGTTTTCTGCCGCAAAAGCGGCTTTGGTGACATATTTCTGCCGATAAAAGCTGCAAAACTTTTATTGCCTATGTTGATGATATGGCTCTATGTTATTTACATTTCTTTGCTGTTTCAATTAATCTTTTTCTGTTATTTTTTGTTTTCTGTTTTCTATTATTTCTCTCTGTTATTCCACATGTTTTAATCTTATTTTGAACATTCACTCACATTCTCCAAGAAACTCTTCTTTGTTATTGTTCTACTCTCTTTTTTTCTTTCACTTCCTTATCTATTTTGTTTTTCACAATTATACCCTCTTCCATCTTTTCTTCGGTAAATAGATCTATTAAACAGTATCTCTGGTTTACTCCCTATAGCTGTCTTTCTTTTAACATCACTCTCTGTTTACTTTCCTTATACTTACTCTTCTTTTTTTTTTTTTTTCTTTTTTTGGTTCGCTCGACGGGGAAGCGAACCAAAAGAAATAGAGCTTGCCAGAGTGCTAAACATTCTAGCAATTTTTTTTGAAAGGGAAGGTAGTTCTGAAAAGAACTTTTTTTTTAATGTTTTTGTTGTTTTATATTTTTTTTATTTTTCTGAACATTTTTTGTTTTTTTTGTATTTTTTGAACAATTTTATATTTTTTTGGTTTTTTTGGGGGGAAACAACAAAAAACAGGCATTGAAAAGGGCTCAACAGGAGCAAAAAAAAAATTACTGTCTGGGCCGGTTAGGGCAATTATGATTTTCATAAGCTACGTTGATTAACGTTATGCTCATGTTACCACAGGAAAGCAATGCACCGCAATACAAACAGGTGAACTTGATGTGTGCAAAGTTCTCTTGAATGTTTGGCACGGTTTCCCGTGCCTCTGCTCCTGACAACGATATTTGAGAAGTTGACCTGGCCACAGGAGTTGTTGTTGGGTTCTCCTGCAGGTCACGTATCTCTGCCCGGCTGTAATTCAATGGATGCCACCTGTTCATGTGCCGATGCATGGTATAGTTCCCATAGCTATACTTTTTATCAGTCCCTCTTGATAACTTTTCTTTGCAAATGAGGCAGGTGACATACCTCGCGTTTACTTTCTTCTGCCCTGGAGGGAATGAAAAAAACTGCCAAATGAAACTGGCTTTCCTATGGGAAACCCGGGGCACCTCTTCCAAGAACTGTGGTCCTTCTGTCTCCTCTTCCTCTAGTTCTTCCTCTTCCTCCTCTGTGTTGGTGATGACCTGGGGAGGTGGTCCTCTCTTCCCATGAGGAGGTGGAGGTGGTGGTGGGGGTGCACCAGCTGAAGCAACTACTGAAGCCATTGCTCAAGTATGAAATAAGGTCTTCCTCTCACAAAGATGAAAGTCAGAGTGAGGAAAGAAGGAGGGGTTTTCATCATTTGGGAAAAACAATAGTTCTAAACCAATGAAAAGTGTTATTTTTAGGTCACCTGCCTAACCTTACATCATTATGAAACCAAAAGTGAAATGAACCAATGAAAAGTTTTATTAACAAGTCACATGACCTCTTACGCTTAAGTTACGCGCTCCGGAACGCGCCCCAGATCACTTCCGGGTCGCTGCCCTTCGCGCCTCGGTTCGCGCTCCGGAGCACTTCCGGGTGCGCTAACGCGGCGCGTCATAAGACGCATTACGCGGCAACGCGATACGTCGCGCTTCCGCGACGTGCCCCGGATCGCTTCCGGGGAGCTGCGCTTCGCGTCTCAGTTCGCGTACCGGAGCACTTCCGGGTGCGCTAACGCGGCGCGTCATAAGACGCATTACGCGACAACGTGATACGTCGCGCTTCCGTGACGCGTCACGATGTTCATTTCTAACGCGGCAGTGCCGCAAACGGAACGTTTACCGGTTCGCGGACTGGGTCGCGGCATCAAGGTGAGCTAACGGGAAGCTTCCCGGTTCGCGAACCGGGAGCGAAGAAAAAAAAATATTTAAAAAAAAAATTATTAATAAACATATAAAATATATTTTTGGATTTAAAGAAGAATACATTTTACAGCTACAGATATTAGCTTTTAAAAAACCAATGAAATTCACTGAAAAAACCATAGGTTATAGACCATATATAGTTAGGAATTTGCATTTACAAAACCTTGAAAATTCAATGAAAAAACCATAGGTTATAGACCATATATAGTTAGGAATTAGCATTTAAAAAACCTTATTTTACTCACACAAAACCATTGAAATTCCATATATAGTTAGTTGTACTAACTATATATCGCGCACCCGCAATCCACTGCTGATCATGTCACATATTACATCATTCATGACATGGTCAGTGACATCACTGATGACATCACTGATGACATCTCAAATGACATCCCTTATGACATCACTGATGACATCTCAAATGACATCACTGATGACATCACTGATGACATCTCAAATGACATCACTGATAACATCTCAAATGACATCACTGATGACATCTCATTTGACATTACTGATCACATCACTGATGACATCATTCATGTGATAATACAATGAACCTCTTCAGACTGTAATATAACCTTAGATACACTCAGTGTAAACAGACACTCACAGACTGTCACTCATCCATGGAGTTACTCACACACCTAGTCAGTCATGCAAAAATCAATCATACCTCCATTTTCTCAACTATACAGTTATACACACCTTACTTATTCAAACATATACTAAAACATATTTACTCTCTTATACAATCCCTGATACAAGTTCACAATGATCCATACAGCCACTCACACATTTACTGGCTCTTATGCACAGTTATTTATATATGTCAACTCTCACATGTACTGTGTTTTACATATGTACTTACTTTGACATGTAACACTGAGATATCCATTCACTCACCAATACACTCATGCACACAGTCAACCGCCCATACAGCTGTTTCCACATGCACTTTTGAACCCATACGTCTAGTGAATCAACTGCTCACACATCTATGCACAGAGTCATACACCTCCCAGCCACCCACACACACACTCAGTCGCCCATACAAATACGTGGGCAACCAATCAATAACCCATATAGTTACTCATATAGCTACTGATCAACACATGCAGCAGTTTACAGAACAACAGACATAATGATGCACAAATTAAGACAGTTTAGTCACTAACCCATGCACTCAGTGAGACACATTTAATCACTCACTCATACAGTCAGTCATGCACCTTCTAAATCCTTCATCCAGACACTTATACATCCACTCATTCTTCAATATGTAAGACATATTTTAACGTTACAGAAAAATACAGTCACTGGATGTAGTCATCAGTGATGTCATCAGTGATGTCATTTGAGATGTCATCAGTGATGTCATCAGTGATGTCATTTGAGATGTCATCAGTGATGTCATCAGTGATGTCACTGACCATGTCATGAATGATGTAATATGTGACATGATCAGCAGTGGATTGCGGGTGCGCGATATATAGTTAGTACAACTAACTATATATGGAATTTCAATGGTTTTGTGTGAGTAAAATAAGGTTTTTTAAATGCTAATTCCTAACTATATATGGTCTATAACCTATGGTTTTTTCATTGAATTTTCAAGGTTTTGTAAATGCAAATTCCTAACTATATATGGTCTATAACCTATGGTTTTTTCAGTGAATATATATATATATATATATATACATGCACCAATGTGATCCTCCAACTCCGTGCGCTCTGCTACTGATGCTCTGCGTAGGGGCCGGATCATGGCCCGAAATGAACAATTTGTGCAACACGGACGCGGCACTCAAGATTTGGGTATTTTCAGCTCAATTTTATTTAAACTTCAGAGCTCGAACTGACGCGTTTCAGCCTGACCTCTGCTTTGGTCACAATGAGGCCCTCAGTATAGTATGAAAGAAAACTCTGAAAATCAATCAATAGTATAGATTGTAATAGTACTGAAATGTAGTTATGCACAGTGTTTAAGAACCAGTGGCCAAAATGCGAACAGTACAAAAGAGTCAATGGATGATATGCATCACAATGAATGTGTGTGTGGTTGGGTGGGACGAGTGTGACTGTCAAAGGATGTGTAAATAGTTGATTTAGTAGGTATATGAGGTTAAGACTGTATGTGGAAACAGTTGTTTGGGTGAGTGAATCTCTTTATGGGTGTGGTGATGAGTAAATATATTTCTCAATGATGTATGTCCAACAAACTAAAATATAAAAGGCAGTGTATGTGAAAATTGTTGTATATAAATAAGTATACATAAGACTCAGTGATTGTATGTATGAGATGTGGATAACTGTATAGTTGTAGTAGTGATTTTATAACACACTAAGTATGAGTTACTATCTATATGAATAAATAAAGTCTTGTTTGTGTAAGTGAGTAGCTTAGTAAATATAAGGATGATCAATTATTTGCATAAGTGAGTAGGATGTCTGCATAAGTGAATAGGATATGTGATGGTGTGTAATGTTGATGTAGGTGTATACATATATTTAATAGTGTTCAATTGATCTTTGGTAGCATGTATGAGTAAATCTATAGGTAAGTGTTTAGATGTGTGTGTAGATCTAGGAATGACTGAGTGGATTTTTAGAAACTTGTACTGGTGTGTCAATGGTTTCAAATATCGTACTTCATATTTTATAATGAGTGTTGAAAGGTTATGCTACTGTATGATGAGGTGTATCAGTTTGTGCTTAAAGGTGTAGGATAGTGCACCACTTAATCCGAAATTTTATATTTTTTTCCGTGCAACCAGGGTATTGTTCCCCGCCTGGAACGTATTGAATACTCTCACGTTGCAGCTGTACTGCAATAGTATAGCTGTCACCCTGAGCACAAGTTGGTGCTGGTCCCCCAGCAAGTTTTATTCAAATGATAGTTCAAAGAATCTTAAATTAATCCATAAGTGTCTTTATTCGCACTTCTCCATAGTTAATATCCAAATAATATCCAAACAATAACAATTCCCAATTCATGACATCCAATGCATTTCGGCAGGATCTCCCGCCTTCATCAGGGAAATGATTCTGTAAATCCAAAAAATTCTTTCGATCAATATCAAAGCCCACTTAAATCAAATGAGTAAATCAAACAAGTTAAACACGTGATTAAATAAACTATGCAATCCATTTAAACATAATACATGCTCATTTCTGCGAGTATTTTATTAGTCTGTTAATGTCCATTACTTAAGTTAAGTGAAACTCGCATTATCAACCTAGTTTGGTTTCTAAATCACTGTCGCTCGTTGCGCTTCGAGTTTCTAAACACACAAAAATACGTTACTATGCCGCCCCCACCTCATAAGGCTACTGGTTGCACTGCCGTTAAGACCTGTTTTTTCACTGCCTCTTAACATTGCATGCTGTTATAACCTCTACTCTTACCTCAACATGTTACTAACAAGTAACGCCCGATGGTATACAGCGTGTGTGGAGCAAGCTTCTGCTTCCGTGTTTCTATGGTCGCGCTGTGCAGCGCATGCGCTGATATGCCCTTTCAAATAGGGTTTTTCTTAAAGGCACACTCTCATTTTAAACGGCTATGTGTCAACAATGTGCTAACGTTGTTGGTTCGATCCCCAGCGGGAGTGAATGCTTTACTATGTGATTGCGCGTTTGCGCATAATTCATATGTCTAAACGACCAGCTAACAAACAAATAGACATATGCTATTTAAATTATCATCGCAGACAATTTAGGTCTAAAAACAGTAAACATGAGTCTATAAGTAACACAAAAATTCTGTTCGTTCATTAAGCCCTTTCGGCTTAAGGCTGTTCAAATAGTATATCCAATGGTTTTCCCGTTTTAACAAATTGTTTTTGTTGATGGCCCCTTCTTTTTTCTCCAACATTTCCAACACGCAAACTCTTAGTTGGCTTATGTGATGTTGCTTAACAGTAAAATGTTCTGCCACTGAAGATTTCAAAGATTTCGTACGTATGTTGCTGTTGTGTTCATTAAAACGGATTTTCAATTTCCTCTCGGTGTGCCCCACATATACATCTCCACACGGACACTTGAGCATGTAAATCAAGTTCATTGAATCGCATGTTGCGTTTACTTTAAGATGGATCGAGAATCCTTTCCTTGGGTGTGTTGTAGTTGTTCCCTTCATGATGTCATGACAAGTGTTACAATTGAGGCAGGGTACTGTGCCCTGATACGTTGGTTTTGTTTGTGGTTCTTTAGTGGGTTTCAAAACGTCTCCCACATTTTTTGCTCGTGTATGGGCAAATACTGGTTCTTGGGCAAATGCTCCTTGAAAATCCGATTCCATGGATAAGATTGGCCAGTGGCGTCTTATGATTTGTTTAAATTGCGTGCTAAGTGTGGAGTATTTACTGACGCAGGTAATGCGTTTTTCTTGTGTCTTTTGGTTGCTCTTCAGGAGTTCCTGTCTGGATTTGGATGTAGCTCTGGTTTTGGCCTCTTGTATTATCTCTTCAGGATATCCCCTATCCCGAAATCTTTGTGTCATGTTGTCCATTTGTTGTGCACTTTGTGGGACTTCTGAGACCACTCTTTTGACCCTCAAAAACTGAGAATATGGCAAGTGTCTTTTTAAAGCTTGTGGGTGGTGGCTCCCATATTGCAATAAGTTATTCCTGTCTGTGGCCTTTCGAAATAGGTTTGTAGTGAGGTTATTACCTTTTTTGCTAATTTCTACATCCAAGTATTGGATTTGCATTTCGTTGATGGTCCATGTGAATCCGATTCTATCCACTTTGGTATTCAGAATTTCAATTTGTTCTTGTAGTGTTTGTTTTGTGCCCTTCCAAATCACGAAGATATCGTCGATAAAACGTACGTACATAGAGATGTTTTGATTCCAAGTAGGATTATGATGGATATAATTCTCTTCAAATGCTGCCATATATAGATTGGCATACGCCGGCGCGGCCCAATTGCCCACTGATGTACCACTGCATTGAATAAACCACCTCTTTTCGTACTCAAAATAACTGTGCATAAGCGTGAATTGCATGAATTCTAGTAAAAATATCTGTAATTCTCTTTGATATTCACTGTCCAGTAAGGCTCGTTCTATGGCTTCCAGTCATTGTTGGTGCGGGATGGATGTGTATAAAGTCTTCACATCAATTGTGGCCATCACCCATTCTTCCTCAATTTGTACTGTGGACAGTCTTAACAGAAAGTCGGTGGTATCTTTTAGATATGATTTTGTCTTCAATACTAAGGGCTGTAAGTACTTGTCGAGAAATTTCCCAACCGGTTCATGCAGGCTTTGTTTGGTGGACACAATGGGCCTACAGCGAGGCCTTTGCAAGTTCTTATGGACTTTAGGTACCATATACATGGTAGGGCACCTTGGGTTATCTTGGATGAGGTATTTTTTGGTCCTTTCTGTTATGGTGCCTAGTTCATGCGCTTTGTGATGATTGTTTGTATCGTTTTTCTGATTGCTTCGGTAGGGTCGCTTTCCACTTCCATATAGGTTTGTGTGTCATTAAGATGTTCCATGACTGCTTCCTGGTAAAATGATCGATTCATTATTACCAATGCTCCTCCTTTGTCTGCCTTTTGGCAGATTATCCCTTCATTGGTTGCTATATTTTTGAGTGTCCCGAATTCCTTCTTAGACATATTCATTCTTCTGGTCTTTTTCTGTGTATTCAATTGTTGCAGATCTTTCCTGCACAGTTGTTCGTACAGGTTGATAGTTTTATGGCTCATCGGAGGCATATATGTGCTGTGTACTTTGAGTCCTCTCAATTTATCAGTTTCCTCCATTCTTTTTTCTGCCACATTATCAAAAAAATGCCGAAGTCGTAATTTCCTAGTTAGTTTGAATAAGCTAACTTCCAGTTCCAATAGATTAGTATGGGCGGTGGGTACGAACGATAAGCCCTTTTGTAAGGTTGAGACTTGGGCTGAATTCAGTTCTACATCTGATATATTGAGTACCAAGTTTCTATCATCACTCAATGTTTTTTCGTTTTGTCCTTTTTGCTGGTTACTGTTCTTGTCTGTGGTTGACTCTTTTCTTTTGTTTTTCCTGAGTCCCCTCCTGGGTCTTCTATGTCTTGTTGGCCCCCCTCTAAAAAAGGGACCGCAGTAGATGTGCCAGCTTGTTCTTGTTGTTGTTGTGGTGTTTTTGTTTTTTGGAGGTCCCGTTCTCTCACTATCTGTAGACGAGGTATCTGTGTGAGATGTGTATCCCCTGGTTTGTCTTTTCTTGGCGTACACTTCTGCCCAGGTGTAAACCTCTTGTAACTTATAGTCCAGAGTGTCGCGTCTGTATTTTCGCAATTTGCGTTCATTTATTTCCTGAGTGTGTTTTGTTAGTTGGTTGTTGATATCTTAAATAGTAGATGTCAGTTCTTCTGCTGTGATAAATTTCCCTAGTTCATCCTTAGTTTTATCTATGTCCTCTCTCAATTCTTCAAGAATTCGCGATAATTCCTCTATAATTAGCAATATGAGGTCCAAGCTACATTTATTTAAAATGGCGAACCAATTTTCCGTGAAGGGTTTTGAATTTTTACAGAGGGAGGGTCTCAAAGATATCCGTAGGCCCCTGGGTATACGTTGTGCCTTATGATATTTTATCATAGTTGACGCATGCATCCGCTGGTTAATCTCTTTGCGAGTTAGGTATAATAGATGTTTGATCTGCTGTTCTTTATTCTTGGTGTAAGTGGGTTCTGTGGACGATGGTTGTATTAACGAGTATATCTTTTCGCTCGCTTCTGCTGCGAACGCGAAAGTCTCTGCTCTGATATCTGTAGACAAAGTAATCTCTTCGAGCCTTACTGGACAGTGAATAGCAAAGAGAATTACAGATATTTTTACTAGAACTCATGCAATTCACGCTTATGCACAGTTATTTTGAGTACGAAAAGAGGTGGTTTATTCAATGCAGTGGTACATCAATGGGCAACTGCGCAGCGCCGGCGTATGCCAATCTATATATGGCAGCATTTGAAGAGAATTATATCCATCATAATCCGACTTGGAATCAAAACATCTCTATATACGTACATTTTATCGACGATATCTTCGTGATTTGGAAGGGCACAAAACAATCACTACAAGAACAAATTGAAATTCTGAATACCAAAGTGGATAGAATCGGATTCACATGGACCATCAACAAAATGCAAATCCAATACTTGGATGTAGAAATTAGCAAAAAAGGTAATAACCTCACTACAAACCTATTTCAAAAGGCCACAGACAGGAATAGCTTATTGCAATTTGGGAGCCACCACCCACAAGCTTTAAAAAGACACTTGCCATATTCTCAGTTTTTGAGGGTCAAAAGAGTGGTCTCAGAAGTCCCACAAAGTGCACAACAAATGGACAACATGACACAAAGATTTCGGGATAGGGGATATCCTGAAGAGATAATACAAGAGGCCAAAACCAGAGCTACATCCAAATCCAGACAGGAACTCCTGAAGAGCAACCAAAAGACACAAGAAAAACGCATTACCTGTGCCAGTAAATACTCCACACTTAGCACGCAATTTAAACAAATCATAAGACGCCACTGGCCAATCTTATCCATGGAATCGGATTTTCAAGGAGCATTTGCCCAAGAACCAGTATTTGCCCATACACGAGCAAAAAATCTGGGAGACTTTTTGAAACCCACTAAAGAACCACAAACAAAACCAACGTATCAGGGCACAGTACCCTGCCTCAATTGTAACACTTGTCATAACATCATGAAGGGAACAACTATAACACACCCAAGGAAAGGATTCTCGATCCATCTTAAAGTAAACGCAACATGCGATTCAATGAACTTGATTTACATGCTCAATTGTCCGTGTGGAGATGTATATGTGGGGCACACCGAGAGGAAATTGAAAATCCGTGTTAATGAACACAAAAGCAACATACGTACGAAATCTTTGAAATCTTCAGTGGCAGAACATTTTACTGTTAAGCAACATCACATAAGCCAACTAAGAGTTTGCGTGTTGGAAATGTTGGAGAAAAAAGAAGGGGCCATCAACAAAAACAATTTGTTAAAACAGGAAAACCATTGGATATACTATTTGAACAGCCTTAAGCCGAAAGGGCTTAATGAACAAACAGAATTTTTGTGTTACTTATAGACTCATGTTTACTGTTTTTAGACCTAAATTGTCTGCGATGATAATTTAAATAGCATATGTCTATTTGTTTGTTAGCTGGTCGTTTAGACATATGAATTATGCGCAAACGCGCAATCACATAGTAAAGCATTCACTCCCGCTGGGGATCGAACCGACAACGTTAGAACATTGTTGACACATAGCCGTTTAAAATGAGAGTGTGCCTTTAAGAAAAACCCTAGTTGAAAGGGCATATCAGCGCATGCGCGGCACAGCGCGACCATAGAAACACGGAAGCAGAAGCTTGCTCCACACACGCTGTATACCATCGGGCGTTACTTGTTAGTAACATGTTGAGGTAAGAGTAGAGGTTATAACAGCATGCAATGTTAAGAGGCAGTGAAAAAACAGGTCTTAACGGCAGTGCAACCAGCAGCCTTATGAGGTGGGGGCGGCATAGTAACGTATTTTTGTGTGTTTAGAAACTCGAAGCGCAACGTGCGACAGTGATTTAGAAACCAAACTAGGATGATAATGCGAGTTTCACTTAACTTAAGTAATGGACATTAAAAGACAAATAAAATACTCACAGAAATGAGCATGTATTATGTTTAAATGGATTGCATAGTTTATTTAATCACGTGTTTAACTTGTTTGATTTACTCATTTGATTTAAGTGGGCTTTGATATTGATCGAAAGTATTTTTTGGATTTACAGAATCATTTCCCTGATGAAGGCGGGAGATCCTGCCGAAATGCAATGGATGTCATGAATTGGGAATTGTTATTGTTTGGATATTATTTGGATATTAACTATGGAGAAGTGCGAATAAAGACACTTATGGATTAATTTAAGATTCTTTGAACTATCATTTGACTAAAACTTGCTGGGGGACCAGCACCAACTTGTGCTCAGGGTGACAGCTATACTATTGCAGTACAGCTGCAACGTGAGTGTATCAGTTTGTCACATGGATGATGTCAACAGTGATGTCATTCGTTATGTCATTTGAGATGTCATCAGTGATGTCATCAGTGATGTCACTGACCACGTCATGAATAATGTAATATGTAACATCATCAGCAGTGGATTGTGTGCGCGTGAGTTATAGTTAGTACAACTAACTATAACGGAGGAATTTCAATGGTTTTGTAAAAGTGAATTGTCCAATTAACTATACCACGCCTGAAACCTGTGGTTTTTTCAGTGAATTTCTGAGGTTTTTTAAATGCTAATTCCTAACTATAACATGTCTGAAACCTGTGTTTTTTTCAGTGAATTTTAAAGGTTTTTTTGAATGCTAATTCCTAACTATAACATGTCTGAAACCTATGTTTTTTAAGTGAATTTTAAAAGTTTTGTAAATGACAATTTTTAAATATATTTATTCTTATATTGATTTTTTTGATACTGATTTACTAATTTTTTTAACTATTTATTTTTAGATTTATTATTTTTAAAATTACATTACATTGTGTGGCCCCCCGACCCCTAGAGCCTGACCCGCAAATCTAAATGTATTCATTTTTTATAGGACTGGGATTCCTATGCAATGAAATACAAGTTACTTGTAAGTATGCTTGGAACTACTTTTCAGGGTCAGTGCTCGGCTAAAAGTTGCAGCACTGGTTTCTCTCTTGATAACAAATGAATAAATCGGAATTTGTTCTTCGGATGACTTAAGGTGAATATTTTAAAGTTTGAAAACTGCACATTTAGAAGAATTTGCAACTGAAACCAGTCAATGTCAGCCTATGAAAGGAAATTCACTTAGCAGGTAAATAGTGTTATTATTACTTTTTCTTACTCAGGGGTGGATCCTGAATCCAGCACTGCTGTATCACCTCTAAACAGTTGAAAGAATGCAAATTACCAAAGACGCTCGGAAGCACACGTCTCTTTTTTTTTTATTGCTAGAATGCGCGGATCCTACACGCACCCCCTAGATTTTACCAAAAAATAAATAAAAAAATTGGGGCCAAGGGGGTCCTTGTGGAACCACCTGAGCAGACCTAGAGGGTCAGGGTGTATCTACCCTCCCCCTTCTCACGTTTTAAACTCACATTTCACAGGCTTCTTCAGCCTCCCTTCTACCGAGGCATAAAATGTCTGCCAACAGTTTCAAGTTTCGAATGTTGACAAGCACTTGACAGCCAATTAGCATTCAGCGTGTGATCGGAAGGCTGCGCTTATGGTACAATGACAATAAGCGGAGTATCCATATTCAATTTTATTATGGGAATGGGGCCGCGTGGCCCCCCCTCCTGTGGTCAATTCTGGGCAACGAGGTCCCCACTCCCCGGGGCATGGCTAATTATATATTCTTATTTTATGGAGGAGGACTGCATAGCCCCCCTACTGAAGCCACTTCAAGGCCCCGGGGACCCCATTCCCCGGGGATGACCTTTTTTAAAAATGTATTATGGCCGTCAGCATTGGGGACCGTGCGAGGGTCTTCAATTCCCCCACTGTCCCACCGTCTCCCCGCTGCCTGCGGGAGCCGGTGTTCTATTGACATCCAAAGTCCATCTCTGTGCATGTACCACTTAGGAATTGCCTTCACTTTGCGCATGCACGTTTGTGGTAGAGCATCTTTGTTAATATTACGTATGCGCCCAATACGTCCCATTGTCTGGCTATGTACCCCTAAAGCATTTCATTTTATTTGCGCACGCTCAATTACAACATGCCCAATCACAGCTCTCACACCCAGTGACATCATGCTCAACCAATCATCCTTCTGCAAAGCATTTCTAACCTGCCAACCTTCTGGAATATTTCCTATTCCGCAGTCACAGCCATTGATAGTGTTCGTATCCACTTCTTCGTAGGTGAGCACTTTTTTTAAGAATAACTAAATTAATTAATCTGAATGATCTTTAAATACCACGTAAATGCACATTTTTGTTCGATTTGACAATGTTGTTTTTAAGCGCGCTTTCCCACTTTTTTATATCATTAAAGTTGACTTCGTAACTTTGTTTCTGAGCAAATCACTTAATCCTGCTGCCTTCAATTTTGTAAGTAGTGCGCCACGTGCTGCTACCTCCCCATGCAGTGCACATGTAATTGATTGGCCAATGTTGTATTTTAGCACGCTCTCCGTGTTTTTTAATACCATTAAACTTGATTTCTTATCCTTTGTTCTGTGCAAATCAGTTAATCCTGCCACGTTTCTTTAATTTGCCAAGCGCCACGTGACTGTTCCCGCAGCAGTGTGCCACGTGCTCTTCAACTTAATGCTATGTAGTTTTTCTTGTGTAAGTAGTGCGTCACGTGACCCATGCGTTTCAAAAGTAATGTTTTCGGCAATAGTGTATTTTAGCGCGGTTTCCAGCTCTTATACCTCCAATATCTTACCTTGGTAGGCGATGTTCTAGGCAAATGACTTAATCCTGCCACCTTTAATTTTGTAAGTAGTGCGCCACGTGCTGCTTCCTCCCCATGCAGTTCACATGTAATCGATTGACCACTGTTGTATTTTACAATGCTTTCCAATTTTTTTAATAACCTTAAACTTGATTTGTCCCCTGTTCTATCTCATTATACAGATAGCTCAACCATGAGACGTACTGGTCACCACAAGCTGTTTATTCCTGCCCATGCACTATACCAGATGGTGGTCAACCATTCGACATACCAGATCCACTGACTGCTCTCCATATGCTATCAGATCAAGGCCAAGAGATTGTAAATGAAGTGAGTGACTAATCTCGGCATAACCTTTGTATAATGCAAAGCTATCTCCTATTTTGCTTGCCAAATATAACCTCTGATGATTGCTTTTCAACCCCAATCCAACTGAGAACAAATGTTTTATGTACATTAAAATTAATCTTGGACATATGTACAACATATAAATTTTTAACTCTTTTTTCAGTTTGCAGAATGTTACATAAATCAGCAGCAAATTGCCGAGGTTGAAAAAAAGTATATCCTCCTCTTCCAGCTGATTACACCGATCTCTCAAATATGGCATTTACAAGTTGTCTGAACCATGGAGATTCACAAATTTTTAACGGATAACATTAAGGTAAATACTCTCAATATGAGTAGTCGACAAAGTTAAAAAGTAACAGATATAAGACTGGTCGGATCATCATGCCATAACTTTCACGATACCTATAATGGTAAAAGGCACAACCAGACAACCCCTCAAGACCAAAAAATGGGTTAGAGACACAAGAGATGCAAACTTAGAGCTGCTAGTGGAAAGCTGTGTAAGAGATCTAAAACCTCATAACAACCTGCAGAACGTAAACGAACTGACCGAACATTATATAACAACGGTCGAAAATATTGTCAATAACACCATGCCACTAAAACTGAAAAATATCTCGGAGAAGACAAAAAATCCATGGTTTAATGAATCGCTAAATGAAGAAAGACGTAAATTGAGAATGGCCGAAAGGAAATGGAGACAACACCCTTCATCCCCAGAGCTGAAAGCACTCAGAAAAATTAGAGGCCAATATAATAAAATGATCATCAAATCAAAACAGGAATTCATTCGGTCTGAACTGGATAGTGCCAAAAACAGACCACGAAAACTCTTTGAAATCCTAAAGCAACAATCAAACAAATTAGCCAAATCTGCCCATGAGAACTCAAAAACACCCCTAACTTGTGAAGAATTTTCTACATTTTTCACAGAGAAGGCGAAATCACTAAAAGTAGAGCTCAAAGACGCCGTGACAAACATTCCCACTGAACAAATACCTACCGCCGTTACAACGGAGAGCACCATAACAAAAAATGAGGCAAGTTGGGATACGTTCGAACTATATGACCAGCACAGTATCGCCAAAACGCTGTCCAAAATAAAACCAAACAATCACTATCAAGATCCCCTTCCCGCAAAATGTGTAAAAGAAATTAATCACGTTTTGATTCCAATATGGACCGAAATTATAAATGCCTCACTATCACAAGGGATCCTCCCAGACTGCCTAAAAACAGGTCAAGTTGCCCCCATAATCAAAAAACCCACAGCAGATAGATCAGACCCAAACAACTTTCGCCCAGTGACCAACATCCCACTACTGGCCAAACTAATAGAAAAATGCGTACAGAACCAACTAAGCCAACACATCACCAAGTTCTCATTGCTTGACGAATGCCAATCAGGATTCAGAGCCGGACACAGTACGGAAACAGCGATCCTTCATATTGTTGACGATGCGCTACAGGCACTTGACCAAAACAGAGCATGCCTACTGATTCTCCTCGATCTATCGTCGGCCTTCGACACCGTAAATCACGAAGCATTATTGTCCAGGTTACGGGACAGGATGGGTCTGACAGGAATTGTGCTGAAATGGTTCATCTCTTTTCTACAGAACAGATCACAACGATTCCTGGTCAACCAATCACTTTCACCTCCATGCCCTATTTCAATCGGAGTCCCTCAAGGATCAACGTTATCCCCAGATCTGTTTAACCTCTACGTTGAGCCGCTCACAGAAATTCTCCAAAAAGCACAGATATCGTATCACATGTATGCAGATGACACGCAAATATATCTAAAGATCTCTTCCCTAAAAGACTTGGAACGAGTGAACAAGGCTTTAAAAATGGCTCTGCAATGGTTAATCACCAAGCAACTGAAACTTAACGCCAACAAAACGGAGTTCCTACTAATCTCACCAGCAAGGAGCCGTACGGAAATAAATGAGTGGACGAAAGTGGTGACTGCGCTAAACTGCACCCCAACATTAATCAAGTCAGCGAAATCTCTAGGAATCACTCTGGACGAGAATTTAGACATGAAAGCCCACATCAACTCAATGGCCAAGAATGCCCGATTCCACCTGAACTACTTAAGGAAACTGAAACCATTCATCTCAGAGGCGGATCTCAAATTAGCTATCCAATCCTTAGTTATTTCTAGGATTGAATACGGCTGCACCACCTTAGCGGGCTTACCAAAATTGTCCACAGCACCATTGAAAGCATGCCTAAACGCTGCGGCAAGAATTATCACCGGATCTAGGAAATATGACCATATATCGCCACACCTGAAAGCTTTAAGTTGGCTACCCTATGAAGCAAGAATCCAAATGAAGATAGCTTGTATCACCCATAAAGCGCTACACCACAACACTCCAGGATACCTAGCGAAGAAAATCCAGCTATCGGGAGGGAATCGACCAGCGAGGAGTACTGGAGAATTTCTACTACGGCCAGCCTTTTTCCACAAGAAAAAAACTTATGATAGAGCGTTCTCAGGAGCTGCACCCAGAATATGGAATTCAATTCCTCCTATCATCAGGAAGATCCAAAATGTGGCATCATTTAAGCGAGAAGTAAAGAGCTTTCTGATGAAGAAATACACTACCTAGAATAGATCAGTCACGATCTGACAATTGACCTAAATATCATACTTGTTTACACATTCTATCTCTGATAGAAATAATTCCACCTCTCTCTTTATTTATCATCTACCTCTTATCATCTACCTCTTACTTGTTTTCCGTACAACTGTTTGATATATATGTCTACCTAGAATAGATTGGTCACGAAATGTCAATGACCCAACTATTGTGATAGAAGTATATCCACCATTGACTATATTTATCATCTACCTCTTATCATCTACCTCATATTTGTTGTCTGTATAACTGTTGATATATATGTCTTTCCCTACGCCTTCATATGTTATTCGTTCTGATGCCCATATAACTGTTTGATATACATGTCTGTTGCATACGCCTATATGTTAAGCGCTCTGATACCCACGGGTCTTGTTCGCGCTATACAAAACTTTCTAATAAATAAATAAATAAATAAATAAGTACTTGAGGGGTTTTTGGTATCAGATAACGTCCAATTCACACTTGTATGGATGAGTCTGATACAGGGTGGATCTCTGGATAACTAATGGATAATTAGGTATAAGGATGGCATACAAAGCTCCCAACCTTCTTACTTTTTCTCTTAAAGGGTTCCAAATTGGGGACGAATATTAGGCTGTGCAGTAGAGGTTGACGGTGTTG
Source organism: Lissotriton helveticus (assembly GCF_964261635.1). NCBI lineage: Eukaryota > Metazoa > Chordata > Amphibia > Caudata > Salamandridae > Lissotriton > Lissotriton helveticus. The sequence goes on from NC_136063.1 coordinate 945,665,172, forward strand.
CTCCACTGGTACTTGGGCCTTTTCATGAAGCAGAAGGAGCCTCTCTCAATATCCTTAACTCTTACCTTCCAAAGTTGACCGGGTTCTTAGTCTGCAAGTCCTTCCGCATACTTCCAGTCCCACACCTGTACTCTTTATTGGGGTCTTCTCTTGAAAGCAGTCTTTCATATCCAGCAAGTAACAAACCAAAGTGGCGTTCAAGTTGTGAACTCTGTTGGCCACAGTTGTTACACAAGGTAAGCAGAGTAGCCTAGATATTCTATACGTCCAATTAAATGCATTAGAAATAAAAGAGCTTATTTACAAACTCCTTGCGCCACTTTCAACATGAGAAAAGTAACACAAAAGTGGCACAAGAGTTTTGTAAATAAGCCCTAAAAAATATTGTCCTGCATAATGACTTCATCTCTCACCTAATTCTGTCTCATCTGTGAATCATTTTAAAGACCTGTTCATCTGTAATATAAATATGACGCATTAGGCCCTTTTATACAGACACCGTTTGAATGCAAGCCTGTAAGATAAGTGAAATCTGTCAGGTACACTGCACACAGTAAAAAAATAGAAAATATCTTCAAGTGTTACTTTGACTTGTAATGTGTGACCTAGTTTAGTCACATCAATCTAATTTTAAACACTAATTTTCTTTTTTGTTTTGCAGATTAACTACACTACTTCTATTGAGTCCATATTATATGTTGTTTGTTATATTGTTTTGCTAAAGTTATGTTTCTAGTTATTTATTGTATTGTTATCATTTAGTTATACTTCCAGTTATTTATTGTTTTAATAAAAGTTAATTAAAAAAGTACATACGTATTTTTTTTGTGTGGGGGTAGCAGTCCACAATAGAAATTATATTTATAATTTGAAGTATAAATCTGAGACTAGTTCTTCACCAGATCTTTACCAGAGTGTATAGCTATAACTTACGGTTCCAATTCAAAAGAATAAAAAGTACAACGCCATTAGCAACATAGTGTGGTAAACTTATAACCTCTGTGCTCACGTAAGTGTTCCATGAACTGTTACTATAGTAACAGGCAGAAAGCCGTTTGGGGGTAGGGTAAAAGTTACTGGTTGTACAGAAATCGTTATATTTACCCTGGATCCTCTACATGACAGAAAGGAAAGCAAAGTAAAATAAAATACAGTGTACCAGATTTACAACCCCCTTGCACCACTTTCGCATTCAACCCCCCCAACAAAATTACAAGTCTGTGAGCCTCAACAACCCCCCTCAAGCTCCAGGAATCACCACCCCCGTGAATTTGTGTATTACGGGTGGCAGACTGCATGGCCCTCTGCCTGGTGCCCTGGAAACTACTACGACCGGCTCGTGCAGTGTCCCGGCGTGCCTACCCCCGCTATACTGCTGTTTGCTTTGACAGAGCAGGACTCTCACGACTCCCGCCCTCCCATAGCAAACATAGTTTGCATTTTGAAAGACTGAGCAGTGAAATATATTCTCACTTTCAAAATCCAAAGCAGATTGCATTTTCATATGCAAATTTGCATCTACCCATGCAAAAAAACAATACTGGCTCCCGAAGAACGCAAAAGTTCATCACACAATGTTGCTAAAAAAACAGCAAGTGTGATTGACTTCTCAATATATTACCTTATCCTACGTAATGTTCTTTTAAATCACGTTCTGATGACCAATAAGAATCATACTTTTAAAAATCAAAAACATGCATCCTAGTTTTCCGTGTAGAATGTTGTCAAACAACCAATCCTTTCTTTTCTGTTTTAATTTCACTTTTCCCCAAACTCCTTTGGTCTATTCTAACATATGCCAAAGGCAGGAATGGAACTACTCCAATCTATTTTGTCCACAGATTGAGAAAGCTAGGAATAAAAATGAATAAATCTGTTTCTACTTTTCTGTGAGACTATAGAATGGTGTCCATATACCACAAAAATCTGCATTTCAATATGCATGGCATCTATAGGAGAGATGCTGTACATTTTACAGATTAAGGGAACAGAGTCTTTCTCATGAACTTTAGGCTCTGCATCGGTACTTACTTGTAAGTACTAAAATATCTCAATAAACACAAGGGCTCTTTTTAAAGCCACCTAACATCTATACACATAGGCTTGATGTATATCTCAAAAATACATGCTTCTTTTTTTTCGGCGGCGAAAGGTGTGGATCCTACACGCACCCCGCAACTTTTTTTTTAAAAGAAAAATACTATCCTACTTTTTTGTCCCTACAGGTCCTTATGTGACACCCTGAGCAGGCCTAGGGGGTCCGGGTTTGTCTAGCCCGCCCCCTTTTCACACGTTCCACACATATTTCAAGGACTTCCTCAGCCTCGCTTCCTACCGAGGCACAAAATGGCTGCCAACAGTTCCTGATTTTGAATGTTTACAACTGCTTGACAGCCAATTAGAATTGAGTGCGTGATCGGGATGGTGCGTTTATCCCACGAGGCCAATCCTCGCACAATCCGCAGATCCTCCGCACCCATAGGTATATAAATGAATTTAACCATAATTTTCAAAGTAACTACTGAACAGATTGACACCAGATATGCGAAAGGCACAAGTCTGCCAAATTTGGTGTAATCCCGTTCAGCCGTTCGAGCTGTAGCCGTGGCTAAAGGTCCTATGGGAAATTGCATGGGGAAAACACGTTTTGGAACCCCCTTTTTTCTCGGCCCCTGCTTCACCAATAACCCCCAAACTTTCAGGGAAGGAGCGAAACTGAGCTGGCCAAAAGTTTGGAACATTTCAGGAAGATTCATCAATTGACGCCAAAGTTATTGCCAATAGAATGTTGCAGATTTCCTATGGATAATAGGTCCTAACTACAACTACCGACTGGCGACCGCCAGTAGGTAACGTGTGTGTGTGTGTGTGTATGTATATATATATTCACTGAAAAAACCATAGGTTATAGACCATATATAGTTAGGAATTAGCATTTAAAAAACCTTATTTTACTCACACAAAACCAATGAAATTCCATATATAGTTAGTTGTACTAACTATATATCACGCACCCGCAATCCACTGCTGATGATGTCACATATTACATCATTCATGACATGGTCAGTGACATCACTGATGACATCACTGATGACATCTCAAATGACATCACTGATGACATCTCAAATGACATCACTGATGACATCACTGATGACATCTCAAATGACATCACTGATGACATCACTGATGACATCTCAAATGACATCACTGATGACATCACTGATGACATCTCATTTGACATTACTGATCACATCACTGATGACATCACTCATGTGATAATACGATGAACCTCTTCAGACTCTAATATAACCTTAGATACACTCAGTGTAAACAGACACTCACAGACTGTCACTCATCCATGGAGTTACTTACACACCTAGTCAGTCATGCAAAGAATCAATCACACCTCCATTTTCACAACTATACAGTTATACACATCTTACTTATTCAAACATATACTAAAACATATTTACTCACTTATACAATCTTGGATACAAGAGCACAATGATCCATACATCCACTCACATATTCACTGGCTCTTATGCACAGTTATTTATATATGTCAACTCTCACATGTACTGTATTTTACATATGTACTTACTTTGACATGTAGCACTGAGATATCCATTCACTCACCAATACAGTCATGCACACAGTCAACCGCCCATACAGCTGTTTCCACATGCACTTTTGAACCCATACATCTATGCACAGAGTCATACACCTCCCAGCCACCCACACACACACTCAGTCTCCCATACAAATGCTTGGGCAACCAATCAATAACCCATATAGTTACTCATATAGCTACTGATCAACACATGCAGCAGTTTACAGAACAACAGACATAATGATGCACAAATTAAGACAGTTTAGTCACTAACCCATGCACTCAGTGAGACACATTTAACCACTCACTCATACAGTCAGTCATGCACCTACTAAATCCTTCATCCAGACACTTATACATCCACTCATTCTTAAATATGTAAGACATATTTTAACTTTACAGAAAAATACAGTCACTGTATGATGTCATCAATGATGTCATCAGTGATGTCATTTGAGATGTCATCAGTGATGTCATCAGTGATGTCATTTGAGATGTCATCAGTGATGTCATCAGTGATGTCACTGACCATGTCATGAATGATGTAATATGTGACATCATCAGCAGTGGATTGCGGGTGCGTGATATATAGTTAGTACAACTAACTATATATGGAATTTCATTGGTTTTGTGTGAGTAAAATAAGGTTTTTTAAATGCTAATTCCTAACTATATATGGTCTATAACCTATGGTTTTTTCAGTGAATTTTCAAGGTTTTTTAAATGCTAATTCCTAACTATATATGGTTTATAACCTATGGTTTTTTCAGTGAATTTCAATGGTTTTTTAATAGCAAATATCTATAGCTATAAAATGTATTCTTATTTAAATCCAAAAATATATTTTATATGTTTATTAATAATTTTTTTTAAATATTTTTTTTTGTTTCGCTCCCGGTCCGCGAACCGGGAAGCTTCCCGTTAGCTCAATTTGATGCCGCGACCCGGTAAAAAATCAACTTAGTGACGGTATCGCGTTGCCGCGTAATGCGTCTTATGACGTACTGCGTTAGCGCACCCGGAAGTGCCCCGGGGCGCGGACCAAGGCGCGAAGCTCAGCGACCCGGAAGCTAACCGGGGCGCGTCGCGAAAGCGCGACGTATCGCGTTGCCGCGTAATGCGTCTTGTGACGTACCGCGTTAGCGCACCCGGAAGTGTCCCGGGGTGCGGACCGGGGCGCGAAGCTTAGCGACCCGGAAGCTAACCGGGGCGCGTTCCGCAGCGCGTAACATGAGCGTGAGAGGTCATGTGACTTGTTAATAAAACTTTTCATTGGTTCATTTCACTTTTGGTTTCATAATGATGGAAGGCTAGGTCAGGTGACTTAAAAATAACACTTTTCATTGGTTGAGAAGTATTGTTTTTTCCCAAATGATGAAAACCCCTCCTTCTTTCCTCACTCTGACTTTCATCATTGTGAGAGGAAGACCTATTTTGCTTGTTGGAAAATGGCTTCTTTGGTAGCTTCAGCTGGTGGACCCCCACCACCACCACCACCTCCTCATGGGAAGAGAGGACCACCTCCCCAGGTTCTTACCAACACTGAGGAGGAAGAGGAAGAAATGGATGAGGAGGGAGAAGAACCACAATTTTTAGAAGAGTTGCCCCAGGTTTCCAGAAAGAAAGCCAGTTTCATCTGGCAGTTTTTTTCAATACCTCGTGGCCAAAAAAAAGTCAACGCGAGGTATGTCACCTGCCTGATATGCAAGGAGCAATTGTCCAGAGGGACGGACAAAAAATATAGCTTTGGAAATCACACAATGCACAGGCACATGACGAGGAAACATCCCCTAAATTACAGCCGGGCGGAATTAAGGGATATGCACGACAATCCAAGACCAACTCCTGTGGCCAGACCAACAATACCGGTTTCTCTAACACCAGAAGAGGCACGGGAAACTGTGCCAAATATTGAAGAAAATTTTGGGCACATGATTCACTTATGTATGCACTGTCGTGCATTATTAGCTTGTGGCAACATGAGCATCAATGCACTCAACCTGGCGTATGAACACCATGATTGCCCTAACCGCCCCCAGTAATTTTTTTTGCTCCTGTTGAGCCCTTTTCAACGCCTGTTTTTTGTTGTTTCCCCCCCCCAAAAAAAAAAAAAATTTCACAAAAAAAAATAATATAAAACAACAAAAATATAAAAAAAAAAGTTCTTTTCAGAACTACCTTCCCTTTCCAAAAAAATTGCTAGAATGTTTAGCACTCTGGCAAGCTCTATTTCTTTTGGTTCGCTTCCGGGTTAGCTTCCCGGTACGCGGACCGGGAGCTAACCAAAAAATTTTTAAAAAAAAAAAGTGTAAGTATAAGGAAAGGAAACAGAGAGTGATGTTAAAAGAAAGACAGCTATAGGGAGTAAAGAAGAGATACTGTTTAATAGATCTATTTACCGAAGAAAAGACAGAAGAGGGTATAATTGTGAAAAACAAAATAGATAACGAAGTGAAAGAAAAAAAAAGAGAGTATAACATTAACAAAGAAGAGTTTCTTGGAGAATGTGAGTGAATGTTCAAAATAAGATTAAAACATGAGGAATAACAGAGAGAAAAAATTAGAAAAACAGAAAACAAAAAATAACAGAAAAAGATTAATTGAAACAGCAAAGAAATGTAATTAACATAGAGCCATATCATCAACATAGGCAATAAAAGTTTTGCAGCTTTTATTGGCAGAAATGTGTCGCTAAAGCTGCTTTTGTGGTAGAAAACTGCCACTAAAACCACTTTTGCACCAGTTTTCTGCCAATAAAAAGAGCAATAATTTTATTGGCTGTGTTCATAATATTCCCCTTAGTGTGCTTCAACTACACAGAGAAAGCATTATGAACAAGTAGTGATAGAGTGATCAGTCAAAGACACTAAGAGTAATAGAGACGCAGTGAGTGAACAAGAGTGAGGAACTATGAGAAGAGAGGGACTGAGAAAAAGAGTGGAAGGAGTTGAGTAAGTAGGTAATAGAGAAAGGAATGAGGGAAGTAGCAAAGGCAGGAAACTGAGGGTTAAAGAAATGAAGCAGTGGAACTAATAGTAGTTAAATGTGATAGAAATGTAACGAAAACAGTACAAAATATTTACCTTATAATTGTCGTTAAATTACTCACTTTTTGTTTTTATACTTTCAATCTGTGAAAGAGAGAACAAACATTTGAAAAATATTAAAAAATGTATTTAAAAATTAGAAAAGACAAGGGAAAAGATTGAAGGACAAACAGTTTTTCAACAACTTTGACACTTACAGAAGCTTCTGCTTCTCCAGGCCCCCTACACAGTCCTAAAGATATACATTTTAAACTAACAGTATCTTGATGCAGATGAAGTGAGGCCTATCTTAAAACATGGTGCATCTTTTGCATTGCTGTTGTTTCAGAAAAGTGTCGCAAGACACTAAAATTTTAAATAATTGCTTCAGGATGCCAATAAGATGTCTACTATCCAGAGGTGTGTTTCAGGTGAGGCCTACTCAGGGTTGCAGATGAGATTTACACTTGTTGAAGAGTACAGAGGAGATAATACATGTGAAGGTCTACCAATGAAGTGAGTCATGTCCACTGCACTCTTCAACAAAGTCCAAATCTCCTATGTTTCCCTGGACAGACCTAAACTTGATCTGCACAATGTGATTCGTAATGATAGGAAACACAGGTGATGTAATTGAAATACGTGCAATTTATTTTGCTCATTTCACAATCACATCACTTGTGTTTCCTTTGCTTAGGTATCTCATTGTGCAGATGTAGTCTAGCATATGAAAGAATACGCAGAAGTGCAGCACTGCATGCAACAACTTTGACACTTACAGAAGCCTCACCTTCTCCATGCCTCCTACACAGTTCTACATATACATCATAAATGCAAACAGTACAGAATTAATTATACATGTTAAATGGTTTATTTTTGCTGTTCTCAGAATGTATCAAATTTCACTAAAAACAGTGACTTGAAGGTATTCATCATGTAACAGCGGGGGAAAAAAAACACAATCAAAATGATTGTGTTTAAAAAACCCATACAACATCAGAAATCAAAATTCAGAACTCCTTAAAGTTAACTTACTTTCCATGACGTCCAAGGATGTCCTATGAACAGCTTACACTCTTTTGTGCTGTTATTACTTTCAGCCCGCCACTTTCTGAAAGAAAATCTCCATCGTTTTTAAAAACACGTTACATGCAATAAATGACTTCTTGCTCTCTACCACAATTTTCCACAAGGCCAAATCTGGTCAGAGCCATTTATAACTCTTGGATTTCTTGTAAGCCAATCCCATCATTTGGCATTTCCGCAACTTTCAGAATTAAAATGTTGAAGATCATTTTCACAATCCTGGAATAGTAATATCTTCCCCTTCTTGCTCAGTCATGTTCTACATTTCCTATGACACTGATACTGCTTACTATGAAGCAGACTTACACTACCTCTATGACTACTACAATTATTTAATTCTCTACATCACTTTTAATCACAAAGCAATGTAAAACAGTAGACAGCATTGCAGACTTACATTCCCTCTACTCTATGTTTTGATTGGCTGCTTCAATTAGCTTATAAAAAGAAACAGTTTTTCTGAACTCATTGAAAGTGCACGTATTTCTCCATGACGTCCAGTCCTATGGTTAGAAGTTATGTCTCTGAACTACACTTATCCTCAAGGCCAAATTGTGTAGGAGCCATTAGAACTTCTTGAAATTCCACAGAGCACATCCCGAGATTATTTCCCTACAATTTTGGTTTTAAAAACACCAGGTAAGAGTTTTTAAGGTCATACGGCAATTTTTTTTTGAAAATTAAAACAGAATCATTGCAGAATGACCAGCCATTTCTAGACTTTAAATAAGCTGTGTAATGTCCTGATGTTATTGAAGGGCCGTCATGATATATAATTGCTGCAGTTACAAAAGTCCTTCCTGATATTGACAACTGCGAAGCTACAAAATTTTTTATTAAAGTTGTCAATTTTGTTCCATCAGGCCTACATCGTTGGAACATTAAAATGACATACTGACCATATGTTCGTATAAATAATGTGGACATCATTTCAGATTTACATTGGCTACACTCCATGTTGTGATCAGCTGCTTTTACTAGCTTATTAAAGGAGACTGATTTACTGTCTGGCAAAGTTAAATATATAAATCTTTCTGAGTCTACACTAGTAGTACTTGATACCATACAGTTCTCGCAGTCATGCTGCCATTGATAAGAAAGCCCAAACAGCTGATCTACATCTACACCTTCAGCATGTAATACATCAAGCATATACATTAAAAACTCCTGACAATCTTGCTGAATATTTTGAGAGAATTGTGTTTGGCCTGAACATCTGTCTAACAGATTTCGAATTTCAGACACACTTTCTATGTTTCTTCTATCAGTGCTACATTTCTCTAACACAGAATTTAACAAACTGCAAAATCTTTGATCAGAATTGACCACAATCTCTTCTTTTACATTTTTTAGAGAAAACAAAACATTAACCACTACATTAGCATAGCAGTTGACACCAGAACTGTTTTCAAACTGAAAACCAACAACATCTTCAACAGAATCCTTTTTGTTTCTGCTTGTAATTTTAGGTTCATTGACTTTTTGTCTTTTTGCTACAACCTCCCCAGTATTGTTCTCATTTCTTCGTTTCCGGCCTACCACACGTTTCTCAAACAAAGGATACTGAGGCAAATGTGGCGCATACTCTCTTCTTAACCTATTGTATTCCTTAACACAATCTAGATCCGCACAAATGTTTGTGACATCACACTCAATCAAGTACAATCCCGATAAAGTTCTAACTCGTGACAATGCCACATATGCCATACCCTCCTTGAACACAGAACTGCCAATATTCACCAATGCATTGTCTACACTTAAACCTTGCGATTTATGAATTGTCACCGCATATGCCAAGCAAACAAGAAACTGCTTACGGCGAACATATAAGTCTTTTACAAGCAAAAATCTAGCAGAACAACGACCAATTAGCTGTACTTCCTCAATGCCATCAAATTTAATTTTTAAAAATTCAATTCCATCTCTATTTCTGTATTTCACAAAATCAACAACATTACCCATTGATCCATTTACCAGACCTCTTTCAACATGTAAATTCCTTCTTAAAATTATACGGCAGTTCAAGCACACATTCAGAGTCTTTTCAAAACCTGCAGTTTTAGATATACTCTTCTCTAATGAATCCAATTTTGTTTTCAGATTCTCAGACAAAATAATTGTTGATCCCATATGCTCTACTCTATCAATAGCTTCCAGTTTCACAATCTCTTGCTTTTCTAAATGCAACATTTTGTTGTTAAATTTGGCACATTCTGCAAGAGTTGGCATCAAACATATTCCAGATTTCTTCTCAGTAATTTTCTGAAAAATATTCTCAGGCACAACATCTTGTTCTGGATATAAATTTGACAGTAATCGTGCATGTAAAGCTTCTTTCCCATGCTCGGTCACTTTTCCAATTCTAACATCTTGTAGAATAGTCTTGTAAACTTCATCCTTCGCCTGACGCATATTTTCATGCAGTTCAGCATAATTGAAGTTTAACCATATATTGACGTTGCCAATGCTGCCTAGGCACTTCCTGGTATCTTCATGCGTGAGCATTTTGAACACAGGTTGCCCTTTCACTGGTGTCAGCTGCAGAAGATCTCCGAAAACAATGATGTGTTTGCCACCAAATAACACATCATACTCTGTTTTGAGAACTTCTTGCATCCTCAAATGCACAAAGGCAAGCATGACATTGGAAACCATGCTTACTTCGTCAATGATAAGAAGTTTCATTTTCCTCAAGATTCTTGAAACTTCAAAACAAGCATCTCCAGATAGCTTGTGATATTGTAATTTGTTGTCATGCTCCACTGGCAGCATCAGTAAACGATGTAAAGTAATCCCTTTAATATTATGTGCTGCCAGTACAGTTGGAGCAGTGACAACACAAGACAGCGATGACTCTGTCCTTTCCTGCAAATAGCATGAAATTGCTTTAATGAGGAAACTTTTTCCAGTTCCCGCTTCTCCACTCACGTACAGTCGGACAGGCTTCAACGACGTACATGAGCACTCTTTCTTGTCATGACTTAATCCATGATCAATTTGCATGGTAACTTCGTCATATATTTTCCTCTGCTCAACGTTGAGTTGTCTTTCCAACTCTTCTAAGTTAACCGCATCCTCTTGAGCATGTGCCATGGCTCTTTCCACTTCATTCATAGCAGTGGCAGCTTCATTTTCAATAACAGGTCCTCCTAGTGGATCCTGACTCAATGAAGCAGAACTCTGACTGTCCTGGGAACTGTCTCTGGCAATCTCGGCTGCAATCGTTGCTTCCTGCTCAATTTCCGCATTCAACATTTCTACATATTTGGGAAAAGCAGGACATTCTATGGTCTCCTTGGCGGCATTGAAAGAGTCTTCGTAACAGAGGAAATCTCCAAGCAGTTCCTCTTCTGCACGCCAAGGCTTGAAAAGTTGCAAAAGTGCTAAATAGAAAAACTCCTTTTTTTCAGGAGATTCGCCACTCAATTTTCGATGGTTTACCAAGTGGCATTTTCTTTGCTTGACCAGACATCCCTCACTTCCTATTACAGCATACACTCCTTTCTCAGTATCTTCTTTGATGTTCCTCTTGAATATGTAATTTTGAAGAACCTCATACAGACAAACATTGTCGAGGTGAATGCTTCGATTTGGATAATATGTATCCAACATGTTGGTCTTCAAAATGTCGGTACTGTTTGGCTCCTTTTCCGCCAAATACTCAATTTCCCGCACAGGTTTGAGAACTCGATTACGCGTTGCAGCAAGACCAAGACTCGCCCAAACGATACTCCTGGACTTGGCATAGAGACTTGCTGAAGACAACCGGTCAGAACATTCGTACGCTCCGATTTCTCGATGCGACAACATCTTCAGACTGAAACTGTACAACTTCTTGCTGAGGCTCTTTTCATGGGAAATGTCCTCCCACATATCCTTCAATTCTGTCTTCTCTTTTTTGGTGATGTAAGACGTCACATACCGAGCCACAGCCATACAGTAATCAGCCACAAACTGTATATCCATGTTAGCATTCCACATGGACAAAATCACCGGGTTGTAGTCGTTGATGTACTTGGACTCTTCGTTCCTCTTCAAATTGTAAGTGTTTTTAGGTGATTTCTTCATGACATTGTGTCGCAGCGAAGACATCAAACTGTTTACTCTTCCTTTAGAAATCACCGGTCGTGGAAAGCCGAAACGACATTTAGTGTAGAACTTGTCCTTGTTTCGGAATTTACGACGGCAGTACTTTCCACATCGATGGCTTTGGAAACGCAGAACTTTTTCTCTTAGGCTTTTCTTCTCCTTTGCGTTTGGAACAGCACACGTAGAATACTGTTGGATGAAACTCATCACTGAGTCTTCTGGATCCGTTCCAAATTTAGGTGCATCCTTGATCCACAGCAACATATGTATATGAGGAGCACCTCTTGCTTGGTACTCCTTTCTCCAGAAGAAATCCAACACCTCTCCAAGAGGTGGATTCTTCTTATTCATGATGAAAGACATCCTAGCTTCAAATCTATGATTGAAGTACCTACATACATTGACTGGATCCAAAGAGCACAGTTCTCCGGGTGTCTTGAATTCGATGTTATCTACGTTAGCATTTGCCTCTCGTAGAAATTCAAGTAAGTCTTCCCAGCCATACTCGGCACAGCTCAGAGTGAGGAACCATGTGGGAGTTCCTAAGTTCCTCAGCATACATTTTAAATCACCATGACGACGGTACCAGTACTCATTAGTACCACGCTGACACGCCATGAGATTAATCAGGTGAAAATCCAAAATACTGTCTTGACTTTATCCATAAAGTCACTTGCCGAGATGTTTTGCATGTGTATACCACTTTTCAAGATGTGGTTCACTGCATATGACAGTCCAGACAGATCGCTTTCAAACAGGAGATGAAACAAATAAGGAATGCATTGTCGAAACCTAGCATCTCCTGCATACAATCGCAAAGTCCGGTATTCAGAAGCAGGAATTTGATGAGGTCGCTCATCATATCTTCCTCCCTGACCTGTTGGAAAAAGCTGTGGGAAACACCGAGCTTCCAAACTTTCCTCCCAAACACTAATGGGACTCCCTTTGGCTTGTTTCATTTGAAACAACTCAATAGCATTCCCCATGACTTCCTTGGAATGCAAAGGATGAACACTATAATGTTCATATATTTCTTCACTAGTAGAGGGTTCTACTTTCTCAATTTGACCAGCACACAAATCGCTATCCTCTTCCTCACTTACTTCATCTTCTGCAACATATACATTCTTATAGTATTTATTATTTTTTTTCAAATACAATGTTGCCTTTTTAACTTTCCTAACATCTACTAAATCTTGCCATATTTTCTTATTCTTTGTCGGAACCCCATTAACTAAGATAACCAGAGGTTCCTCTTCCACTTTTTCTACTCCAATTGTGTTAATGTTTTTCTTCAAATCTAGAGGCAAATAAACAACTCTTCCCTTTAATCCTCTCTGTAAATCTGATGGAGGCAATTTCCCTGTCTTTGGCTCCATTCTTACAATAGCCTGAAAGGGATGGATACTTTGAATCAAAATAGATTCATAAGTATTTAAATCCTTCAATTCAGAAGGAATCTCAACCAATTCCAGATTATTATGAACTGCTCTAGCAGGCATCTGGTTTTGATTTAATTTGCAACAACAATAACTACACACACGTTGATCCAATCCCAAATCAAAACAATTTTCTACCATCAAGTATGTTGCGAAATCCTTCCATTCACTATTATTTTCCCTTTCACTTTTTGCATATAAATCCACTAACTTAGTCTGATTCTTATAATAAGTGCGTCGACAACACACACAAGTGAAATTAGGCCTCTCACTTGATTTCACCTCAAACGTCGCAATTTCCCTCTGGAAATTATCTGTACTGGAAACCTGTACACTATCTTCCACATGACCCTCTTCTTCTTGCTCAATTTCAACATTCTCCTCTTTACTTCCAAAGTAACAAAACTCAATTTCTTCACATATATTCTTCACATCTATTTCAGAACCATGCAAAAGAGCAGCGCATAATTGTTTAAGCATAATTGCTGGACTCTTAGCATAATACAACATTCTAACTAATTTCCTCACTTTATTATGATGCACTGCTAGCATCCTGAAATGATGAAAAACACTCTGGCATACTCTCCTGGAAAGACAAGCCAGTGAATGACCATGCAAACCTGTCACTTCTCTTACTCTGCAAGGATCTAATTCTTGCAACAACCTTATTTTCTGCTTCAAACTTTTCTTATTAAATGACCGTACAAAATCACAAAGCAAATTGATGGAATCCTGTCGCACACTGCAAATACTACTACACTTCCAGGTGTACACAGGACCCTTAGCACGTCTTCCTAAAACCTCATTACCTAACACCTCTTCTGCCTCTGTTGTCACAAGTTTTTCTTTTTCAACTGGACAACCATCTTTCACTTCATAAGCACGACCACTGGTGTCAACTGCATGCACCAAATCATTATCCTGGAAATAACTCTCCTCATTAAAAAATGCCTCACAGCTTGAACTATTACAGATATAGCTTGAACTATGCATCCATTCTCCAGAAAAAACTTCACAAAAATTACTACGATTAACTATTCTCTTCCATCTACTATTTCTTTTGAAATCATAAATTGCCTTGTTTAGCTTCCTAATTCTATTGATTATCAAAATAAATAACTTACATTTAATTTCAAATGCCTGATCAATAACTTTCTCAACTTTTTTTTTTCTCTTATAAAAAACCAGTTTCTGTTGACCTTTCTTAATATTTTTTAACAAATTGCCAATTATCCTGTTGCGGAACATTCGTTTACGAATCTCCCTAAACTGTTGTTTCCTTCTACTATCATGCACAGAGTTATCTCTTGCTCTAGCAGTAACATTTTTCATTGGCCTTTCCTTTCCATTTGAATTCCTTCTCGTTTTATGGACTGAAACATTTTCTGTAGTAATATTTTTTTTACTACACATATTTCTTATGAAATATTTTGTGCTCTTACCCGGTGCTTTCTTCGTGACTTGACAAATCTTTTTGTTAGAGGACTGCTGCTTATTTTCTTTCACCTGCTGTCTTTGACGTTTTGCAGCCTTTCTCTGTCTTTCTATTGTTGGCATGGTGAAATCTTGAAATGATCTGCAGTTGAATCTGTGGTAAAATATAATAAAAAATGTTATTAACCATTATTACCAAACAGTAAAACAATAACAGTGATCAAAAACTTAACACACTACTTGACATTTTAAATAGAAGATTTTTTAGTCCTTGCAAATTTACAATACAGAAATAGCAGAAAAGAAATGACATTTATATTTATGTTACCTGTGCTATTTTATATGTGAATCTGATCTAATTTTATGAGCATATTTTAATATTATATTGAAGACACTACACATAACCTGCTTTTGAAGGTGTCTTTATTTTTAAATTAAACGGTTTACCTTTTTACTTTTTATTAATTATAAATTTTAAAAATAAATGTTTATATTTCCATAGGCTCAAGCAGGTCAGCTTCCCATCCTATGTCATATAATTCGGACAAATCTGCATCCTCATCACGCTCTTCTTCATCCTCAGGATTTAAATCATCCAAGGGATCAACATCCACTGATGTTTCAATTACAAGTTCAATGATGAGGTCAAAATCAACTGATTGCAGATTGTCGCTCATGTTGAGGTTGTCTTTATCTTTAAAGAAAGATAACAACAATGAGATGTTGCAGAGTAAGAGACAAATCTCAGAGATTATAATAGTAAAATTGTTTAACAAGAGTAATATTTTGCAGCTATTATTTAGCCATGTCCATCAATGCTGAGCAGGTGAAGACTATGTCTAAATTTTCAGTGAACAGGACTCATCTCTTCTTAACCTTGGATAAGCCTCACCGACTCTGTGTGTCCTGCACATACTTAAATGTAAAGGGGCAGATTTATGTTAAATGGCACATCCCCAGGCATGCACCAGTTAACGTGCACCACTACTCTGCCACCCATGGTGTGCCGTATTTACAATCAGATAGGAGAAAGCTTCGTCAAAACCCTGCGCCTGCTTTAAGCAGGCATAGGTCTTGACGCAACATTGTGGAGATGGGGCACCCCTGAGCCTTGCTTGAGCTGCATCGCACTTGCGATACAACTCCAGCAATCACTACCTTTACAGCACAGATACGTCACGCATCTGTGCCATTTTTGCCCCATGATGCCCCGCATTCTAAATGCAGCACACCATGGGTGGCGGAACAGCGGCGCAGGATGACTGACACATCCCTGGTGATGCACCAGTCATCATAAATCTATCCCTAAGCTTCTTATCTTGTTACAGATGAACCGCCATATGTAGCATGAAACTATTTTGCATTTCCTAAATAGCGAATTTTAAGGAATAAATAGCAATTCTTTACCATTCCTAATTTGCAATGAGCAAATTGCTAATTGCAAGTTACCCATTCATTTCCATGGGCTAGGAGGCTCATATGAATGAAGGTTTAATTTGCGATTAGCAATTTGCTCATCACAAATTAGGAATTTTTCCAAGGGTGCAGGGGTGTCTCAAGAACACCCTGCTGCACCCCTGAAAAAGAAATTTGGGGGCATATGGCACACATACATGCCCTAAGGGCATGTGTTGGCGTCATATGGCACCTTTTGTTTTTTTGAAAAAAAGCTTTTTGAAAAGAATTCACAAATTACCACCAATTTACCACAATAGTTTCCAAATCCTTAATGTCATTTTTTACATATTTTTTGTTTGATACATTGCATTTAAGTAGTCACAAAATTTGCAAATCCTTCAGTGCAATTGCAAAATAAGGAATAGCAAATTTTGCTACTCCTTATTTTGCATCAAACTTGTTTGATACATACCATTTGTCTAATTAACATTCGCAAAGGCCGAAATTCGTAGAATTTTTATCTTTGCGAATGCTAATTAGCTTGATACATATGGCCCCAAGTGAGGCCTGTCTTGCGACATGGTGCATCTTTTGCATCACTGCTGCATCGGTTTCATGTGGTACGTTTTTTTTACACCATGACATATCTGCCTAAATGCATCAATTTGTAATGTTGTCACCTCATAGCAAATCTTTTGCACCGCCGCTGCATCATAAAAGTGACGCACAGTGGCGCAAAAGAGGCATACACCTATCATAAATCTGTCTCTACCATTTTAAATGATTAATTCAGGATGACGATAAGGTGTGGCCTATCCAGAGGTTTGTTTAAGGTGAGGCCTACTCAGGATTGCAGATTAAAGTTACGCTTGATGAAGAATACAGAGGACATAATACATGTAAAGCTCTACCAATGAAGTAAGTGATGTCCACTTCATTGCGCCAGTCATCATAAATGTATCCCTAAGCTTCTTATCTTGTTACAGATGAACCACCATATGTACCATCAAACTATTTTGCATTTCCTAAATAGCAAATTTTAAGGAATAAATAGCAATTCTTTACCATTCCTAATTTGCAATGAGCAAATTGCTAATTGCAAATTAGCACCGCCGCTGCATCATAAAAGTGACGCACAGTGGCACAAAAGAGGCATACACCTATCATAAATCTGTCCCTAGCATTTTAAATGATTAATCCAGGATGACGATAAGGTGTGGCCTATCCAGAGGTTTGTTTAAGGTGAGGCCTACTCAGGATTGCAGATTAAAGTTACGCTTGATGAAGAATACAGAGGAGATAATACATGTAAAGGCCTACCAATGAAGTAAGTAATGTCCACTTTATTGCGCCAGTCATCATAAATGTATCCCTAAGCTTCTTATCTTGTTACAGATGAACCACCATATGTACCATCAAACTATTTTGCATTTCCTAAATAGCAAATTTTAAGGAATAAATAGCAATTCTTTACCATTCCTAATTTGCAATGAGCAAATTGCTAATTGCAAGTTACCCATTCATTTCCATGGGCTAGGAGGCTCATAGTAATGAAGGTTGCAATTTGCGATTAGCAATTAGCTCATCACAAAATAGGAAATTTTTCAAGCGTGCAGGGGTATCTCAAGAACACCCTGCTACACCCCTGAAAAAGAAATTTGGGGGCATATGGCACACATACATGCCCTAAGGACATGTATAGGCGTCATATGGCACCTTTTGTTTTTTGGAAAAAAATGCTTTTTGAAAAGAATTCGCAAATTACCACAAACTAGAAGTTGGTGGTAGTTTCCAAATCCTTAATATCATTTTTTACATATTTTTTGTTTGATACATTGCATTTAAGGAATCGCAAAATTTGCAAATCCTTCAGTGCAATCGCAAAATAAGGAATAGCAAATTTTGAATTAAGGACATTTTAAGTAATTTCCACATGTGCAGTGTTTTCAAATTATGATTTGAAAATCGTTTTTGGGGAAAAGTAATGGTTAAAAATTTATGACAAGGACATAATGGTGTATGCTTCTCTATAAGGCATTTCAGTGTCTCTGATGTCATTTTTCCCATATTACATTATAAGACCTTTCCCCATAGAGCACATTCCTTGTAAATATGCTCCCACCTGTGCATGGTGAATTTAGATTTTGACTGTTTGAGTCACATAGCCATGTTAAAAGTCACCCCAAAAAATTGCAAACGCTTTAAAAAAACACATTCATGTGTCTTAAGGACATTTTAAGTCATTTCCCCGTGGACAGTGTTTTGTAAGTGGCACAAAAGAGGCATACACCTATCATAAATCTGTCCCTAGCATTTTAAATGATTAATTCAGGATGACGATAAGGTGTGGCCTATCCAGAGGTTTGTTTAAGGTGAGGCCTACTCAGGATTGCAGATTAAAGTTACGCTTGATGAAGAATACAGAGGACATAATACATGTAAAGCTCTACCAATGAAGTAAGTGATGTCCACTTCATTGCGCCAGTCATCATAAATGTATCCCTAAGCTTCTTATCTTGTTAGACATTAACCGCCATATGTATCATATAACTATTTTGCATTTCCAAAATAGCGAATTTTAAGGAATAAATAGCGATTCTTTACCATTCCTAATTTGCGATGAGCAAATTGCTAATTGCAAATTACCCATTCATTTCCATGGAGCAGGAGGCCCATAGGAATGAAGGTGCAATTTGCGATTAGCAATTAGCTCATCGCAAATTAGGAATTTTTCCAAAGGTGCAGGGGTGTCTCAAGAACACCCTGCTGCACCCCTGAAAACGAAATTTGTGGGCATATGGCGCACATAAATTTTAACAACATTCCTTTACCTCAAAAACGATTTTCAATTCATAATTTGAAAACACTGCCCACAGGGAAATTACTTAAAATGTCCTTAAGACACATGAAAGTGTTTTTTTTTTGCCTTTCCAGCATGGTTGGGTCACTTTTAACATGGCTATGTAACACAAACATTTAAAATCTAAATTTCCCATGCACAGGTCGGAGCATATTTACAAGCAACTTGCGCCACAGAGAAAGGTCTTACATTAAAATGGGAAAAATAACATCAGGGACAGTCAATTGCCGTATAAAGAAGCATACACCATTATGTCCTTGTCATAAATTTAAAAACAATTCCTTTTCCCCAAAAACGATTTTCAAATCATAATTTCAAAACACTGCACATGGGAAAATTACTTAAAATGTCCTTAAGACACATAAAAGCGTTTTTTGATTGCCTTTGCAGCATGTTTGTATCACTTTTAACATGGCTATGTAACACAAACATTCAAAATCTAAATTTTCCATGCACATGTGGGATCATATTTACAAGCAATTTGCGCCACATAATTCATAATTTTCTCCTTAAAGCACACTATTCTCTATCTAAATTAAAGAAATATTTTCTCACCTTAGCAAATACTTTGAGTTTGAAAACAGTCTCAGAAACACACCAATTTGTCTTCAGCAGAGCAAAAGGTATGCACTCCAGAGTCTGCAGCTATCAAAAGCACAGAAATGCTGTTAATCTTCACACATATCTCTCATGTCACCCAATCAAAACTCTTCCCTCACTTTTTTTCAAATGAAAACCCTTCCCCCCTCTGCCATTTCATGCCTTTTCTGCATGGCAACCACCTCATTGGAAGACTTCTGGTGTTTGCAAGTTCACACAACTTTGTTGCAATTGAACTCTGAACTCTCAGTGCACCTGCATATCCAGTGCATTCTTTCATTTAATGATTTTTTATTGACCATTCAAAATACATCTTTCAAAGAACACATCCGTGCACCCTAACTTTCTGTTTTCAGCAATCAAAATCCACCAATCACTGTTACTGCTTCATGAACACAGAAACTCCACAGTTTTTTTCATTTTAAACTCTCATTTTTTCAACTGCCATTTCATTGCCACACTTCATCTGACTGCAGGAGAACCTTCTCTCACCATGTTTTCTGTCTGGATTGTTGGACATAGTTATATTCACTGGGCTCAAAGGTACGTTGAAAACAGGAATTTACCTAACCTCAATTTACAAGATGTGGAAATTAAGTGGTTTGGCCACAGAGGATTAAAATGTCACCAATTGATACCATTGGTGAAAACCTTTATGCATTTGCCCAAACCTGACCTGTTAATTGTGCACTGTGGAGGTAATGACTTGGGCACTTTGACTGGGGTAGGTCTGGAAATGCTTTTAAAGGACACCTTTGAGCAATTGATGGCACTTTTTCCTCAGACTGCCTTGGTATAATCAAATATATGCCAAAGACAGAAATGGAGGTGGTCAAACCAATTTTGTCCACAAATTGAGAAGTCGAGGAAGCATGTAAACAAATCTGTTTCAGCTTACATGAGAGACCATGGAATGGGCTCCCTGTACAACAATAACTTGCGTTACTACATGCAAGATATCTACAGAGGAGATGGAGTTCACTTCTCAGATGAGGGCAACAGAGTTTTCACTCTGAATTTAAGAATGTGCATTGGTACCTACTTATAAGTACCTAAATGTACCATAAACCCAAAAGCTCTTCTCAGAGCTACCCTACATCTAATCACTCACAATTATTATTTTACTCTAACATTTTTCACTAATTTTCAACAAAGTACGCTCCCCGGGGCGCTACCCGGTACGCGAACCGGGAGCTAACCTGGCGAAATTTTTAAAAAAAATGGTTTTTTTCCCCGCACATATAAGCCTCCTCAGCCACCCTCACAAAACCTAGGGTGTCAAGATAAGTCTACCGTGCCCCCTTCTACCCATTCTGAACATTATTTGCCCTCCATTTTGTATCTTAATTCGACCGAAACACAAAATGGTGGACTCCCGTAACGCTTAAGGTTCGCGTACCGGGGCGCTCACCGGTTCGCGTACCGGGTCGCTCCCTGGGAAGCGCACCATCAAAAAAGGTGGGAAAGTAGTTCACAGAAAAGCCACTGGAGACAATTTCACCAAATATAGATTAGCTCATACTACATACCAATCCCTACCATTTTCACAAATTTGATTGGAATTCCATTTAGTCATTTAGCCTGTAGACCTCTCTAAATACCCTGAGGTAAATTACTTCACAAAACACATCTGAAGTGTTGGAATTGACAACCAATGAAAATGTTACTTTCATTTTCTACTTTTTTTACCTGACATTTCATTGGTTATATACCTGAATATATATAAAGGAAGAGAAGAAAACACAGCCATTTTGACTACTACTTCTTGCTGTACATTTCAATAGTATTTTCACTAATTCCTTCAACTTCTTTCTAAAGGTAAGTTTTTATTTTTAAAACTGAAGTATATTGTGCACTATAAGTTAATATGGTAAACTTTTTCTGATAGATATATACTATCCCTCTGTAGTAGTTATAGATTTAGAGAGACTTCTCTGTTATAGTTATGGATGGAGTTAGGCTTCTCTTGTATAATTATGAATTTACTTACGTTAAATCACATACACTTTTTTAAATTCCTACTTCCACTCTGATACTATACACTGCCCAAAGATAAATTCACTGATAAAAAATGCCTATCTAAAATTATTCCCAACATTGCCCTATCTCTACTAATATATTTTTTTTTAATCCAAATTTCAGGCAAAATGGAAGGCGAAAACCAAGTTTCTTTTGAAATGGACCTGCAAGAGAGCAGCCAAGAATTGATTGATACAATTGATCAAATTGACATTGAATTTTTCGATGAAACTTGGGACAATGAACTACTGCAATGTGTACAAGCAGTAGATAACCTCCTTGCAAATGAGGACATTTTACACCCTCAGAGACTACAATGTATATTCCATGATAATTATGAAATTTCTGACAATGAAATGTTAGAAAGTTTAATAAATTATGAAACACAATCACAATAAAAAAAAATGCTTAAAAAATAAAGAAAATAAAAAATAATCAACAAAACCAACAATCAATTAACATACTGCATTTGAAAAGTCTCTCATTCTTTTTTCATTGTAGTACGCTGCCCAGAACGCTTCCCGGTTCGCGTACCGGGCGCTACCCACGCAAAAAAAAAAAAAATTTTTTTTTTTTGCACCGCGGGGCCCTTTTAAAGCCTCCACATTAAACCTAGGGGGTCAGGGAGGATCTACTATGCCCCCTTATGGTCATTTCCCCCTTTGTTTTGGCCTCCTCTTGTCTCTCAATCCTACCGAGAGACAAGATGGCGGCCGCTACGGACTGTTTAGAATGTTGACAGACACCGGAGAGCCAATCAGCTTCGCTACGCGAAGTTCCGGTACGCGCCCCGGTACGCGAACCGGGGCGCGGACCGGAGCGCGCTTACAGATATATATCTTTTTTTAAACGTTAATTTCTCAAAATCCACTGGAGCACATATATTGAGACCTACAAAAGGCACATCGGGCTACCAGTCCCTACAATTTTGCCAAGTTTCGTGCAAATCCATTCAGCCGTTCGGGCTAAAAGTGAGGCCAACCGCCCTATGGAAAACTCAATGTTAAAAACACGTTTTGGGACCCCCCTTTTTTCTCGGCCCCCCCTTGACGAAGCCCCCCCAAATTTCCAGGGGCTGCTCAGAAACAAAATGTTCCATTTTCCAGAAAATTTCAGCCAATTCCGTCCACAAACACCAAAGTTATTAGACATAGAATTTTCAAAAATCCCATAGGGAAAAAATCCTAACTATATATACCTACTGGCGACCGCCAGTAGGTAATATATAGTTAGGATTTTTTCTCTATGGGATTTTTGAAAATTCTATGTCTAATAACTTTGGCGTTTGTGGACGGAATTGGCTGAAATTTTCAGGAAAATGGAACATTCTGTTTCTGAGCAGCCCCTGGAAATTTGGGGGGGCTTCGTCAAGGGGGGGCCGAGAAAAAAGGGGGGTCCCAAAACGTGTTTTTAACATTGAGTTTTCCATAGGGCGGTTGGCCTCACTTTTAGCCCGAACGGCTGAATGGATTTGCACGAAACTTGGCAAGATTGTAGGGACTGGTAGCCCGATGTGCCTTTGCTAGGTCTCAATATATGTGCTCCAGTGGATTTTGAGAAGTTAACGTTCAAAAAAAGATATATATCTGTAACAGCGGACCAGGCAGCGCTCCGGTTCGCGGACTTTATGCGTTACGGAGCTTTGTGAAGCGAAGCTGATTGGTTCTCCGGCGTCTGTAAACATTCCAAACAGTCCGTAGCGGCCGCCATCTTGTCTCTCGGTAGGATCGAGAGACAAGAGGAGGCCAAAGCGAAGGGGCAAATGACCATAAGGGGGCATAGTAGATCCTCCCTGACCCTCTAGGTTTGATGTGGAGGTTTTAAAAGGGCCCCGCGGGGCAAAAAAAAAAAAATAATAATAATCGAACGGCTGAATGGATTTGCACGAAACTTGGCAAAATTGTAGGGACTGGTAGCCCGATGTGCCTTTGCTAGGTCTCAATATATGTGCTCCAGTGGATTTTGAGAAAATAACGTTCAAACAAAGATATATATCTGTAACAGCGCTCCGCTTCGCGTACTTTTCGCGTAACGGAGCTTTGCGAAGCTGATTGGTTCCCCGGCGTCTGTAAACATTCCAAACAGTCCATAGCGGCCGCCATCTTGTCTCTCGGTAGGATCGAGAGACAAGAGGAGGCCAAAGCGAAGGGGCAAATGACCATAAGGGGGCATAGTAGATCCTCCCTGACCCTCTAGGTTTGATGTGGAGGTTTTAAAAGGGCCACGCGGGGCAAAAAAAATAAAAATAATAATAATCGAACGGCTGAATGGATTTGCACGAAACTTGGCAAAATTGTAGGGACTGGTAGCCCGATGTGCCTTTGCTAGGTCTCAATATATGTGCTCCAGTGGATTTTGAGAAATTAACGTTCAAAAAAAGATATATATCTGTAACAGCGCTCCGCTACGCGTACTTTTCGCGTAACGGAGCTTTGCGAAGCTGATTGGTTCCCCGGCGTCTGTAAACATTCCAAACAGTCCGTAGCGGCCGCCATCTTGTCTCTCGGTAGGATCGAGAGACAAGAGGAGGCCAAAGCGAAGGGGCAAATGACCATAAGGGGGCATAATAGATCCTCCCTGACCCCCTAGGTTTGATGTGGAGGTTTTAAAAGGGCCCCGCGGGGCAAAAAAAATAAATAATAATAATAATCGAACGGCTGAATGGATTTGCACGAAACTTGGCAAAATTGTAGGGACTGGTAGCTCGATGTGCCTTTGCTAGGTCTCAATATATGTGCTTCAGTGGATTTTGAGAAATTAACGTTCAAAAAAAGATATATATCTGTAACAGCGCTCCGCTTCGCGGAGATAAAATTATCTCTGTATTACCTAGCTGTTGCTAACACCAGTTAGCGACCGCTAGTAGGAGATAGCGACCATCTTGGGCCCCACTTTGCATGTCAGTGATATTTATCACTAATGACATGCAAAGTGGGCATGCCAAGATGTTAGCGACTGGAAACAGTCGCTAACATCGCTATCTCCTATTACCAACTTTTGGAGATATTCGCGCTAAGCGCGAATATCTCCAAAAGCTACCACCTGCCCTGAGCAGTTCTTAGCCATGTTATACAATGGGAGGTGGATAACATGGCTAAGAGCATTAGCTCGGTAATGCATGAATATCGCTGAGTTTTCAGCGATATTAATGCATTGCGGTCGTTTTTTATCGCATTTGCGATAAACCTTGATAATAGCAAGGTTTATCTGCGATAATTTCTGACGATGCTTAGCGGTAAAAAATTCGTTGCTAAGCATCGTTAGGGATAAATATCGCTTAACTTTGGTAATATGCCCCAACGTCTGTTAACGTTCGATTCGAAGGAAATCAGGAAGTGTTGAAAAACATTGTCTGCGCCATCTTGCCTTTTTTCAAATGCCACACTTTTGTCGTGCACGGCAGTCATTTTAGATGCCTTGACCAGACCCACTCTCTGCACGCTGTCGATCCTTAGCATGGCTCCCCACCCTCGCAAGCATCTCCCCCAGGCACTGGTCACCCCCGTTCTCTGTCTTATGCATGGGTAATAAACCTCCCCCCATCTGCGCTGCTCTTGGCTGAGAATCACACCCTGTGCCCGCCCGACACCTCCCTTTCGCCCTATTCACTACCGCACCCTCTGACACTCCTTTTCCTCTGTGTCCGATTGTCCAGGCCGGTCCTAGGCTATCAGCTAGCCCTGCAGATGTAGTTTATGGCCCCAGCTGTAAAGAATCACCCCTCTTCAAAGGAGTTATAGTAGATCAAGGCCCACACTCGATGAGATCCGTCACAGCACACGCGCTCCTACTATCTGAAAACCATCCTGTATTGTGATTGGGGAGGGGACCGAGCCTGAAGCGGAAGATTCCAGGAATGACTCTTTGTACATCAAAGTTTTTACAATTATGTGTCACATTAAAAATATATAGCACTCCAACAAAGTAGTAAGATTATAAAACTTTAATAACTTATAAATATATGCAACAAAACAAAAACAGTAAAAACATTTAAACATTTTTAGTGAAAAACAACGAAGTAGCGGTCGGCTGTGCGAATAGTCCCAACGCAGCACAACGTCCAGATTTCTGGACGGCACCCAGGTGATGTTGCCTGGGTGCCGCACTGATTTCGGCATCCGGCGTGGGGCGTCGCGGGGGGTGGGTCATCAGTAGCAAACTGTTGTGCGGATAGTTCCAAGGCAGCAGTACGATGGCACCAAGGTGATGTCCAGTAAGTTGCCGCACTGGTTTTGGTATCCTACAATGCTGCTCCGAATAACGGCATGGGGCGCCCCGGGGGGGGGGGAGGCGGCGTGAACGGGCCTCTCCAGGTGGAGTCTCGTCTGTTGTAGTGGGGCGCCCCTTTACCGTTTCAGTTGCCATTCCGTCCGCTTTTGGTCCACTGTGTCAAAAGCCGCAATTCAGCTGAGTTGCGCCCACTCTTGCGGTGCAGCGATAGGCGGCTGTCACAGGACTCTCAAAATGGCTGCAGGCTCTTTCCTTTTTGGGCCTGGTCCACTGAAATGGCCCTGGGACACCTTGGAAATCGGACGCTTGTCTGCTAGGTCTTGGACCCCATTCTCGAAAGCGTCCCCTCCGCCTTGAGGATTCAACAAAAGTTTTGGGGGCCCCCGATTCCTGCAGGCTTCTGGTGGGGAGCGGCTGCCATGATTGCTCGCGGAATGACCACGATGGAGCCACGAGATGGTGGTGCTTTCATGGTGACGCCAGCTTCAGTCTGAAACATCCAGAAACAAGGTGGGGCTTTCATCGTTTGGGAAAAAAAAAAGTTTTCATCCAATGAAAAGTGTTATTTTTAGGTCATATGATCAAGCCTTCCATCATTAGGAAACCAAAAGTAAAATGAACCAATGAAAAGTTTTATAAACAAGTCACATGACCTGTTATGCGGCATAGGGTATAAAATGCGGAGAAAATACGTTGCCACGTGAGGCGGCGTCAGTAGCGGACCGATGTGCGAATAGGCCGAAGGCAACACAACGCGCCAAGATCCGGATGGCACCGAGGTGGTGTCCAGCAAGTTGCAGCACTGGTGTGGCCATCCTACAATGCTGAAAGTCGGCGTGGGGCGCCCCGTTGGCCTGTGAGTTCGCATCAGTAGCGGACCGATGTGCGAATAGGCCGAAGGCAGCACAACGCGCCAAGATCCGGATGGCACCGAGGTGGTGTCCAGCAAGTTGCAGCACTGGTGTGGCCATCCTACAATGCTGAAAGTCGGCGTGGGGCGCCCCGTTGGCCTGTGAGATGGCGTCAGTAGCGGACCGATGTGCGAATGGGGCCAAAGGCAGCGCAACAATATTTTCTGAATAGAAGACACCACAAGGCGCTGAGTTGCCAAGATCCGGATGGCACCGAGGTGGTGTCTAGCAAGTTGTGGCACTGGTGTGGCCATCCTACAATGGTAAAAGTCGGCGTGGGGCGCCCTGTTGGCCTGTGAGATGGTGTCAGTAGCGGACCGATGTGCGAATGGGGCCAAAGGCAGCGCAACAATATTTTCTGACTAGAAGACACCACAAGGCGCTGAGATACCAAGATCCAGATGGCACCGAGGTGATGTCTAGCAAGTTGCTGTACTGGTGTGGCCATCTTACAATGCTGAAACTCGGCGTGGGGCGCCCCATTAGCCTGTGAGATGGCGTCAGTAGCGGACCGATGTGCGAATGGGGCCAAAGGCAGCGCAACAATATTTTCTGAATAGAAGACACCACAAGGCGCTGAGATTCGGTTACCACCGAGGTGATGTCTAGCAAGTTGCCGCACTGGTGTGGCCATCCTACAATACTGCTCCGAATAACGGCGTGGGGTGCCCGAAGGGGGGGGGGAGGCGGCGTGAACGGGCCTTCCTAGGTGGAGGCTCGTCTGCTGTAGTGGGGCGCCCCTTTACCGTTTCAGTTGCCATTCAGCTGAGTTTCGGCCGCTCTTGATGCTACAGCGACAGGCGGCTGCAACAGGACTCTCAAAATGGCGGCCTGTTCTTTGGATTTGGGCCTGGTCCACTAAAATGGCCCTGGGACACCTTAGAACTCGGACGCTCGATTTTTTTTTCCTTTCCTCTACATGCAAAAAAAGGTAAATGCCCGGTACGTTACACGCTTCATCTGCCACGATGTACTCTCCAGAGGAACCGAAAAAAAATATAGTTATGGTAACTATACCATGCATCGTCATATGGAGAGGTGGCACCAATTAATTATAGTGCTGCATAAAAGAGAGATTTGGAGGAGAACCCCGACTTGCCAGTACATTCATCATAGAAGTGGCACTGACAGCATTAGAGGTAAGGGAAACGGTCCCAAATATTTAGAAGAACTTTGGAAAGATTAAAATGACATGTTTAGATTGTGGCAAATTAATTTCATGTGGACAGATGAGTGTTACTCTAATAAATACAGGATATGAACATCATCATAGTCGATGGTTGGTAGAGACATTTTGACTATATCCTGGACCTGCCCGTCCTCGCCCAAAATGGGGCCGGAATAAATGGGACTCATAACTCCTTGTTGTGTACTGGTTGCAGAACCTTGAAATCACGAGATACGTATGCAGTTTTGAAGCACATGGCGGGCGGGGACGAGAATTGATTGAATATTTCGACATCCCTATTGATATTAAGTTCTGATGTGTTATTGATTACTGTACTATTGAAAGTTCGAATTAATGTCACCCATGGTACTTGCCCGCAAATGTATATCTAGATAATTTTATTGTAACTGGCCCTGTCGTATTTTAATTATAAAATGTACGTCCACCGATTCCGCAACTGTTAGACACCTTAGTTCTTGCAACCTAATGGCCCGCCCGTTACGTTCCTCTACAGTGTAAATGTCTACTCATCATATACGATTACAGTTTGCTCCGTGGCCGGCCCACGTGGTTATAGGCTCGTATTTGTATAATGAAATTTTCACAATAAAGGTTTTTAAAAGAAAACATGGTAGTAGTATATACATTGGTAAAGTTTTTAATAATAGTCACTGTTTTAGAATCATTAAAAGGCAAGTGAAATAAAGCAGACCAATTACATGAAGGGTAAAAGGTATAATACGCAGGAACGCAGTAAAGATAAATGGTCAAGGGCTGTTGTGTTTTCTACTCCTGCAACATAAAGTGATCGATAAGAATCTCATATTCAGGCGTATCGGCGACTAAGACAGCAGGTCGACCCTCTTTTGCTCAACGGCTCCGTCATGGGACGAAGAAACGCTCTTTTTCTCGAAAAAAGAATATATTTTACTTGCAGGACAGTTGTAAATTTTCCGGGAAAGTACATTAGCCTAGAACATTATAACATATATTTAAGAAAAAATAATGTTCGGAAGTAATAAAAAGCGTAATTTTTAGGTCATATGACCAAGCCTTTCATCATTAGAATAAGAAAAGTAAAATGAACCAATGAAAAGTTTTATTAACAAGTCACATGACCTGTTATGCTTACGTTACGCGCTGCGCGTCGCGCCCCGGATGACTTCCGGATGCGCTAACGCGGCGCGTCATATGACGCATTACGCGACAACGCAGGTCCAGAATATAGTCAAAATGTCTCCACCAACCAGCGGTCGGAACACAACCCCTTTCAGCAGGCTAAATAGTTCTGTTAAATGACAACAGAAGGGACAGGCAACAAGAACCATCAGTCAAAGAGGGGAGGGCTAGTTCTTCTCTACCGGGTTACATTGGGGCGCTACCGGAACTGATCGAATTGGTAGTCTACAGTGTTTCTGGATGTTTCAGACTGAAGCTGGGGTTAGCATGAGAGCACCACCATTTCGTAGCTCCGTCGTGGCCATTCCGCGAGCAATCATGGCAGCCGCTCTTTATCGTTATTTTGGGCGGGGTGGGTGGCGGAGCCGAGCTGTATTGCAGCCATCATGGTGTGGAGTTCAGTTCATCTCACTAGTTTTGTATTTGTCATGAGGGGTTGTTCCTAATGTTTCTATTTTAGCGAGGTCAAAAAGAGATCCCATTAGTGGCCTACTGATTTTGCTCGATTCCTTTTGTTTTTTTACACGATTTTTCGTTATCTGCAAAGACTAAACAGAGTATTGCGACTCTGTGTTTGTTTGTAAATAGAGAATGAACCAAAGAGAACCAATTCTAAAACAGTAAATGCTTGGATAACAATCAATCAAATGGAGAGAGAAGCAGGCACGACGTATTACAACGGGGGCAAAGGCCTGCGTTAACTACCTTTCACTATCTGCAAAGAGAGAGTACTCCTAATAGAAATGAGGGGGGGGGGCAGCATTCAAAGCAGATCAGTGTGCATAAACACGAAAATGTTTTTACTTACCACGTACTTGACATTCGACAGCTTATGATATTTGCTATTAAAAAACCATTGAAATTCACTGAAAAAACCATAGGTTATAGACCATATATAGTTAGGAATTAGCATTTACAAAACCTTGAAAATTCACTGAAAAAACCATAGGTTATAGACCATATATAGTTAGGAATTAGCATTTACAAAACCTTGAAAATTCACTGAAAAAACCATAGGTTATAGACCATATATCGTTAGGAATTAGCATTTAAAAAACCTTATTTTACCCACACAAAACCATTGAAATTCCATATATAGTTAGTTGCACTAACTATATATCGCGCACCCGCAATCCACTGCTGATGATGTCACATATTACATCATTCATGACATGGTCAGTGACATCACTGATGACATCACTGATGACATCTCAAATTTTTTAAATGCAGTGAATTTTCAAGGTTTTGTAAATGCTAATTCCTAACTATATATGGTCTATAACCTATGGTTTTTTCAGTGAATATATATATATATATATATATAATTCACCAATATGCAAAAACAAGCCGCACTCTCCCAGATTAGTGAAAATAAATGGTTTATTCTTTCCATAGAATGCTGTTGTCAGTCACACATCTGGAAGAAGAGGTAGAAGGAGGAAAAAAACGCACTCAGTCGTTGATAAAAAGACACTTTTTGGAACATGGATATTCTATGGTTTTTACTATTTAATAAGTCACTAAGACATAAATTGTATCCATCAAATTTACCAAAAACCATTAGCAATTTTTTGCCACCCCCAAATATCTGGCTTCAATGCATAAAGCACCCTGTAACAACAGATGTGTGGCTGACAACAGCATTCTGTATACATAAAGTTTTAATGCACATTTCGGGTGCAGAAAATAAGGTTAGAACTACCTATCCCATTATACACCATAATGTGTTCTTTGGGTGTTTGGTACAAAGAGAGAAACTGTGGAGGGACTGATGTTTGGTTGCACCGTGATCAAGCCCAGCAGGGTGAAACGCGTAGGTGAAGCAGGAGTAATGGCTTGCTAATGTGGAAAGAATAAACTGTTTATTTTTACTAATCTGGGAGAGTGCTGCGTGTTTTTGCATATTGGTGAATTATTGGAAATCGAGGCCTGTCCAGCCCCGTCACGCACACCAGCTGTGAGAAGTGGCCCCTTCGTGTTGGACATGTTTGGTGATATATTTATTTATCTATCTATCTATCTATCTATCTATCTATCTATCTATCTATCTATCTATCTATCTATCTATCTATCTATCTATCTATCTATCTATCTATCTATCTATCTATATATATATATATATATATATATATATATATATATATATATATATATATATATATATATATATATCCAAACAAACCTCCCTCAAAAGAAGAAGCAGGAGCCCAGAGGGGGCCGGTTAGAAAGGCTTTATTATCAAAAGAAACAGCTCCAGTGGCGGCGAATGCATTTCGGCTTTCGGCTTCCTCAGTGCCCAACACCAGAAGTGGAAATCACAGTGTGTTGTTGCCTGCTGCCTTTAAATGAGTAGCAAGGGTCCGCTCCTCCCCCTTCCAGTGATGCTCACCTGTTGCAGATCCTTCGTGTATCTACGGACTGCAACTCCCAGGATGCCCAATTTGAACAGCAGCGCAGGTCGGTGATAATGGGGGGAGAGCTGATGTAAAGAATCACTGCTGCGGAGCCATAGTAACGCAGGACACGATAACACACTCAACTGTCCCTGGGTCACAAGGCCTCTCCTCGGGTCCCCTCGTACTGCCACAGCCCCCAGAATAGGAAGCCCAATGTGCAGGGGCTAGTTGCGAAAGCAGATTGCCACGAGAGAGGTACAATACCTCAACTACTCATGTCCTCCCAATGCAGGGGTGGGTGCCAGACACATTCCGTACAGGAAAAAAACAAAAGTTGCCGTGACCCAGACCGTGAGTCCGGACCCAGATATGTAGCAGGGGCTTCTGAAATGCGCTGCTGGTCAGCGCAGAAATGTCTCCAAACAAACCTCCCTCAAAAGAAGAAGCAGGACCCCAGAGGGGACAAATGCATTTTGGCTTTCGCCTTCCTCAGCGCCCAACACCAGAAGTGGAAATCATGGTGTGTTGTTGCCTGCTGCCTTTAAATGAGTAGCAAGGGTCCGCTCCTCCCCCTTCCAGTGACGCTCACCTGTTGCAGATCCTTCGTGTATCTACGGACTGCAACTCCCAGGATGCCCAATTTGTACAGCAGTGCAGGTTGGTGATAATGGGGGGAGAGCTGTTGTAAAGAATCACTGCTGCGGAGCCCAAGTAACGCAGGACACGATGACACACTCCACTGTCCCTGGGTCACAAGGCCTCTCCTCGGGTCCCCTTGTACATACATATATGAGATTAAGGTAGGCTGCTGTGGCGGCCAAAACGTGTCTCTCTGTGTTGGGTCGAAGGAGGTTTAATTAAATAATGAAGCCTTTACCTGAATAGATAGATAGATAGATAGATAGATAGATAGATAGATAGACAGACAGACAGACAGACAGACAGACAGACAGACAGACAGACAGACAGACAGACAGATAGATAGATAGATAGATAGATAGATAGATAGATAGATAGATAGATAGATAGATAGATAGATAGATAGATAGATAGATAGATAGATAGATATAGACATTTATGCATGTTTTAATATTTTCTTTTAATTAATATTACACTAGGCTGTTAAACTAGCTAAAGCCGCCTCCTGGTCACACCTAACAAAATCCCAACATAAATTTGAGAACAATTGGCTCAAACACAGGATAAGAAAAAAAGCCATAATCAACTATTTGAAGAGTACGCCATGTAATTACTTCCTGTACAACTTTTTTCATAACAAAAGTGTCTAAATTCTGCAAAGTGTATTGTGCCTATATATCGTCAAGTGGATTTTTAGGGCACAAGATCATTCTTTTGAGAAAAAATTGATCAACAGACATACAAACATTTGTATATTTATATACTGCTACTATTACTAATAATAATAGCAATAGTAATAATGTTTATTCAGTTTATCACACAACCACAAACATCCTTTATTCATTGGTATTCTAGCAGAATATCAAGTTTTAATATTGTCCTGTTAAAACAATTGACGTCAGTTTTTAGCGATGAGTGCCGTATGTCTTCGATGCTAATCCAAACCTCACCCCAGAATTAACTCAGAAAGGTTTGATTTGATGTCTTTCCTAGAATATTAACACATGGAGTGGCTTTGGGTGTAGAGACCAAAATCTCAGCTAGAGTTTATTATGGCACGCTCTTGCCGCTCCTTTTTGTAATTGCTGTGGACCCCCTGGTAGCCTGCCTGCGTCAACACCATACACAGCGCAGTATCGGCTTCACCTTCAGAGGATTGCTTATATCAATGTATGCAGATGACATGACGATATATTTAGTGAATCCAGAAACAAACTTTGCGCCAGTAATAAGGGAACTAGTGCGCCATGGAGGCCTAACGGGTATCTAGATTAACTGGATCAAATCTACGATACTACTCCTGACATGTTTGGGAGTTCTATTGCCTATACATTTGCCACGGATACCAAATCATTTACCACTGCAACTAGAACTATTATATTGAGATTGTTTTTGTTTTTCGGATTGATTAGAATATATCAGGTATCGGAGCGCTTTACATGAGCACCAGTTACGTTACACAAGATAACGTCCATTTTTGTTATGCACAGGAGATTAACAGCCTGATTCATGAAGCGCAATTGCGCTCGCAAAGGGCCAGATTCTGAGAATCTGGCCTTTTGCGAGTGCGATTTTTGCATTTGGGATTCATCATCCCAAATGCAAAAATCGGTAATTGCTAATTCGCTAAATTGCGAGGAATTACATTTAAGGAATCTCTATTTGAGATTCCTTAAATGCAATTCATGAAGCATTTTAAAATTGCGAAAATGCAATTTTGGGGCGCTATTTACCGAGAGGTCAGACCTCTCGGTAAATAGCAAAAACTTAGAAAAATGCTTTTAAAAGCATTTTTCTAAGTTGCATGTTGCACACACACATGTCCCTTGGACATGTGTGTGCGCAACACCTGTTTCAATTTGCATTTCAGGGGTGCCACAGGGTGTCCTTTGGACACCCCTGGCACCCTTTCAATCGCTATCTTATTTGCGAGTAGCAAATTGCTACTCGCAAATAAGGAATACTCCCCATTCATTCCTATGGGCCTTTTGGCCCATAGGAATGAATGGGGAGTTATTCCTTATTTGCGATTAGCAATTTGCTACTCGCAAATAAGGAATGTGTAGGAATCGCTATTTATTTAGCAATTCCTACATGAATACCGTTTTGCGTGTCCTTAATAGCGATTCGCTATGATTCGCTATTAGGGGCTCGCAAAACGGCCCGTTGATGAATAAGGCTGTAAGTCACAGGATGTTGTGCGTCATTGCCGAGACTCGAACTTGGTATCCCAGTTTTGAGATTGACCGCACTAGCTCGTTAAGCCACATCCTCTCCATGTGCTCTCTGAATAACAGAATGTGGAGTAAGTGATTAAATGCCTATATAACTGATTGAATGTGGGCTAGACTAGGCAGATAGTGAAATTATGCATTAACCAGCATGTGAGCTGAATCATGTGCAAGGTTGGAGGAGCCCCATTGGTCCGACACACTATGTGGAACATGGGTGTACTGAGAATGACATCTTCCAGCCTGCTGTGGAGGATGTGACCTTGGACAGTAGAGG
The DNA here is from genome assembly GCF_964261635.1 of Lissotriton helveticus. NCBI lineage: Eukaryota > Metazoa > Chordata > Amphibia > Caudata > Salamandridae > Lissotriton > Lissotriton helveticus. Next base: position 945,699,764 of record NC_136063.1, read on the forward strand.
TGATAAATCCACCCTAGTAGAGAGGATAGCGGGTAGATGGAAGGACCTATTTGATAGCACTACAAGTGAAAAGAACAATCTCAATGATCTATGTAGGCTGTCAGATCTGCATCCCTGAGATAAACTTTTTGTAACTTGTGGAACCAACGAACAATGAGACATATGGTAACATGACTGAGTTAACTGACTGTTCCGAATACATTTGTGATAAACACACACATTATTGTGATTCTATATCTAATTCCTGTGTTCAGTACACTGATCGTGCAGTAGGATTCATTTGAAATGAAGTCTGTGTAGAGACAATGTACACTGCCTCCTGTTAGGTAATGCTTTGGGTTCGCTTTTTATGATGGTGCATGTAGCAGGAATTATATAATCGATGGGTAATGCATTAAACCAATCCTCAAATTGGGATGCACCATAGTGGCATTGTACATGATGGTAGTGATGCAGATATGATGCAGTTGATTTGTTGTAGGTTTAACCCATGGCACAGAGGATATTCCGAGACCAGTCCATATGAGTACTTCATAATGGGGACTTTCCATTTTTAGACTGTTTTTGTACTGAGGAAAGTTGTAGGACAAACAGTCAATGCTTGCCTACAATATTGGGGTGCAAGTGACCATACAGCCCAATACGATATTATGATGACTTTTAGTGACTGTGATTTGGGGCTATTGTGGAGCTGCAATTCTGATGAGCTGGCCCTCCCAATATACCAGGGCTTAGTCCAAAGATAAAAGCTACTACATGTATGGCCGATGGCGCTTGGCAATCTACCTGCTTTCATGCCACCCAGGATAGTAAACCGGGAGCGTTTGCCATGACTTTTTTGTATCTGAGCGATGGCAACGTTGGAAAGAGGACACACTTTGTAAATACCGAGTCAGGGATTGTGGGGGAACACATGGGTGGCCTAGTTAATGTCCAATATGAACACTGGGTTGTGCAAGCTATATGCTTATTACTATTTTTATTCCAAATTGTATTATTTTATAAAGATTGAAATGTACAATTAAATTGAGTACCTCGTAACCATACCAGAGGTACCCGGTGAAAGGAGTCCTATGGGACAATTGTTGCATTATAATATGGTTACTCTAGTCCGTGGCCAGATATAGGTGTCCTTGTTTATTTATATATTTTTACTCTGCAAAATCTTTTTAACGTCTTATTTTCTTTTATTCAATGTTAATTTCTTATGCCTTTCTTTTTTTATGATTTATTTTACTGGAGTACGTTCTAACCAATAGAGGATATACAAATGAATATAAGCCAAGTCGCACTAATGTAAAAAGATGTACCATCAACAAAGGAAAACAGAATCCTGGAGATAAGATGCCATAACAAACAACATAGAGTGCATGGTGCGTCTTCAGCATCACGCTATTAAAAATAGGCATAAGAGTAATGACTCTAGAAATTTGTCATGACAAGTCATGATCTGCCCGATAACAGCTCAGCATCCCCCTCATTGGGTCCCAGATGTTCCTTAACCTAGCCCTATGCCTGTCTATTAAGGTCATTTTGAGAAAATTGGTGTACAAGAAGTTGTGTCAACAAAGTATAGGATTTGACTGTCCGGAGAAATGCCCAGGAGACCCAGTCGAATGCCTTTCCTGCATTAAGCCTTATCATTCCAAGCAGGTCTCCATCAACCAACCCACCTTCCAAAGCAGTGATAGGCATATTAACATGAGTGGTGGTGAATAAACCCATGCTGATTCCCATCAACCAAGCAAGCGATCACAGAAGATAATCTGTTAGCCACTATCCGAGCAGAGATTTTTGATTCAGCATTAATCAGTGAAATTGGCTGATAAGAGCTGCACAGCATGGGGTCTTTCCATTTCTTGGGGCAGATGACAATGTTAGTCTCCACCCAAGACTCAGGCACCTGACCCACAGATTCAAATGAGTTTAAGAGATCACAGAGGAGAGGTGCTAGAACATGCAGAAAGGCCTCATAATATTTGAGAGGGATTTGATCTGGGCTGAATGCTTTCCGTCTAGCTGGTTGACTTAAAGCTGCCTCGACATCGAGCAGAGTAATTGGGTCCTCCATACTGGACCGCTGTGGCCCAGTCTGTTCATGATGGTGATAAATCCCAATATATTGATCAGTAGCATCTGTAGAGGCAACCCCATCCTCCTGATAAAGCCTTTGGTAGAACCTACCAAATTCTTCCCGAAGGAGCACTTGGTCATCAAACTGCTTGCACTTTTTACTAGGGATTTTCAGAATGATATTTGCACTAGCTCTATTCTTGGCCATAAAGGAGAGTATTTGCCCCATCTCTTTGTTGTTTTCAAAAGGGATTAGTTGCTTAGCTCAAATCTACTGACCTGTCCCATAGTCTCTCCCTGAAGGTGGCCTGAGCCATTGTGTGTTGATCTAAGAATGATGAGAACATCCTCCAACCCTGATTAATTGCACTTTGTGCCAAGCGATGTTCCATGAAGCCAAAGGAAAACTATGTATGAGCCTCCTGCTTGCCCTGCTACTTAAGTTGATAGGAAGAATATTTTAGAGCATGTCCTCTACAGAACACTTTGAGCGTATCCCATATGGTTAGAGTAAAGGCAGAGCCAATGTTGAACTCTGGATAATCCCTCAATTCTCTATTCATTGAGTGAATGTACTTACGGCTGAATAGAAGAATAGAAGCCTCCTATCAAAGGTCCAGCTGCCGGTCCTCTTTGAAAGAGGAAAACTCCTCTTAAGATTGTGTCTGTGCAGGAAGGTGCCCCTTCCTGCACAAAAACAATCCTGATGACAACACAGCACCATGTTGCAAGGGTGCCTGAGTTGGCACTAGACTGCTGAAACAGCGCCAGTGCTCTGGGAATAAAGATATTTCTCCATTTTACCCCTCACCTACAGAGGCATATCTTTTTGGCAGACTCAGAGGATTACCAGTTCTGGTAAATCTGGGAATGCATTAAAAAAACATGGGAGTTGTGTGGGAACACCGATGCAATGCCCATGGAATGACTCTCTAGTGCAGAGTAAGGCAATGAAGTGATTTGCACTGTTTTACTTCACTTGAGATTAATGAAACCAGTCAATTTGGCCTGGTGTGGCTTCATAAATCTCTTTTTAGTGTTACGTTGCTCTTGCACCACATTGCAAGGTGCAAGAGCAACGTAGCGGGGCGCATAAATATGCCCTATTATTAGTAAATAAAACATCTTGTGACACAGGAACAACCAGTCACATTGCCATCATAGATAAAGAAAATTGATTCATTTGTGAATTGTGTGCTCTACCAGAGGCATTTAACTTTTACGGAAGTTGACTTATATGTGATTTATTTGCCATACTATGTTTTAAAAATCAGTCTGACAGTAAAAACTGAAAGTCATCATATATTTTGTTTCATGCAATTTGTTTCAGGAACAACATTTTCAACAATTCTCCTTACCTCTCTTTTTTCTAGGATGCAGCAATCTATCTTCAATTCCATTACCTACTTTAGAAACAACCTCCATTATACTGGACATGTTCAAGTTGCTTCTAAAACGTGAAGAAGCAGTAGGGATAATATGCTCAGATTACTGTTCTGGGGGTCTTTTTTGGAATTGATTAACCTCTTTTATCCACAAACACTCCTCCTGTATGAGGTCGAACTCAAAGTCTTCAGAAAATCTGTAATTATCTTGACAGTGTCAGGAGATGTGATGTGCATCTGTTTTCTTTCAGGCAGAGTAGCATGCACAGTGAAACATCAAGGCACTTGGCGCTACACCATGATCACCCACTAATATCTAGCATGGGAGTCTTAGCAATGTTTTATATTGGCTGGTGGTCTCCAGTACCACACCACACCCACAAGTTAACTGCAATTCCTTTCTCCACACTCTTCAGCAGCACAACTAAATGGTGGGTGAACAATATTCAAATCTATGTAGGTAATAAATAAAGGGCTTCAGGGTTTGGATACAAATTAAATACATCATTGAATCACCACTTTTATGTTGGGTGGTGGTCAGGTGGAACAAGTAGCGTTGAGTCGCCGCAGAGTTCATGCACCCGCAGGTCAGCTCTTCCTGCCAGGGCACGAGTTAGGGGTACATGCGTGTAGATGGCATCCACCCACTATTTTCACAGGGTGGACGCCGTCCACCCCGTCAAGAAATTGGGCCCCACTGAAAAAAACGCTGAATTTGTCCTGTGTAATTTGAAAACACCAGGATACATTTAGCAGCGTCTGGAGATGTGTGGCTCAATGGTTAGAGTGGCAGACCCTGATGCAGAGGTCTAGCCCGGGACCAGGGTTCAATTCTCTGCCTCGGTGGGTCTTGAGCTCAAAAATTCCACGGACCTGATAATTCTCGCCTCGGTGCCTATTCCAATTATGGAGTCCCACTCTGCAACTCTGGGCAATAGCTTGCTTAATCTCCACAACGGCCCCCACAACGCTAAGGATGCCTGGCCTCCACCTTGGGGGTGCCCAGGAGTGGACACCTCACAGGGAAAGCAGGGATGGGTTCCACAGCGGTATTCGGACAAGCGCCTTGAGACCCTTGTGGGTGAGTAGTGCGCTATACAAGTATCAATTTACATTACATTACATTTACATGTTGTTGTCTGCTTTCTATCCGCAACAACGGGCAGGTGGGGAGGGAGCTTTCTTAGTTAAGACTCCTGCTGGGGCCATAACAAAGGCTGAATCTGAGGGGTCATCAGGCTTCCTTTTGTTGGAGTCCCCTGGATGGGAGCACCCAGGACCCTCAAACCTAGAAACAAATGTAGGAGAGGGGAAACAAAGGTGCACACCTTGTTAGCACTTTGCACATCCTTAAGAGAGGCAGCTTTTCACTTAGTTCAGGCTCTGTTTAGATATGCATGCACTGTGAGAATGTCAGATGTGTTGGCCTTTCCCAATATTTACACAAAATGAATAGCATTTATATATAGCTTACTACAGCTGAGGAGGCTTTGTAATAATTTGCATATACACTATGGGTAGAGGAAGTTTATGCTGACAAAAGGCAATATTGTTTTATGTGCAGCTTACAAAAGTGTTAATCTGCTGTCTAAATCAGGAGGGTTTCCCTGTATACTCAAATTGTGCTCCAACTTACTCATGATAGACATGTTAAACATATAAGCGAGGGCTTAAGATCTGATGTCACTTCTTATGATTCCACTTCCTGTGATGCCATGTAATGTGATGTCACATGCGATGAAGTCATGCGCTGTGATGTCACACGCCGTGATGTCACTTGCATACTGATTAACTAGGTTAGTCCCCACACTTATTTTTTTAGGACTTGTGCCCTGTTACCCATCTATTCTCTAAATTCATAAACAGGACAACTACAGGTGGGGGGGGGGGGCAAATCACTGCAGGCTAAGGAGAAAGTGCAAAAGCCTCAGAATGGATTGCAATAATTCTTCATCATATTTTTCCCATTGCGTTCGAGGGTATTTAAACTTTTCCATTAGGAGCCTGAGTTCTGTTTAATTAATGATCTTTCTGTGATATTGTGGCCACACTGAAGGAATACCATGAAATACACATACCCCACTAGTTTATCTTTCAGAGCATGTATTATTCCACAAAATACCTTTCCAGAGCACGTGAGACATTTACCAGAGTAATTAAAGCGAGGATACTATACTGAGCATAAATGCAAGCATTTTTATTAATGTATTTATTTATTTATGCAGTCGTATAGAGCACGAACATGACCAGAAGGCATAAGAGTGCTTTATAATGTCAAAACTGTGGAGAACAGGAAGCATCAAGTAGACATAGGATAAAAAAAAGGCTTGGGAAAGACTACAGTGAGTTATATATAAACAGCGAATTGAAAACAATCTAAGAACAAAAGAAAGGCTAGAATTGCCGAGTAAAGAATAGGTCTAGGTGGTGAGGGACAGGGGAAGTTGAGACAAGGACAGAAGGCTCAAGGACAGAATGTGAAGAGCGGGAGAAGAAAGACCTGAAGGAGGCGTGAAAATGAAAATATTTTAGATGCATAACAAAAGTTGCTTTTGTGAGGAGAAGTAGTTTCGACACCTTCCTGAAGGTATCTGTTGATGTAGAGTAGTGCGATGTTTTAGAGGGAGAGAGTTCTGGAGTCTGGTTTGGCTGCCAAAATAGGCCTGTGCCATAGTACGACGCTTCTTTTCCCCATAGGAATCCGGATGTTGGCCCTTGCAAAGGAAATCAGTAGATATTATATGTGATAGTCAAGTCAGTGAATGTCTTTTTTACTCAATCAAATAACAGGTGTTTTTAAAAGCAGGAGATTATGAATTACCTGTATATGTCTGAGAGTCAGGGCTATTTAGCTTACAATTCACTGTTCTGGATTCACAATGGTATTTTTCTAATCTGTGAGTGCAGGTTGTAAAAAAAGTGACATTTTGGCACACACAAATTGAAAGGCATTTCTCAGGGTGTACTTGGACGCGTGTATCTATCTCCTGTGCACAACTTCCATTTGAGGCAAAGCCTTGCGTCCCCAGATGTTCATCTCTATACATCCCTCAATCATAGAGGAATATGCACAGATGTGCGGGACTTAGTCATACCCTTGCTTTATGCGAGTTCTCACCTGGCTCAGGACTCCTGCCGGAGGGAGGTGAGCGATGTAGACGAGGAACAAAGATGTTCCCTGACTGCCTTTAAGGATTTCTTATGCACTGATGAACATATGCCGGATTTGATTTCTAACCTTATTCCAGGAACAGAAATTAAATAATTCACATTTCTCTTGCAAACTCTTCACAGCTGTGCAAAGATATTTATTTGCTGCCTCGTCCATATGTTGTTGTGAGCAGGCTCAAGCTTCTCAGCCACAGCACTTGTGGAAGCCCATGAATATTGACATATTAGGTAAGCAGACTATAGCTTACATACCCTAAGAACCATATCAGGCTGACAACATTATGCACCAGCTCCACACAGGTTACTACGTGAATCAAGAAGTACAAGCAGATAAATTACTCATACAATTTCAACATTATCCATACAAATGCGAAGCTGCAAATTCATTGTAATTTGGTCCTACTTTGTCCCAAATGCATGATGGGTCTGAAGTATCAGAATATAATAAACAATAACAATTATTATTATCAGTAAAGTGCTACAGTATAATTACTGCAAGAGCCCAAATGTAAAGTTTACTTTCTAATAACAATTTCTCGTTTAAACTATATGGAGACATTGGGCCTTAGTCAAAATAAGTTATTTCGGAGTACATAAAGTAGTACTAATTTAAGTAGTACTCATTTATGTTCTCCAAATGTAGTTCACAATCCTCCGACCAGAGACTTCTGTCTCAGCTAGCTTTTCTGTTCATAGATCTCTGAATACAGTCATATGGGATTTAGTAACAAATGTTGGAGGCACAAGGAGGAGGAGTTGAAAAATAGGGAACAATCCCTCCACCCTACTTGAAACCCTACCCAAGCAGGAACCACAATCTATGTCAGGGTGAAACACAAACAAACCCCAAATTAACCTGTGCTTAACCCACTCTTAGCTTGGCACAAAATCAGTCAGGCTTAATTTAGATGCAATGTGTAAAGTATTTATGCATAACACAAAAAGTAATAAAGTGATAACACAAAGCAAGAAAAGTCCCACACCCATTTAGGCAAATAGAGCAAAATGTAATTGTTAGAAATGGGGGTCCTTAGTTGGTAGAGGTAGGTACCTTTGTCCAAATAGAGACCCTTGCTTCTAGTCAGGTTAAGGGGGATGCACTCCTAAAATAACCCCTGCTCAGCCCCTCGGTAGTTTGGCACGAGCAGACAGGCTTATCGCAGAGGCAGTGTGTAAAGCATTTGTGAACACATACAGTAATACAGTGAAAACACTACAAATGGAAACCAGACCAGTTTAGAAAAATAAGTAATCTTTATCTAAACCAAAACAAAACCAAACAACAAAAATCCACAATACAGTTATCAAGATATCCTCAAAAATAGGGATTTCGCTCAATTAAAGTTTCTAGCAACAAATAACTCCACTTGGAGTTATTACAACGTTGTGACAGATAAAAATACCAAAGTGCAGTACCAATTGTGAGGTGCGTGGCGTAGGGCCCAAAGGCAAGCTGACCCACAAAGAACAGTACCTTGAAATTGATGAAAGCAAAGACGGTGTACAGCGTCGGGGAGGTGATGCTTCATTGGCGCCGGGTGCAATTGGTTCCATACGACCCCAGGGAAGTTAAAGCCTTGGTTCCTTATTGCAGAGCAGGGAAGGTGAGACATCGGTTCCTTACTGTGTAGGGGAGGTGACGTCACAATGGCGGCGAGGCATCGCTTCCTTACGAATGTGCGAGGTCGATGGATTCAGGAGTCAACCACTTTGAGAATTGGCTCCGCGTTGATGAAGCAATGGCGTCGGTGAAGTCGGGCTGCTGTTCGAGTTCAGACGTTGCATCATGAACGTCCCGAGCAGCGTCCTCTACTCCGGGGCCTGTAAAAAGAAATGTGGCCTACGGAATGAATATCTGTCCATCTAATTTTCTCTGAATGGATACCATAGATTATCCATTCCATGAAAAATGGTTTTTCATCGGATTTAATCCAAAACTTTATGTATAAAGGGACTCTCCAATTTCAATCCGTCATTTCAACAAATTCAATCTATATCTATATGGTTTAAGTATTTCTTTTTATTAAACCATATTTTTTTCTTAGATTTCTGTTATCTCATATTTTACTTTACTATACACATTTTATACATATATACACATACAAATACATTTATATATACACATACACGATATTTCGAACCCTATTTTTAGGTTATTTTGCCCTATTTATTTTTAACCAAGGATGTTTATCACAAAAGCTTTCAACAAAAACATTCCTTATTTCTATATCACCAAAACAAACTGTAGAGGAGTATCACAAGGTTAGAAGTTTTTTTGTAACCTATCTCACTCTGACACTCTTAATTCAAGCTTTATTCTATCAACTTAGTTAAGCAAATTTTTGTTTGGATTGGTGTCTTCAAACAACAGTGTTGACGCGTTTCAGCCTCTTGTAAATCCAGGCCTCATCAGGACTTATTGGGCAAATCAAATTTTCTGCCTAAAAATGTCTTAATTACATTCTATATACAGAGAATCATTTTCAAGCAATATATTCTACCAATCTATGTACATACATTTACACAAGTCTAGAGAACCTAATCTTTACAAAAAATCTATACAAAAAATCTCAAGGTAAGTGGCATCAAAAGTATTTTACTTGGTGTACACCCAATGTGTTTCCAAAAAACAAATAAACACCCAACGTGTCTATATACAAATCTAATTCTACAACCACAAAGCAACCATATCCGGCTTCCTCTATATACTTCTACATGTAAATATCACCTCATACTACCCAATTGTTTTCAAGGGAGGAATACATACACTCGAATCCATGTATGTTATGTGGTTCGTGGTCCAAGCTCATCCGGCTGGTTCTATAGTTCGAACTATAATAAAAGCAGTCACCGTATTAAACTCCCACTCTACAGAACTAGACTACTACAGGGGGCTCAAGGGTTATAAACACCGAGTATATTCTAGCTTGCCTTATAATAAGCACTGCAATGGTTCAAAATAGTTTTGCGGTCTCTGTCGTCCGTTTTGCATAATCCTAGGGTCAAAAGACGGGTTCTACTGGTGAGTGACTATTTATCGCTATGGCCTTACACAGCAAAGAAACTTCAGTGTCTAAGCGTGAATCAGTAAAATACCTTCATAATGCGTCCTTCAATAGAGACGGGAAACGCCTCTCCGTTGCTAACCGCCACCGCCCACCGGTCGGGAACTTGGTTATTAGAAACACAACCTCCGCGTTGTTTCCGTATTCGACAGCAACAACGGACTGTCTCTACTAAAAGGTAGGTGATAATGGGGTAAACCCTTGGTTCACCGACCTGGGTCAGTAGATAGTTACAAAAAGAAATGGTCGGTTGCACAACATATTAATAGAGTTCATTTCATCAACAAAATAATTTTTCAAAGGTACACAACAGTCATGTTCTAACCAAACTGAATTTAATTCAGCTGTAAGCAGTGGTATTCAATTTATACACAGTTATATAGTATTCGATTCATACATTACATAACGCGGAATTTAGTCATTATTCAAAATAGTGCTCATTGAGTGTAAAAGGAGGGGTTCCAGATTCAGTAGGGTAGGGAGTGGTTGGAATAGATGGAGGGACAAAGAAAAGGAATTGTGTCCTGTGAACAATTCAAAATTAGTCTTGAAGCATTTCCTGTCTATAAAAGATCACTCTGTTCCCTATACAAACAGTACACGCAAACCAAAAATGGCAAATCCTAGCGTGACGTGTATGTTGTAGAGTAATGTTGTCGACGTTTCGACCCCCTTCATAAGGGCGGGTGATTCCTCAGTTTGGGGTCTTCATCAGGACAGTGAGCAAAAAGTGAGCACCTACGGGAATAGATACAAATATCACTCAGTAGGGTGAAATTAAAAAGCTATAAAAAGGGCATAAATGATTCCTATTCTTGTGTACCTACATTGCGTCAGGCGTAACATGGAGTCCCACCTCAGTTGAAGACTGGCGCCGTTGTCTGTGTTCTGTGAAAGAACAATTGACATTTAGGAAGGTTGGGGTCGGGCAGGTCTAGAAGGAGACGTCCTTACTTACTAGATTCTTTAAAATTGTCCGCCTTGGGTAGATGCTGGCAGTCCCAGGTAGGGAAATGGTGTGGGATCTGTGGATAAAAATATATCCATGTATCTCTGTGCCATTGGCAGCAGTGCACAGTATTCCAAAAACAGAGGGAAATTAAATGGTACAGAAAGGAAGGACTTACTTGGAATTATTCCTTAATTTCGTTTTGATTGGTGTGTTGTCAGTCCAACACCAACTTAACGGATTAGTCTGTAAAAGGTTCTCACATCATCTGTGAAAAACCAAAATATACAGTGAAAATCATTGTATGGAGCTTCCTAGATGGGCGACACTGTGATAATGAAGAATTCACTTAAATCAATCTAACAGTCAGGTAAATATTCCTAGCTGCATCTCCTCCGGAGGTAGGAGGGGACTACAAAGTATAGTAAAGCATCATGAGTGCGGCAGCGTTAGGAGATCTGGTGTTGCTAGGTTACCAGAATGCTAAGGTATCAAAAAACTCCATGCGTCTAACAATAGATCGGGGTGTTTTCAAGACCTCGAGTACGAGGGCACGCTAATAGAGTTATTTTTAAAGGATCATGTGGACGAGTACTAGTAGCGCTAATGGAATTCTCGCCCTGCAGAGCGATCCCCACAGTCTCATTATGATCCGTACCTGTTCCGTGCTGGAGTGAATCCGCGGCATGGAGAGCCGGCGTCCACACCCACAGCCTCAGATATGCTAGACGTGGGAGGCGTGTCTCATGGGGCGTGTCCAAAAGCCTCGCGGTGCCGGCGCTGGATGCTGCTGCCGCCTGCGGGGACATACTGCGCATGGGCGCCGGGGGAGACACTGTCCCGTCCGTGTGCGCGAGTGTCTCATATATCGGCTTGATAACAGACACCCCAAAATTAAATGTTAGTGGTTCTAACCGGATGTTGACATCCATACATGGAAAAATAACTGATTGAGCTCATATAATTTCCATGTAAACTCGCGTTTCACACAGCGATGTACCTCAGGTCATATACAACACAGGGGGAGACTATTCACATAGGCATGTCCACCCTCTGTTCAGAAAGAAAGAAATCACGGGCAATTCGCCACCAGTTTGACATTGGTAAGGCTGACTGCACGGGAGGCCACCATGACATAGGGGTCTATCCAATGCAAAAAGCCGATGATACCACCAATCGAAAGCGCGTCACATTACCACAGTATTAAACATATTCATTATTCAAAATGCATATTCAGACATTGACTAGGTGTTAAACAGTATTAAACACAGAGTGCTAAGTTGATATTATGAGACATTGTCTTAGTGGATTGTGAGTCCTCATGGGTTCCTGATTAATAAAGTTCATTCAGATGGGACATATCATAGTACACCATTTCTGTACATACAGCATTTACAAAAATCAGGGATCACTTGATAGTCCCGCTAGCTGGGAGTAGGTGGCATCAAGTTCATTAAGACCATTCTCCACAGTGTCCAGAGTGTACATCCATTTACATTCACGTAAATTCAGTAGCGAATTTAGATCACCCCCTCTGGGTCCAATCTCAATTTTCTCAACTACCAGCCATTTGAAGGATTCTGGAGTGTGGGCTTTGGACATAAAATGTTCTACCAGGGGGGAGCCCGTGTCTGGCACCTTATCCGACTACAGTGTTGGAGAATGCGTTTCTTTACATGTTGTTTCGTCTGTCCAATATATACAAGATCACAAGGGCATATAATGGCATAGATAACACCACTAGTGTTGCAATTAGTCATTGTTTTGAGATTCCCCTTATGGTTACGATATTCCCAAACCTTGGTCTCTAAGGTGAGTGGACAAGCTTTACATTTGGTGCATTTGAAATGACCTACTACTAGGGCGAAGATTCCAAATGCTTTGTAGGGTCGGAGGGGCTGGTGTTTCTAGAAATGAACAGACCACTTTGTCTCTAATGTTTTTTGCCTTTTTGAAAGCGTGCATAGGAGGTTCTTTGTGGTTGATGACATCCGCTACCATCTCCCAGTGTTTATTGACTGCCTTCTTGATCAAGTTACTTTTTGTGCAAAATGTGGTGACACAGACAATCCTATCTGGATTGTCAAGACGTTCTTTAGGTTGGAGCAAATCTTCCCGTGGACTAAACCAGGCCCTCTTTCTCGCCCTTGTCACCAGTCGTCTCGGGTATCCTCTTTCCATCAATCTGCCGATCAGACGATCCGATTCTGAAAAATAATCTTCTTTGAGTGAGCAATTCCTCCTTACACGGAGGAACTGACCGAAAGGCAGATTGTCACGGAGACTGCGTGTGTGGTGGCTTGAATATCATAGTAGGCTGTTCCTTTCCGTGGGTTTTCGGTAGAGGGTGGTGTGGAGATGATCATTTTGAACTTTGATGCTGATATCTAAGAAATCAATCGAAGTTCTACTCATGTTCATGGTGAATTGAATATCTTGGGATGAGTGTTAAGCCATGTAAAGAATGAATTCAATTCAATTCAATTCATAATCTTTATTCGGTTCTTAAAAAGACACCATAAAAGCACATACACAATGTACACACAAAATATTTAAAAAAAAATGCAGTTTCCTTTAAAAAGAGATAAATTATCTAAAATAGTGATTCATCGTTCAATAGGTCAGTGGGGAATGGGGAATCATTTTCCATGGGGTCAGTTAATGTTAGAGTCATAATTCTCTGGTGTTCCGTAATCTTAATGCCAACCGGATAAAGTTTATAGTGCAGAGTAGAGTATGAGCGTCTCCAGCTTCCTGCAGAAACTTCAGGGCCTGTTTTGCTTGTCTAAACTTTAGTTCTTTCAGAATCTCTACCAGGAACTTACGTCTGGGTACTGTGTAGAATGGGCACAATAAAACAAAGTGAAGGGTATCCTGCGGAGCCCTGTTGTCGCAGCCGCAGGTACCCTTCTCCTCCACTGTGTGAGTGAACCCAGCAGGAACCGCAAATAGGTGGTGAAGCATATTAAGTCTGAAACGGGTCATGTAATAACGATCCTGGGTGTTATGCATGACCCTCAGATATGGCTCCATTCCTTGCTTTGGTGAAAGTTCACAGTACAATAAAACAGTGGGTTTAAGCCTTTCGTTCTTGGCTCTAATTATCCGTGACCGTTCTGAGAGGAGTTTTTTTGTCATGGTTTTACTCTCTCCGGTTAGGGATTCTGGTGAGTTGAAAAAATCTGCGCAATCAATCTCTGCAAATGATTTCTTAATGTACTGCAACCAGGGTATGTTGTGTCCTTTGTCACGTTTGAGGCAATCCAAAATGATTTGTCTTGTTAGGGACGCCTCCGGGTTAGTCCATACCTTGATCCATGCCAGGAGTGGTTTAAGTTTGATCTGGTCCTCTATAAAGGATTCACCTACTTCCTCATGTATAATATAGGCGGGCACACTCTGGGGGACTTTCAGGATTCTTCTCAAAAATTTATTTTCTTCTGTCTGTATTTGCTGTGCTTTATTGTCTATGAAGCCCCAGACTTCTGCGCCGTAAGTTACCTTTGCACAGCAAATTGACCTATATAAAGTTAGTATCTGTTCTGGAGACCACCTTCCCAATCTTTGTCCATACCCCATAATGGCTCCTACTGACGCCGCCAATTTTGTAGCATGTTTCTCTGCCAGGGGTTTAAAATTGAGGTGAGTGTCGAACAGTACCCCCAGATATGAGAATATATTAACCTGATTGATTTTATGTGTCCCAATGTGATAAACAAAGTTCTCTTTTCTCCTTTGCCCTAGAGACATGATGTAAGATTTTTCCAGATTTGTCGTTAGATCCAGCTTGCCCATGAACTCTACAAAGCCGTCAATCAGTTTTTGTAGGCCTAAAGGGGTTCTAGATAGTAATACCGCGTCATCGGCATAGAGTAATACCGGCACTGCACGATGACCGATTTGAGGAGAATCCACCTTCAGTTTCAGTAGATCTTTTTCCAGGGAGTTGATATATATGGAGAAAAGGAAGGGAGCAAGGATGCAGCCTTGCCTTACTCCACTGGTGCAAGCAAAGGGGTTGGTCTTGTTTCCATCTTCTCCGCCTGTCCACAACATCAGCACATCATCGATGTACCTTCGCCACATCCAAATGTTGTTTTCATACGGATTTCTTGGTGATAAGATGTGGTCCTGTTCAAATTCCGCCATGTATAGTATGGCTAGGTCAGGAGCAAAGGCTGCCCCCATCGCTACTCCCTTGCTCTGGAAGAAATATTCGTCCTGGAAAACGAAGAAGTTTTTCTTCATAGCCACCTCTAGGAGCTCGATAATAAAGTCCGTTGGTACCTGAGGTGGTTGGATTCTCCTATCCAGTACTCTTCTCATTGTTGACAATGCTGGGTCTTGAGGGATGCTAGTGTACAGTGACACTATGTCTAGTGTCACTAGTAGTTGTTTATCCTGGTCAAATTTGACATTGTCGACTTGATTAATGATTTGCATGGTGTCCCGGACGTAGGTTGGGGTGACAACCGCCAGTGGTTTCAAGAAAGTGTCTATATATTTGCACAGTGGTTCCAGCAAAGAGCCACATCCCGAAACAATGGGGCGTCCCGGTGGTTTTGTCATACTCTTGTGGATCTTGGGTAACGTGTAGATCGTTGGGGTCCTTGGCTGTGCGACATTCAGAAACTCATGTTCCTTGGTACTCAGAAAGCCTGCATCTTTTCCTCTCCCTGTGATATCCTGAATCTGTTTTCTGATATCCCTGGTGGGATTCGTGCGACTGACCGTGTAGCTTACCCCGTCTCGTAGTTGGGAATATATTTCCTCTTTATATTGTTGGACGTCCTGAAGAACAATCGCCCCACCCTTGTCCGCAGGTTTTATCACGAGGAGTTTATTGTTCCTCAAGGTTTCCAGTGCTTGTCGTTCGCCTTGGGTGATGTTATGTTGCACATAGGAGCGAGTAGCGCAGACGTTCATCACATCTCTCATCACCATACTTTCATAAGCAAGGATCCTATGTGGTGTCTGATGAGCCTTGGGGGTGAACGTCGAGGGGGGTCTTAATCCACTCACTGAGGTTGCAGTCAAAGGTGGAGAATTCAAGAAGAAATACTTTAATCGGATCTTCCTGAAGAAACGAGTTAGCTCAGATCGTATGTTGAACTGATTAGGGTAGGAAGTAGGTACAAATGACAAACCCTTGTTCAACACGCTGGACTCATCGGATGTCAAAACATGTTGTGACAGATTCACTATAGGACTGGATTCTATCACCATCAGTACGTTTTGCGTCTTGTGCTGATTTCTCCATGTACCTCTTGTTGGAAACGGACTTGTTTCTGTGGGTTGTCTTGCGGGTGTCCACCTTCCCATTGTCGTTGGTTGTTGCCGCCTCTCGCCCGGGCTGGCCAGGTCTGTCCTCTGCCTCTGTTCGGGTAATTGCCTCTTCCCCTGGGCGGTCGCCATGTGGGCCCCCCTAAAAAAGGCTGCCAATCTGGTTGGGGTTGGTACCATTGGTCCTGGTAACCGTCGTATGGAGTAGGTCCCGGTGTACCAGAGTCGCTTCCTGAGCTATATGAGGAGTCCGAGAAATTCGTGAATTTTCTCCTTCCTCGATATCCACCTCTCCCCCTGTTGGTGAATCTTCCTTGGGTGTCTTGGTTGAAATAATCGTCCGCCAGATAGGGATAGGTCTTCTTCTTATCGTAATTAGCGATGTCCTTGCTCAGTTTATCCAGTTTTTTAGATTGAGCTTCAATATCAAAATCATCAAGGGTTTTTTCCAGTTTCTCTAGAGTGTCTCGTGCATTGGCAAACGCACTGTGGCTCTTAATCTCCGCCTTAAGTAAGGCGATCTCTTTCATCAGAGTTTCCACCTGTGTTTTGGCTGTGTCTATGCCCAACACCATCCAGTGGCGTGAACAAGTATTAGCCACAAAACTAAATCCCTCCTTGAATTTAGGGTTATCTACAAAAATCGCTGGTTCATTCCTGACTTGTAGTCCAGTAGGTATTATATTCGCCTGTAGATATTGAGTTAAGGCATATCCATGGAGTCTGGTACGAACCAATTTTTTCTCAAGTCTCTCCAACTTGATGATCTTTTCATTCAGTGATTGGTCTAAAAGTGTGGTCTTTGTAGATAGAAAAGCCTGCCCTGAATCTCCTTCCAAAAGATTTTTGATGTATTCTTCAGTATATGATAGGGTTTCACGTTCACTCATGGTATACCCTAATTAGTGATTTATAAATAGAACAAATACCCTCGCAGGTGTGTACCTGCACGTGAGAGTGGTAGGTGATAATGGGGTAAACCCTTGGTTCACCGACCTGGGTCAGTAGATAGTTACAAAAAGAAATGGTCGGTTGCACAACATATTAATAGAGTTCATTTCATCAACAAAAGAATTTTTCAAAGGTACACAACAGTCATGTTCTAACCAAACTGAATTTAATTCAGCTGTAAGCAGTGGTATTCAATTTATACACAGTTATATAGTATTCGATTCATACATTACATAACGCGGAATTTAGTCATTATTCAAAATAGTGCTCATTGAGTGTAAAAGGAGGGGTTCCAGATTCAGTAGGGTAGGGAGTGGTTGGAATAGATGGAGGGACAAAGAAAAGGAATTGTGTCCTGTGAACAATTCAAAATTAGTCTTGAAGCATTTCCTGTCTATAAAAGATCACTCTGTTCCCTATACAAACAGTACACGCAAACCAAAAATGGCAAATCCTAGCGTGACGTGTATGTTGTAGAGTAATGTTGTCGACGTTTCGACCCCCTTCATAAGGGCGGGTGATTCCTCAGTTTGGGGTCTTCATCAGGACAGTGAGCAAAAAGTGAGCACCTACGGGAATAGATACAAATATCACTCAGTAGGGTGAAATTAAAAAGCTATAAAAAGGGCATAAATGATTCCTATTCTTGTGTACCTACATTGCGTCAGGCGTAACATGGAGTCCCACCTCAGTTGAAGACTGGCGCCGTTGTCTGTGTTCTGTGAAAGAACAATTGACATTTAGGAAGGTTGGGGTCGGGCAGGTCTAGAAGGAGACAACCCACAAAGGAGATGTCCTTACTTACTAGATTCTTTAAAATTGTCCGCCTTGGGTAGATGCTGGCAGTCCCAGGTAGGGAAATGGTGTGGGATCTGTGGATAAAAATATATCCATGTATCTCTGTGCCATTGGCAGCAGTGCACAGTATTCCAAAAACAGAGGGAAATTAAATGGTACAGAAAGGAAGGACTTACTTGGAATTATTCCTTAATTTCGTTTTGATTGGTGTGTTGTCAGTCCAACACCAACTTAACGGATTAGTCTGTAAAAGGTTCTCACATCATCTGTGAAAAACCAAAATATACAGTGAAAATCATTGTATGGAGCTTCCTAGATGGACGACACTGTGATAATGAAGAATTCACTTAAATCAATCTAACAGTCAGGTAAATATTCCTAGCTGCATCTCCTCCGGAGGTAGGAGGGGACTACAAAGTATAGTAAAGCATCATGAGTGCGGCAGCGTTAGGAGATCTGGTGTTGCTAGGTTACCAGAATGCTAAGGTATCAAAAAACGCCATGCGTCTAACAATAGATCGGGGTGTTTTCAAGACCTCGAGTACGAGGGCACGCTAATAGAGTTATTTTTAAAGGATCATGTGGACGAGTACTAGTAGCGCTAATGGAATTCTCGCCCTGCAGAGCGATCCCCACAGTCTCATTATGATCCGTACCTGTTCCGTGCTGGAGTGAATCCGCGGCATGGAGAGCCGGCGTCCACACCCACAGCCTCAGATATGCTAGACGTGGGAGGCGTGTCTCATGGGGCATGTCCAAAAGCCTCGCGGTGCCGGCGCTGGATGCTGCTGCCGCCTGCGGGGACATACTGCGCATGGGCGCCGGGGGAGACACTGTCCCGTCCGTGTGCGCAAGTGTCTCATATATCGGCTTGATAACAGACACCCCAAAATTAAATGTTAGTGGTTCTAACCGGATGTTGACGTCCATACATGGAAAAATAACTGATTGAGCTCATATAATTTCCATGTAAACTCGCGTTTCACACAGCGATGTACCTCAGGTCATATACAACACAGGGGGAGACTATTCACATAGGCATGTCCACCCTCTGTTCAGAAAGAAAGAAATCACGGGCAATTCGCCACCAGTTTGACATTGGTAAGGCTGACTGCACGGGAGGCCACCATGACATAGGGGTCTATCCAATGCAAAAAGCCGATGATACCACCAATCGAAAGCGCGTCACATTACCACAGTATTAAACATATTCATTATTCAAAATGCATATTCAGACATTGACTAGGTGTTAAACAGTATTAAACACAGAGTGCTAAGTTGATATTATGAGACATTGTCTTAGTGGATTGTGAGTCCTCATGGGTTCCTGATTAATAAAGTTCATTCAGATGGGACATATCATAGTACACCATTTCTGTACATACAGCATTCACAAAAATCAGGGATCACTTGATAGTCCCGCTAGCTGGGAGTAGGTGGCATCAAGTTCATTAAGACCATTCTCCACAGTGTCCAGAGTGTACATCCATTTACATTCACGTAAATTCAGTAGCGAATTTAGATCACCCCCTCTGGGTCCAATCTCAATTTTCTCAACTACCAGCCATTTGAAGGATTCTGGAGTGTGGGCTTTGGACATAAAATGTTCTACCAGGGGGGAGCCCGGTGTCTGGCACCTTATCCGACTACAGTGTTGGAGAATGCGTTTCTTTACATGTTGTTTCGTCTGTCCAATATATACAAGATCACAAGGGCATATAATGGCATAGATAACACCACTAGTGTTGCAATTAGTCATTGTTTTGAGATTCACCTTATGGTTACGATATTCCCAAACCTTGGTCTCTAAGGTGAGTGGACAAGCTTTACATTTGGTGCATTTGAAATGACCTACTACTAGGGGAAGATTCCAAATGCTTTGTAGGGTCGGAGGGGCTGGTGTTTCTAGAAATGAACAGACCACTTTGTCTCTAATGTTTTTTGCCTTTTTGAAAGCGTGCATAGGAGGTTCTTTGTGGTTGATGACATCCGCTACCATCTCCCAGTGTTTATTGACTGCCTTCTTGATCAAGTTACTTTTTGTGCAAAATGTGGTGACACAGACAATCCTATCTGGATTGTCAAGACGTTCTTTAGGTTGGAGCAAATCTTCCCGTGGACTAAACCAGGCCCTCTTTCTCGCCCTTGTCACCAGTCGTCTCGGGTATCCTCTTTCCATCAATCTGCCAATCAGACGATCCGATTCTGAAAAATAATCTTCTTTGAGTGAGCAATTCCTCCTTACACGGAGGAACTGACCGAAAGGCAGATTGTCACGGAGACTGCGTGTGTGGTGGCTTGAATATCGTAGTAGGCTGTTCCTTTCCGTGGGTTTTCGGTAGAGGGTGGTGTGGAGATGATCATTTTGAACTTTGATGCTGATATCTAAGAAATCAATCGAAGTTCTACTCATGTTCATGGTGAATTGAATATCTTGGGATTGAGTGTTAAGCCATGTAAAGAATGAATTCAATTCATCTTCTCCTCCTGTCCACATCAGCACATCATCGATGTACCTTCGCCACATCCAAATGTTGTTTTCATACGGATTTCTTGGTGATAAGATGTGGTCCTGTTCAAATTCCGCCATGTATAGTATGGCTAGGTCAGGAGCAAAGGCTGCCCCCATCGCTACTCCCTTGCTCTGGAAGAAATATTCATCCTGGAAAACGAAGAAGTTTTTCTTCATAGCCACCTCTAGGAGCTCGATAATAAAGTCCGTTGGTACCTGAGGTGGTTGGATTCTCCTATCCAGTACTCTTCTCATTGTTGACAATGCTGGGTCTTGAGGGATGCTAGTGTACAGTGACACTATGTCTAGTGTCACTAGTAGTTGTTTATCCTGGTCAAATTTGACATTGTCGACTTGATTAATGATTTGCATGGTGTCCCGGACGTAGGTTGGGGTGACAACCGCCAGTGGTTTCAAGAAAGTGTCTATATATTTGCACAGTGGTTCCAGCAAAGAGCCACATCCCGAAACAATGGGGCGTCCCGGTGGTTTTGTCATACTCTTGTGGATCTTGGGTAACGTGTAGATCGTTGGGGTTCTTGGCTGTGCGACATTCAGAAACTCATGTTCCTTGGTACTCAGAAAGCCTGCATCTTTTCCTCTCCCTGTGATATCCTGAATCTGTTTTCTGATATCCCTGGTGGAATTTGTGCGACTGACCGTGTAGCTTACCCCGTCTCGTAGTTGGGAATATATTTCCTCTTTATATTGTTGGACGTCCTGAAGAACAATCGCCCCACCCTTGTCCGCAGGTTTTATCACGAGGAGTTTATTGTTCCTCAAGGTTTCCAGTGCTTGTCGTTCGCCTTGGGTGATGTTATGTTGCACATAGGAGCGAGTAGCGCAGACGTTCATCACATCTCTCATCACCATACTTTCATAAGCAAGGATCCTATGTGGTGTCTGATGATCCTTGGGGGTGAACGTCGAGGGGGGTCTTAATCCACTCACTGAGGTTGCAGTCAAAGGTGGAGAATTCAAGAAGAAATACTTTAATCGGATCTTCCTGAAGAAACGAGTTAGCTCAGATCGTATGTTGAACTGATTAGGGTAGGAAGTAGGTACAAATGACAAACCCTTGTTCAACACGCTGGACTCATCGGATGTCAAAACATGTTGTGACAGATTCACTATAGGACTGGATTCTATCACCATCTGTACGTTTTGCGTCTTGTGCTGATTTCTCCATGTCCCTCTTGTTGGAAACGGACTTGTTTCTGTGGGTTGTCTTGCGGGTGTCCACCTTCCCATTGTCGTTGGTTGTTGCCGCCTCTCGCCCGGGCTGGCCAGGTCTGTCCTCTGCCTCTGTTCGGGTAATTGCCTCTTCCCCTGGGCGGTCGCCATGTGGGCCCCCCTAAAAAAGGCTGCCAATCTGGTTGGGGTTGGTACCATTGGTCCTGGTAACCGTCTATGGAGTAGGTCCCGGTGTACCAGAGTCGCTTCCTGAGCTATATGAGGAGTCCGAGAAATTCGTGAATTTTCTCCTTCCTCGATATCCACCTCTCCCCCTGTTGGTGAATCTTCCTTGGGTGTCTTGGTTGAAATAATCGTCCGCCAGATAGGGATAGGTCTTCTTCTTATCGTAATTAGCGATGTCCTTGCTCAGTTTATCCAGTTTTTTAGATTGAGCTTCAATATCAAAATCATCAACGGTTTTTTCCAGTTTCTCTAGAGTGTCTCGTGCATTGGCAAACGCACTGTGGCTCTTAATCTCCGCCTTAAGTAAGTCGATCTCTTTCATCAGAGTTTCCACCTGTGTTTTGGCTGTGTCTATGCCCAACACCATCCAGTGGCGTGAACAAGTATTGGCCACAAAACTAAATCCCTCCTTGAATTTAGGGTTATCTACAAAAATCGCTGGTTCATTCCTGACTTGTAGTCCAGTAGGTATTATATTCGCCTGTAGATATTGAGTTAAGGCATATCCATGGAGTCTGGTACGAACCAATTTTTTCTCAAGTCTCTCCAACTGGATGATCTTTTCATTCAGTGATTGGTCTAAAAGTGTGGTCTTTGTAGATAGAAAAGCCTGCCCTGAATCTCCTTCCAAAAGATTTTTGATGTATTCTTCAGTATATGATAGGGTTTCACGTTCACTCATGGTATACCCTAATTAGTGATTTATACATAGAACAAATACCCTCGCAGGTGTGTACCTGCACGTGAGAGTGGTAGGTACACCCGCAAGACAACCCACAGAAACAAGTCCGTTTCCAACAAGAGGGACATGGAGAAATCAGCACAAGACGCAAAACGTACAGATGGTGATAGAATCCAGTCCTATAGTGAATCTGTCACAACATGTTTTGACATCCGATGAGTCCAGCGTGTTGAACAAGGGTTTGTCATTTGTACCTACTTCCTACCCTAATCAGTTCAACATACGATCTGAGCTAACTCGTTTCTTCAGGAAGATCCGATTAAAGTATTTCTTCTTGAATTCTCCACCTTTGACTGCAACCTCAGTGAGTGGATTAAGACCCCCCTCGACGTTCACCCCCAAGGCTCATCAGACACCACATAGGATCCTTGCTTATGAAAGTATGGTGATGAGAGATGTGATGAACGTCTGCGCTACTCGCTCCTATGTGCAACATAACATCACCCAAGGCGAACGACAAGCACTGGAAACCTTGAGGAACAATAAACTCCTCGTGATAAAACCTGCGGACAAGGGTGGGGCGATTGTTCTTCAGGACGTCCAACAATATAAAGAGGAAATATATTCCCAACTACGAGACGGGGTAAGCTACACGGTCAGTCGCACAAATCCCACCAGGGATATCAGAAAACAGATTCAGGATATCACAGGGAGAGGAAAAGATGCAGGCTTTCTGAGTACCAAGGAACATGAGTTTCTGAATGTCGCACAGCCAAGAACCCCAACGATCTACACGTTACCCAAGATCCACAAGAGTATGACAAAACCACCGGGACGCCCCATTGTTTCGGGATGTGGCTCTTTGCTGGAACCACTGTGCAAATATATAGACACTTTCTTGAAACCACTGGCGGTTGTCACCCCAACCTACGTCCGGGACACCATGCAAATCATTAATCAAGTCGACAATGTCAAATTTGACCAGGATAAACAACTACTAGTGACACTAGACATAGTGTCACTGTACACTAGCATCCCTCAAGACCCAGCATTGTCAACAATGAGAAGAGTACTGGATAGGAGAATCCAACCACCGCAGGTACCAACGGACTTTATTATCGAGCTCCTAGAGGTGGCTATGAAGAAAAACTTCTTCGTTTTCCAGGACGAATATTTCTTCCAGAGCAAGGGAGTAGCGATGGGGGCAGCCTTTGCTCCTGACCTAGCCATACTATACATGGCGGAATTTGAACAGGACCACATCTTATCACCAAGAAATCCGTATGAAAACAACATTTGGATGTGGCGAAGGTACATCGATGATGTGCTGATGTTGTGGACAGGAGGAGAAGATGAATTGAATTCATTCTTTACATGGCTTAACACTCAATCCCAAGATATTCAATTCACCATGAACATGAGTAGAACTTCGATTGATTTCTTAGATATCAGCATCAAAGTTCAAAATGATCATCTCCACACCACCCTCTACCGAAAACCCACGGAAAGGAACAGCCTACTACGATATTCAAGCCACCACACACGCAGTCTCCGTGACAATCTGCCTTTCGGTCAGTTCCTCCGTGTAAGGAGGAATTGCTCACTCAAAGAAGATTATTTTTCAGAATCGGATCGTCTGATTGGCAGATTGATGGAAAGAGGATACCCGAGACGACTGGTGACAAGGGCGAGAAAGAGGGCCTGGTTTAGTCCACGGGAAGATTTGCTCCAACCTAAAGAACGTCTTGACAATCCAGATAGGATTGTCTGTGTCACCACATTTTGCACAAAAAGTAACTTGATCAAGAAGGCAGTCAATAAACACTAGGAGATGGTAGCGGATGTCATCAACCACAAAGAACCTCCTATGCACGCTTTCAAAAAGGCAAAAAACATTAGAGACAAAGTGGTCTGTTCATTTCTAGAAACACCAGCCACTCCGACCCTACAAAGCATTTGGAATCTTCCCCTAGTAGTAGGTCATTTCAAATGCACCAAATGTAAAGCTTGTCCACTCACCTTAGAGACCAAGGTTTGGGAATATCGTAACCATAAGGTGAATCTCAAAACAATGACTAATTGCAACACTAGTGGTGTTATCTATGCCATTATATGCCCTTGTGATCTTGTATATATTGGACAGACGAAACAACATGTAAAGAAACGCATTCTCCAACACTGTAGTCGGATAAGGTGCCAGACACCGAGCTCCCCCCTGGTAGAACATTTTATGTCCAAAGCCCACACTCCAGAATCCTTCAAATGGCTGGTAGTTGAGAAAATTGAGATTGGACCCAGAGGGGGTGATCTAAATTCGCTACTGAATTTACGTGAATGTAAATGGATGTACACTCTGGACACTGTGGAGAATGGTCTTAATGAACTTGATGCCACCTACTCCCAGCTAGCGGGACTATCAAGTGATCCCTGATTTTTGTAAATGCTGTATGTACAGAAATGGTGTACTATGATATGTCCCATCTGAATGAACTTTATTAATCAGGAACCCATGCGGACTCACAATCCACTAAGACAATGTCTCATAATATCAACTTAGCACTCTGTGTTTAATACTGTTTAACACCTAGTCAATGTCTGAATATGCATTTTGAATAATGAATATGTTTAATACTGTGGTAATGTGACGCGCTTTCGATTGGTGGTATCATCGGCTTTTTGCATTGGATAGACCCCTATGTCATGGTGGCCTCCCGTGCAGTCAGCCTTACCAATGTCAAACTGGTGGCGAATTGCCCGTGATTTCTTTCTTTCTGAACAGAGGGTGGACATGCCTATGTGAATAGTCTCCCCCTGTGTTGTATATGACCTGAGGTACATCGCTGTGTGAAACGCGAGTTTACATGGAAATTATATGAGCTCAATCAGTTATTTTTCCATGTATGGACGTCAACATCCGGTTAGAACCACCAACATTTAATTTTGGGGTGTCTGTTATCAAGCCGATATATGAGACACTCGCGCACACGGACGGGACAGTGTCTCCCCCGGCGCCCATGCGCAGTATGTCCCCGCAGGCGGCAGCAGCATCCAGCGCCGGCACCGCGAGGCTTTTGGACACGCCCCATGAGACACGCCTCCCACGTCTAGCATATCTGAGGCTGTGGGTGTGGACGCCGGCTCTCCATGCCGCGGATTCACTCCAGCACGGAACAGGTACGGATCATAATGAGACTGTGGGGATCGCTCTGCAGGGCGAGAATTCCATTAGCGCTACTAGTACTCGTCCACATGATCCTTTAAAAATAACTCTATTAGCGTGCCCTCGTACTCGAGGTCTTGAAAACACCCCGCTCTATTGTTAGACGCATGGCGTTTTTTGATACCTTAGCATTCTGGTAACCTAGCAACACCAGATCTCCTAACGCTGCCGCACTCATGATGCTTTACTATACTTTGTAGTCCCCTCCTACCTCCGGAGGAGATGCAGCTAGGAATATTTACCTGACTGTTAGATTGATTTAAGTGAATTCTTCATTATCACAGTGTCGCCCATCTAGGAAGCTCCATACAATGATTTTCACTGTATATTTTGGTTTTTCACAGATGATGTGAGAACCTTTTACAGACTAATCCGTTAAGTTGGTGTTGGACTGACAACACACCAATCAAAACGAAATTAAGGAATAATTCCAAGTAAGTCCTTCCTTTCTGTACCATTTAATTTCCCTCTGTTTTTGGAATACTGTGCACTGCTGCCAATGGCACAGAGATACATGGATATATTTTTATCCACAGATCCCACACCATTTCCCTACCTGGGACTGCCAGCATCTACCCAAGGCGGACAATTTTAAAGAATCTAGTAAGTAAGGACATCTCCTTTGTGGGTTGTCTCCTTCTAGACCTGCCCGACCCCAACCTTCCTAAATGTCAATTGTTCTTTCACAGAACACAGACAACGGCGCCAGTCTTCAACTGAGGTGGGACTCCATGTTACGCCTGACGCAATGTAGGTACACAAGAATAGGAATCATTTATGCCCTTTTTATAGCTTTTTAATTTCACCCTACTGAGTGATATTTGTATCTATTCCCGTAGGTGCTCACTTTTTGCTCACTGTCCTGATGAAGACCCCAAACTGAGGAATCACCCGCCCTTATGAAGGGGGTCGAAACGTCGACAACATTACTCTACAACATACACGTCACGCTAGGATTTGCCATTTTTGGTTTGCGTGTACTGTTTGTATAGGGAACAGAGTGATCTTTTATAGACAGGAAATGCTTCAAGACTAATTTTGAATTGTTCACAGGACACAATTCCTTTTCTTTGTCCCTCCATCTATTCCAACCACTCCCTACCCTACTGAATCTGGAACCCCTCCTTTTACACTCAATGAGCACTATTTTGAATAATGACTAAATTCCGCGTTATGTAATGTATGAATCGAATACTATATAACTGTGTATAAATTGAATACCACTGCTTACAGCTGAATTAAATTCAGTTTGGTTAGAACATGACTGTTGTGTACCTTTGAAAAATTCTTTTGTTGATGAAATGAACTCTATTAATATGTTGTGCAACCGACCATTTCTTTTTGTAACTATCTACTGACCCAGGTCGGTGAACCAAGGGTTTACCCCATTATCACCTACCACTCTCACGTGCAGGTACACACCTGCGAGGGTATTTGTTCTATTTATAAATCACTAATTAGGGTATACCATGAGTGAACGTGAAACCCTATCATATACTGAAGAATACATCAAAAATCTTTTGGAAGGAGATTCAGGGCAGGCTTTTCTATCTACAAAGACCACACTTTTAGACCAATCACTGAATGAAAAGATCATCAAGTTGGAGAGACTTGAGAAAAAATTGGTTCGTACCAGACTCCATGGATATGCCTTAACTCAATATCTACAGGCGAATATAATACCTACTGGACTACAAGTCAGGAATGAACCAGCGATTTTTGTAGATAACCCTAAATTCAAGGAGGGATTTAGTTTTGTGGCCAATACTTGTTCACGCCACTGGATGGTGCTGGGCATAGACACAGCCAAAACACAGGTGGAAACTCTGATGAAAGAGATCGACTTACTTAAGGCGGAGATTAAGAGCCACAGTGCGTTTGCCAATGCACGAGACACTCTAGAGAAACTGGAAAAAACCCTTGATGATTTTGATATTGAAGCTCAATCTAAAAAACTGGATAAACTGAGCAAGGACATCGCTAATTACGATAAGAAGAAGACCTATCCCTATCTGGCGGACGATTATTTCAACCAAGACACCCAAGGAAGATTCACCAACAGGGGGAGAGGTGGATATCGAGGAAGGAGAAAATTCACGAATTTCTCGGACTCCTCATATAGCTCAGGAAGCGACTCTGGTACACCGGGACCTACTCCATACGACGGTTACCAGGACCAATGGTACCAAACCCAACCAGATTGGCAGCCTTTTTTAGGGGGGCCCACATGGCGACCGCCCAGGGGAAGAGGCAATTACCCGAACAGAGGCAGAGGACAGACCTGGCCAGCCCGGGCGAGAGGCGGCAACAACCAACGACAATGGGAAGGTGGACACCCGCAAGACAACCCACAGAAACAAGTCTGTTTCCAACAAGAGGGACATGGAGAAATCAGCACAAGACGCAAAACGTACAGATGGTGATAGAATCCAGTCCTATAGTGAATCTGTCACAACATGTTTTGACATCCGATGAGTCCAGCGTGTTGAACAAGGGTTTGTCATTTGTACCTACTTCCTACCCTAATCAGTTCAACATACGATCTGATCTAACTCGTTTCTTCAGGAAGATCCGATTAAAGTATTTCTTCTTGAATTCTCCACCTTTGACTGCAACCTCAGTGAGTGGATTAAGACCCCCCTCGACGTTCACCCCCAAGGCTCATCAGACACCACATAGGATCCTTGCTTATGAAAGTATGGTGATGAGAGATGTGATGAACGTCTGCGCTACTCGCTCCTATGTGCAACATAACATCACCCAAGGCGAACGACAAGCACTGGAAACCTTGAGGAACAATAAACTCCTCGTGATAAAACCTGCGGACAAGGGTGGGGCGATTGTTCTTCAGGACGTCCAACAATATAAAGAGGAAATATATTCCCAACTACGAGATGGGGTAAGCTACACGGTCAGTCGCACGAATCCCACCAGGGATATCAGAAAACAGATTCAGGATATCACAGGGAGAGGAAAAGATGCAGGCTTTCTGAGTACCAAGGAACATGAGTTTCTGAATGTCGCACAGCCAAGAACCCCAACGATCTACACGTTACCCAAGATCCACAAGAGTATGACAAAACCACCGGGACGCCCCATTGTTTCGGGATGTGGCTCTTTGCTGGAACCACTGTGCAAATATATAGACACTTTCTTGAAACCACTGGCGGTTGTCACCCCAACCTACGTCCGGGACACCATGCAAATCATTAATCAAGTCGACAATGTCAAATTTGACCAGGATAAACAACTACTAGTGACACTAGACATAGTGTCACTGTACACTAGCATCCCTCAAGACCCAGCATTGTCAACAATGAGAAGAGTACTGGATAGGAGAATCCAACCACCTCAGGTACCAACGGACTTTATTATCGAGCTCCTAGAGGTGGCTATGAAGAAAAACTTCTTCGTTTTCCAGGACGAATATTTCTTCCAGAGCAAGGGAGTAGCGATGGGGGCAGCCTTTGCTCCTGACCTAGCCATACTATACATGGCGGAATTTG
Organism: Lissotriton helveticus; assembly: GCF_964261635.1. Classification (NCBI taxonomy): domain Eukaryota; kingdom Metazoa; phylum Chordata; class Amphibia; order Caudata; family Salamandridae; genus Lissotriton; species Lissotriton helveticus. The sequence continues at coordinate 945,728,778 of NC_136063.1, forward strand.
AACAGGACCACATCTTATCACCAAGAAATCCGTATGAAAACAACATTTGGATGTGGCGAAGGTACATCGATGATGTGCTGATGTTGTGGACAGGAGGAGAAGATGAATTGAATTCATTCTTTACATGGCTTAACACTCAATCCCAAGATATTCAATTCACCATGAACATGAGTAGAACTTCGATTGATTTCTTAGATATCAGCATCAAAGTTCAAAATGATCATCTCCACACCACCCTCTACCGAAAACCCACGGAAAGGAACAGCCTACTACGATATTCAAGCCACCACACACGCAGTCTCCGTGACAATCTGCCTTTCGGTCAGTTCCTCCGTGTAAGGAGGAATTGCTCACTCAAAGAAGATTATTTTTCAGAATCGGATCGTCTGATCGGCAGATTGATGGAAAGAGGATACCCGAGACGACTGGTGACAAGGGCGAGAAAGAGGGCCTGGTTTAGTCCACGGGAAGATTTGCTCCAACCTAAAGAACGTCTTGACAATCCAGATAGGATTGTCTGTGTCACCACATTTTGCACAAAAAGTAACTTGATCAAGAAGGCAGTCAATAAACACTGGGAGATGGTAGCGGATGTCATCAACCACAAAGAACCTCCTATGCACGCTTTCAAAAAGGCAAAAAACATTAGAGACAAAGTTGTCTGTTCATTTCTAGAAACACCAGCCCCTCCGACCCTACAAAGCATTTGGAATCTTCCCCTAGTAGTAGGTCATTTCAAATGCACCAAATGTAAAGCTTGTCCACTCACCTTAGAGACCAAGGTTTGGGAATATCGTAACCATAAGGTGAATCTCAAAACAATGACTAATTGCAACACTAGTGGTGTTATCTATGCCATTATATGCCCTTGTGATCTTGTATATATTGGACAGACGAAACAACATGTAAAGAAACGCATTCTCCAACACTGTAGTCGGATAAGGTGCCAGACACCGGGCTCCCCCCTGGTAGAACATTTTATGTCCAAAGCCCACACTCCAGAATCCTTCAAATGGCTGGTAGTTGAGAAAATTGAGATTGGACCCAGAGGGGGTGATCTAAATTCGCTACTGAATTTACGTGAATGTAAATGGATGTACACTTTGGACACTGTGGAGAATGGTCTTAATGAACTAGATGCCACCTACTCCCAGCTAGCGGGACTATCAAGTGATCCCTGATTTTTGTAAATGCTGTATGTACAGAAATGGTGTACTATGATATGTCCCATCTGAATGAACTTTATTAATCAGGAACCCATGAGGACTCACAATCCACTAAGACAATGTCTCATAATATCAACTTAGCACTCTGTGTTTAATACTGTTTAACACCTAGTCAATGTCTGAATATGCATTTTCAATAATGAATATGTTTAATACTGTGGTAATGTGACGCGCTTTCGATTGGTGGTATCATCGGCTTTTTGCATTGGATAGACCCCTATGTCATGGTGGCCTCCCGTGCAGTCAGCCTTACCAATGTCAAACTGGTGGCGAATTGCCCGTGATTTCTTTCTTTCTGAACAGAGGGTGGACATGCCTATGTGAATAGTCTCCCCCTGTGTTGTATATGACCTGAGGTACATCGCTGTGTGAAACGCGAGTTTACATGGAAATTATATGAGCTCAATCAGTTATTTTTCCATGTATGGACGTCAACATCCGGTTAGAACCACTAACATTTAATTTTGGGGTGTCTGTTATCAAGCCGATATATGAGACACTCGCGCACACGGACGGGACAGTGTCTCCCCCGGCGCCCATGCGCAGTATGTCCCCGCAGGCGGCAGCAGCATCCAGCGCCGGCACCGCGAGGCTTTTGGACACGCCCCATGAGACACGCCTCCCATGTCTAGCATATCTGAGGCTGTGGGTGTGGACGCCGGCTCTCCATGCCGCGGATTCACTCCAGCACGGAACAGGTACGGATCATAATGAGACTGTGGGGATCGCTCTGCAGGGCGAGAATTCCATTAGCGCTACTAGTACTCGTCCACATGATCCTTTAAAAATAACTCTATTAGCGTGCCCTCGTACTCGAGGTCTTGAAAACACCCCGATCTATTGTTAGACGCATGGCGTTTTTTGATACCTTAGCATTCTGGTAACCTAGCAACACCAGATCTCCTAACGCTGCCGCACTCATGATGCTTTACTATACTTTGTAGTCCCCTCCTACCTCCGGAGGAGATGCAGCTAGGAATATTTACCTGACTGTTAGATTGATTTAAGTGAATTCTTCATTATCACAGTGTCGCCCATCTAGGAAGCTCCATACAATGATTTTCACTGTATATTTTGGTTTTTCACAGATGATGTGAGAACCTTTTACAGACGAATCCGTTAAGTTGGTGTTGGACTGACAACACACCAATCAAAACGAAATTAAGGAATAATTCCAAGTAAGTCCTTCCTTTCTGTACCATTTAATTTCCCTCTGTTTTTGGAATACTGTGCACTGCTGCCAATGGCACAGAGATACATGGATATATTTTTATCCACAGATCCCACACCATTTCCCTACCTGGGACTGCCAGCATCTACCCAAGGCGGACAATTTTAAAGAATCTAGTAAGTAAGGACATCTCCTTTGTGGGTTGTCTCCTTCTAGACCTGCCCGACCCCAACCTTCCTAAATGTCAATTGTTCTTTCACATAACACAGACAACGGCGCCAGTCTTCAACTGAGGTGGGACTCCATGTTACGCCTGACGCAATGTAGGTACACAAGAATAGGAATCATTTATGCCCTTTTTATAGCTTTTTAATTTCACCCTACTGAGTGATATTTGTATCTATTCCCGTAGGTGCTCACTTTTTGCTCACTGTCCTGATGAAGACCCCAAACTGAGGAATCACCCGCCCTTATGAAGGGGGTCGAAACGTCGACAACATTACTCTACAACATACACGTCACGCTAGGATTTGCCATTTTTGGTTTGCGTGTACTGTTTGTATAGGGAACAGAGTGATCTTTTATAGACAGGAAATGCTTCACGACTAATTTTGAATTGTTCACAGGACACAATTCCTTTTCTTTGTCCCTCCATCTATTCCAACCACTCCCTACCCTACTGAATCTGGAACCCCTCCTTTTACACTCAATGAGCACTATTTTGAATAATGACTAAATTCCGCGTTATGTAATGTATGAATCGAATACTATATAACTGTGTATAAATTGAATACCACTGCTTACAGCTGAATTAAATTCAGTTTGGTTAGAACATGACTGTTGTGTACCTTTGAAAAATTCTTTTGTTGATGAAATGAACTCTATTAATATGTTGTGCAACCGACCATTTCTTTTTGTAACTATCTACTAAAAGGTAGACAGTTCTCGCGTTGAAGCCTACGTTCTCAAGCATGAAAATAAATAAGGGACACTAAATACTCTAACGCTAACTTCTTCCAAAATGGCCACCATTATTAGTGTATGACTGTGAAAAACGAATTCCATACACGAGAAGTCTATTCATATATCACAGACCAATAATCTTATGGATGATCTACTCCACATACTCAAATCGGACATAGAAGAGACGCTACTGCACCAAATATAAAAACTACGCTCAAGTGTAGATTAACAACTATAAGTCAATAAATAAACAAAGAAGAAAAGAAAAAATTAAAAGAAACACCTTATATCCCCGTGTGATGCCACACCTTTCACATTCTGTTGGTAAATTCAGCATCCACTGTAGGATGAGCTCACGGAGATGACGGTAAATACCTCTATATAGCAATATACACATACAGGAAGACATTTGTATCGATCACTTTCTCTCTAGTGCTTTCATATCAAATAGATCTATGAGTTTTGTAGTATAGTTCTCATTCCAACAAGGCCTAGATTTCATCCCTATCATTCAGACCTGTTCTTGCTGTGTGGTATTTTTCTATTAGACTTGCCTCTAGCCGGTTCAGTCTAGTTTCTGTCTCCACTTTACCGGTACTTGTAACTGTACATAACACAGACCATTCCATATCTGTTTCTGTATGGTTATATCTTTGATAATGCAATACCAATGGAGCCCCAGTAGTGTTGCATCTCACTCTCGATTTGTGCTGTAAAATTCGTTTTTTGACAGCTTGAACTGTCTGCCCTATATAAAACTTATTGCATGGGCATTTTATACAATATATGGTGGACTAACTTTTGCAATTGGAAAATGTTCTCTGTTCATGAATTTTCCAATTAATTTCAATTTCTTTTGTATCTTTTGTGGAGGCACATGCTAGGCAATTCTGACACCTATAATGTCCAATCACAGGTGGCAATTTTAATAGATCTCTAGTTTCTCGTTTCGAGGGCAGTTTCATCGTTGTGGCTTTTACCAATAGGTTTTGAATACTTTTGCCTTTTTTAAAAGCAAATAATGGTTTCGGTATATCCAAGTTGGCCAACAATTTCCAATTATTAAGGATAAGCTTTTTTACCTTATTTGCTCTTGGGTCATATGTTAACACACACGTAAGGGGTGTAGTTTTTTCATGTGTTTTAGGTGTTAGCAATGTCTCCCGTGGCGTGTACCAAGCCCTTTTCAAGGCTGCTTTCACTATTCTTTTAGGATACCCTCTTGAAATCAGTTTCTCTTTCCATTTCTCTGCGTGATGGAAGTAGTCCTTTTTTGAGCTACAGTTCCTCCTAACACGGAGGAACTGGCCATAGGGCAGATTTTCTTTCAGTGACCGAGGGTGACAGCTAGTGAAGTGTAGCAGTGTGTTTTTGTCAGTAGATTTAGTGTATAGACTAACAACTAAATGCCCCTCGTCATGTTGGACATCAACGTCCAAAAAGTTGATTTTTTCTTTGTCACTTGACAATGTAAAGTTAAATTCCAAGTCCCTGTATTTAACCAATTGTGAAAGTCAGTCCGTTGGAGTTGATCCCCTTTCCAGATTAAAAAGATATAATCTATATAGCGACAGCAAAGCCATCATCGAGGCAGTGGCCTCGATGATGGCTTCGGAGTCGAGGTGGGACAGTGTCAGCAGGCATCTGGCCTACGGTGCAAGTCGGGGTGGTGCATCATGCTCTACACAAGCGTTGCACACAGCTTCGGTACAGGTTGCGGCATGGCTCGCCGTCATCGGTGTTGCAATTTCCTTCTGTGGCAGCTGAAACAACAGTTCCAGATGGAGAGAGACAGAAGAAATGAAGTCTTTGTGTCCCTGAGACTTTCTAAAAGTGGTATTTTCAAACACAGAATGTAAAAATCACCCTCATTAAAAGATGTATTTTAACATTCTGTGCTCATGCATATTATCTTCCTACATGGGAACAGGTAGCCTTGCTATAGTAAAAAATGAAATTGACAGTAATTCACTATCAGGACATGCCACACACAACAAGGCAGGTCATACCTTTCACATACACTGCACCCTGCCCACCAGGGCACCTTGGGCCGACCTTATGGGTGACTAATATGTAGAAAAGGGAAGGTTTAAGGACTGGCAAGTGTGTGCACTTACCAAGTTGACATGGCAGTCCCAGACTGCACACAGGCTCTGCAATGGCAGGCAAGAATTACATTTTACAGGCTGCTTCTGTGGGTGCAGCAGCATTTGATTTACAAGCCCTGGGCACACCTAATGCACTGTACTAGGTTCTGACTAGTAAATCAAATATGCCAATCATGGAATAACTAATCCATAACAACAATTTACAGGGAGAGCATATGCAGTTTAGCACTGATCAGCAGTGGTGAAGTGCTCACAGTCATAAAACCAACAAGAACAGGTCAGAACAAATACAGGAGGAAGGCAAAACAGTCTGGGATGACCTTGAACAAAAGGGCCAAGTCAAACAGTAATAACTTATTTGACACTAAAAATGACAAAAATCCAATCAGTAGAACTCAAGATGTACAACTTTAAATATTTAAGTGAAGATAGTGCCTAAAAGCATAAAGCACCAACTGTGGCCATGTAAGACCATGACAACTTCACAAGTTCAAGCCCTCCATGAAAGAGCATGGGTCAGATACAGGAACCAAGTTAGGCCTGCTGAATAAGATTTCCTTAATTCCTGGTTGGGACTGTTGCAAGATCCTGCGTTGAGAATGCATTTTGCAGTTGAGTCAATGCAAGGTCCTAGTTGGGAGATGCATTGCACAGCAACGGTTCCAGGAAGCTGTGATCTGAGCTCCTGCATCATTGTTGTAGATGCCATAGACGTGGGCCGTACAGTCTGTAGTCCTTCGTCAAAGATGTTTTGCACACCAGCTGGTTCTGAAGAAGTGTATGACTTGTGATGAGGAGTTCTCAAGTGATGAGGATGCCATTGACGAGGGTCTTGTGATACAAAGACCTGCTTTGGGGATGCGTCAAGCAGTGGCTCCTTTGTGGCGTTCTATGAGGCAATGTGTCATGCTGAGGTTCCCATGCAGAGTTTTGGGATGTGATGCATCGTGCTGCGTCGGTTCTGCTGAGAGCATAGGTGGGCGGCAAAGCACTTCAGGCCCACTTCCTAGTGTCGAGCACTGGGGTGACACCACTTGGAAGGGCAAACTCACAGCAGACAGTGTCCAGGTCCTTGGATCAAGGTGGTTGGTGCCTTCTGTCCCAGAGGCTCTGGTCACCAACTAGCCCTAGGAGTTACTCTGGTAGTCCTGGTTCAAGATGCAGGTCCAGCCCTCCTCTCTAAAGTAGGAGGCCAGCTGGGCAGCTGGACAGCTGGACAGCAGGGCAGCAGAGTGGCAGTCCTTCTTGCAGCAAGGCAGCACTGCAGTCATTCCACCCACAGATCCACATGCGTACTAAAGAGTTGGGTCTGAGGGTCCAATATTTATACCTGGTGCCCACTTTGAAGTAGGAGAAGTTTCTGGAGGTTTCCATTTGTAGAGGTACTTGGAATCTCCTACCTCCTTGCCCTTTGCCCAGATTGCTTGGGGTCACAATATTCTAGTGCAAAACCCTTTGTGAGTATGCTCAGGCAGAGCCTTTTTGATCCTCCCATGCGACCCAGTAAACAGGCTGCAGGCATCAAATGGTTAGGACAAGAAAAGGCCTGCTTTCTAATAGTGTAAAAAAAAGGTGAAGAATTCTTGAATGTATCTCAGCCACTGGCAGTTGCTTAAGCCACATCCCAATCCCATCATTTATCATCCACCATGCCACCTCAATTTGGACCCAGCCATATGAAAATATGTCCTAACCCTGCTCCTCATGGGAATAGTCCAGCCGAACTGCCAGGCCGGTCCTCATCGAACCGGAAAACAAGCAACTGGTTTTGCACTTGTTATGGGCTCTTCAGCTGGGTATTCCTTGGTTCCAGTGGCACAGTGAGCCCAGGCCCCTTGTCTGGGTGTACCCAGTGCTCTTAGGGCGCTAAATGCAAAAACAACCAGGTGATGGATAGAATGCTTGAATTAATCACAATCATTGGCAATCACTCAGGCCAAATCCCAATCAATCTTTTTTCACCCACAATGCCACCTCAGTTTGGACACAGCCATTTGCAAATCAATCTTGACACTGCTCCTGGTGGAAAAAGTCCAGCCTGAACTGCCAGGCCTGTTCCTCTGTGAACCTGAACACAAGTTCCCCAGGACCTGTTTTGCCCTTGTTATCGTCTCTTTAAATAGGTGTATCTCAGATCCAGTGGCACAGTTAGCCTGCGACCCACATTCAGGCATACCAGCGCCTCTAGGGCATTAAATGCATAAACAACAAGGTGATGAATGGAATGCTTAAATTAATCTCAACCACTTACAATCGCTCAGATAGCATCCCAATCCATCATTTTTTGACCATCATGCCACCTCAGTTTTGACCCAAGCATATGCAAATAAGTCTTGACCCTACTCCTCCGGGAACAGTCCAGTCCGAACTGCCAGGCAAGATCTTCCCTGAACCAGAACACAAGCAACACAGGACCAGTTTCACCCTTGTTATGGGCTCTTCAGCCGGGTATAGCTTGGTTCTAGTAGCACAGTGAGCCCGGGACCCACGCCTGGGCATACTCAAATTGTGACTTAAAGTCAGACTTTAACATTAAAGAGGGCTTTAGATCACACATCTTAAGACACCAAACTCGACAATGCTACCTGTTCCCAATTGAAAGTTATTACTTATTAGAGTGTAATAAGATAACCCAATGTATTCCTATGAGAGTGGTTGTCCTCTCAGTAATGAAAAAAAATAATTTAGGAGTTATTCTCAACCAGACATGTAAAACTTAAAAGCACATGTCCAAATGTATACATTGCACTCTGCCCTCTGGGCTGTTTAGGGATAACACTAGGGGTAGCTTACATGTATTAACAAGGAGGGTTTGGGCCTGGCAAGAGGTTTATCTTGCCAGGTCGAAATGGCAGTTAAAATTGCATACAGAGGCTGCAATGGCAAGTCGGAGACATATTTGAAGGGCTACATCAGTGAGTGGCACTATGATTGCTGCAGGCCCACTAGTAGCATTTAATTTATAGGCCCTGGGTACATGTAGTACCGCTTTAGTCAGGACTTGGAAGCAAATTAAATATGCCAAATGGATATAAGCCAATGTTACCATGTTCAAAGGAGAGAACACAAAAATGTTAGCACTGGTTAGTACTGGTAACGTGTGCAGAGTCCTAAGGCCAGAACAAATGAAGTCAGCAAAGGCAAGAGGCTAGACAGCAAAACGTTGAAGGAGAACCACGCTAAGAATGTCATGTTCAACAATATCACATACATCAATGGCAGTTCTCAAAATACCCATTTAAATCTACTTCAGTAGAAATACAGACAAAAATGTCTCAAATGGACTACATCCCACCATTGGGATAAATCAAGAACTATATATGGGCAACCAATTGTATTGTAACATACTCCCATAGAAAACAATGGAAGCAGTTGAGAACACTAGCACATACCGAAACATACATATTCATTTAAAAACATCTGAATAGAAACTTTATTTAAATTATTTTTTGTTTTTTATTAAATATGATTTAAAGTAAAACAAATGGATTGAAATTGTCATTGAACATAATGACATTTTACTAAACAATGTTGTAAATGGAAATAAATAACTTCCTTCCAAAATTGGAACAAGTTAAGCAATACTGTAAGGTGTGAGAGAGGAGAAATGGGCATTTAGTTTAAGAAAGAATAAACTTAGAAAGGAAATATGTATTATGTTTTAGTGGGCATGTGTTGTCCTTTGTTCTGTTGTAGTCAAAGGTGAATAAAAGTTATGGAAATGCATTTAATATAATATAATTAAAAAGAAAATAACCTTTGTTTTAGTTTAAAATGAATGTTCATAAAATTCCCCATACTTTATATAGGGGTAACACTGTCATGTGGAAAGTTAATAATAATAACTTTTTGGTTATAAATTCAGTCATATGAATTTAGCCCCCCACTCATTTGAGGAAGTAGAGAACCTTAAGTCTACATCTAGGTGTAAATCTATACAATGAAATAGTGGATTCCATACATGAGGAGATTTACACCCAGGTGTCCTGTGACGAGATCTACGCATGCAAGAATACCAATGTGAATAAGTTCAATTGTTTTTAAAATTCTCCACTGTTAAGACATTGAATTTGCCACTTGATATATTTGTACCTCAGATAGTCATCATGTTCTGCATATTCGTTTGCAAAAATATGTTTTCGTTTTACATTTTTAGTTTGGTTTAGTCTTAAATTTAGCATATTTTTGCCAGGACTTCTTGTGTAGCTCTACATGCTACATTATGTTTTGCGGCCAACATTTTCCTACTTAGAGTTGTGTTTCAGTCGCTTTGTTTGTTCTTATTATATTGTAATGATTTTTAAACGAATCAAACACCAAACTATCTACTGAACTCTTGAACCAATCAATACACTTCAAAATATGAAACTCTTTTGCACGTTCCACATTTCCACAAATTCCAGAAACAGAAATGTTAGCAGATAAAGCAGACTAAATTTAAACTTCACCCTGGTCAGCTTTTGCACGCACAATTATAGTTATATTTTCAAAAATTCACAAAAACAAATCTTGCTGAAATATGATTGTTATCTATTGAAGCCATGGCACTAAATTTACACAGGTAAACCAGTAGACCTCATCCTTAAGGATAGCTGCTGGTTCCCAAAAAACTACAGTGCCTGCCACAAACTAGTGTCTGTGCAGACAACAATGGATGAACTACTCTATCTCAGGGCACAAGGGAACTTGTAGGAACAAACAAAAAAGGCAGAGATGTGGAATAACTGAACAGATGGCCAGGGACTCTCAATGTAATACAAAGAGCCTCTCATCACCATGAGTGTAAATAAAGGTCTGCACCTCAAGTTCCTCAAACAATAACTGATGAAATTCATCCATTACATGTTCTTCTTTATCTGAGCATTTGTCTACCACACTACAAAACTGATTGACACATTTTGTATTAATGTCTATGACTTTGTACAAGAGTGACCCTGTAAGGAATAAACCAGTGGATCTGACTTTTTGTTTCCTCCTGAGATGCAACAGAGGAGAACTGTAAGAAGTAGTCCAGGAAGATTGTGGTGGACTGACCTGTGGTGGCTTGGTGTACCGACCTGTGATGGGTTGAGCAACTCAACAGCTAGTCTGAATAGAAGTCAAGTGGTGGAGCTTACAGGCATTCTAGATAGAAGTGCTGTTTAAGACCTGAACTGAGAAGGTACCTAGCAATGTTCTGCACTAAATTGGTGTTTGTTACTCCTTGACATACTAGATTGTTCACCGTTTCTTTGTCATTCACCCTATTTGTTTTACATCTTTGATTGGTACCCTTGTTTTTCTGAATATCTTACTTGAATTTAGACCTTGATTTTTTAATTCTGTTCTTCTGTTTGGTAATGTTGTTTGCTTGTGCCCTTAGCCCTTTGTTTCTAGGGTTGCTATTTACATGAGCTTTTCCTATCTGAATGACTTAGGATCCTAGCGGCCTGCCTTTCCAAAGCCAGTAAGCAAATACAATTGCGATTTCCGATTATTAAGCATACACATTTGATTGTTAGTTGTAAGAAACATAATTGTGGTCCATCTACCTTGCAATGCTATAGGAGCCTGTTTTGTCTCCCCATTTCCACTCAGTCATCTCTAATTTGGGGGGAACATGTTCTGAGTAAATAACTGATTGTTTTGAAAGCCTTATTTCTGGATTATTTTGCCACGCTCCAGGATCCCTCTAAGAGCTGATCTGATTCAGCATTCGGGAAAAGAAATTCAGATGGGAATCAAAGGCGAGAACTGCAATGGAATGTTTGGGAGCCAAAGGCATCCTTGAACAAAATCTGCCCTCCAAGCTTATTTCCAAAATGCTAATTAAAAACACAAAAATAAAATTCAGGGAAGACGATTTGAAAGAGCTAGCTCAAAAAGTCCATACTGACTTATATGCAACGTTCTATTGTGTTAGAACTGGGGATCTCTAGTTGGCTGAGGCAGTTACCTTAGTCCAAATAGGGACTCTTGCTTCTAGTCAGGAAAAGGAGAGACGCCCTCTTTGTTAAACCCTGCTCATCCCCTCGTAGCTTGGCAGGAGCAGCCATTCTTATCTTCGAGGCAATGTGTAAAGTATTTACAAAAACACTCCGAGTAACACAGTGATAACACCACAAATGGACAATACACTGATTAATGAAAATAGCGGTATCTTTATCAAGAAGAAAAATACGGTACGACCAAATGATAAAAATCCAACATATGCGTATTCGTAATATTTCACTTCGCCGGTCATTAGGCCAACAAACACTTGTAGGTTCTTGCGGTATTAATGAGCAGTTCACGATGTTCAAATGCAGTCCTAATGCAATGCTATGAAGTTCGTAATGCAGTTTGTATCATCAGAATAATGTAGTTCGTAATTCAAAAATAATGCAATCCTCAATGCACTTAATCAGGCAGTTCGTACTGCAAGAATAATGCAATCCTCAATGCACGTAATCAGGCAGTACATAGTGCACATATAACACACTCCTTAATGCAAGTATAATGCACTCCTTAATGCAAGTAATACACACTCCTGGACTCCTCCTGCGCCTCCCCTGGCCACACACTCTTGGGACTCCCGACCGGAGTACAAGCCTTACCTGGGGGATGAGCTTCCTTGGTTTCGCTCTCTCCCAGCTCGTTGGACGTCCTGCTGGGCTCTCCTGATGATGACGCAGCTCCGATGCAAGGCGACGCTGTGGCCAGACAGATTACGGCGCTGCCTTCTCTGTTGCTGATGATCTTGGGCAGATTCCTCTTGAAAACAACGATCACGATTACTTCACGACTTCCTTAACTTTAAATCCTTCAGCACGTTGCGACTCGGGCCGGCGGTGGCGATCTTGATCCACACCCTCTGTGAAGATGACGTTTCGGGCCACAAACAACTTCACAGCAGCGTAGATGATGATTCCCGCTGGGGGGCACTACAGTCACGGGGCACTTTCCAACCAGCACTATGGACCCCAACAGCAGTCCCATCTGTACACGCACAAAGCGTGGTTGAGACTCGATTGGATTTTGGGCACACAGTCCCTGGGCAGTGCTTACGAAGGTCTCAGGCTGCAAAAAGCACATGACACAGCACCGCTGAGACACACTTGGAAACTTTGATGTTCCTGAGTTTCCACAACAGGGAGCCAGCTCTCCTCGAGCCCTTGGGGACAAGTTACTTCGGGTCACAGCACACAGCAAAGTCCTTTCAAGAAGGGGAACACAGCACACAGCAAAGTCCCTTAGCCTCTCCTTAGTTGAATCAGCAAACTGCAGGCCAGCCCCAGAACACACAGCAGGGGTCAATCCTTCTCTTCAGCTGTTTTTCCTTGGCGGAGGTTCCTCTTGACCACAAAGTAGTTTCAATCCTTTTCAGTCTTGATCAGTTCAACGTTCAGGGGTTTCAACTCTCATAGTTATACCCCTGGTATTCAGGGAGACAGTGGTCCCTGTCCGAGCCAGTTCTGAGTGTCTCCCTACCAGTGACACCTTCTTCCTTTTATTAGTGGGGGTCTGGTTCCTCGATCACTAAGCAGGAGGTGGAGCCATTCTTTTATGGCAGCAGCCCAGGCCTCTTCACCTCCAGGGGCTACCCCTCCTCCCTACACTGCAGATGCAGGTCAGCCTGTTGCTGTCCCACCTCCTCACCTGGGACAAGACATTTCCCAGATCGTATCACATTCAAATCCAGACAGTCAATCCACAACCAGGCAGAGACACACAGAAGTGTTAGAAGAAAGAACCCAGACACTTCTAAAAGCGTAGTTTCTTAACACACAATGCAAAAACCACCTTCCCAACGAGATGTGTTATTAAATTGTGAGTTCAGGCACACTAAACTTCACCTCTCCATCTTAAGCCTATGGGAAGATAGGCTGGAAACATATTACACAGCCTTCCACATTCTATCCCATGGGCAAGATGGCCTTGCAACAATGAAAAACGAAATGGAGAGTATTTCACTGTCAGAACATGGTACACACCTCAGTTTATGTCCTACCTTTCACAGACACTGCACCCTGCGCAGTGGGGTACCTTGGACCTACCATAGGGGTGTCTGATATGCATGGAAAGGGAAGGGTAAGGCCTGGCAAGTGGATGCACTTGTCAGGACAACATGGTAGTTAGCAAACAGCACACAGGCACTGCAGTGGCAGGCGTGAATTCTCTCTTTAGGGCTACTTGCATGGGTGGCACAATTAGTGCTGCAGGCCCATTAGTAGCATTTGCATTACCAGCCCTGGCACACATAGTGCACTTTACAAGGGACTTTACTAGTAAGGCAAACATACCAATTATGGACAACCAATTACCATAACACAGGGAGCACTAGCACTTTGACACTGATCAGCAGTGGCAAAGTGCCCAAAGCATCTAAGCCAGTAAGACGCAATCCATTACAGCATCAAAAATAGAGGAGGCAGAGGCAAGAAGTCTGGGGTATTCACGCCAAGAAGTGCCAGGTCTAACATATTGCATCCAGGGAAAAGCTTCATACCTATCCAGCCCCAAGAAACCATCACTCAAAGAGATCTTATGAGGCTTCAGTTCGGATTAATTACCATGTAAGCTTGCAAGTTTGGGCATTTAAAACCGTTGACAGCAATTTTAGAAAATACTCATTACTACACATCATTTGCCTTTGATGAGTTTCAGATGCTCGTGGCCAAAACCAATATTCAGGCACTTGGGCATCAGTCAATGCAAAAAAGCGGGTACAACTTGTCTAAGCAGTGCTAATGTACAACTTTGAGCTAGATGTATGAAATTTCTCAGGGAAGCACATACGCTATTGAACTGAAGCTCCACGGACAATTAAAAAGCTGCAGTCCCCATCATGAACTTAAGCAACTGCATCATTGAGCAAGGGTACCTCCGTTGCAGGCAGGATTGTTTTTATGCAGGAAGGGGCACCTTCCTGCACAAAAACAATTCTACTGTTGTTTTCCTCTATGTGTGCTACAGAATGCAGCACTCATGGTGGTTTATTTATGAGATCCCTGCATCACTTTCCCACCACGTAAAGTGGTACATGGGCGATGCCGGGCTCTCATAAAGATTTTTGAAGCCATGCAAAGCTACCCTGCATGACTTTGAGTGGCCTCATAAGTCAGGAGTATGGCTATGCAATGCAAATCACTATTTCAACTTACTCTGTACCTGAGAGGTGTTCAATGGGTGTTGCAGTGGGTTTTCCCATGCAACTCCCATGGAATTTGATGCTGCCCCAAATTTACAAAGTAATGTAAACCTTTGTATAATTCAAATCTGGATGCTTCCCGAGGTGAGACATAACGAGGAGAAATATGTTACTTTATCCTCATTTATTTCTCTTTCCATGTGTGCCGCATTCTATAGCACACATGGAAAGGAAAGATGAAAATGCCTCGTAGGATTGTTTTTGTGCAGGCAGGTGCCCCTTACTGCACAAAAACAATCCTGCCTGTAATGGAGGCACCCTTGCATCATGGCGCAAAGGTGCCTACATTGGTGTTAAGCTGCCAAAATGGCACCAACACAGGCAGAAAGGACAGAAATGCACTGTATTGCTTAAATACGGTGCATTTCTACCCGTTCACTTTTGCGTAGGGCAGAGCAGCAAGTTGCCATGCGGCCCTGCCCTACGCCAAAATGTAATAAAGAAGGGCCATGGAACGAGGAAAAACTAGGAAAAAATTAACATATTTCTCCTTGTGACACCACACGTAGGGATTTGATGGTTCCCCAGTTTTACAGCACTTTGCAAATATGGGGCAGCGTCAAATTCCATGGGTGTTGCATGGGAAAACCCACTGCAACACCCATGGATCGCCTCCCAGGAGCTGAGTAAAGCGACATAGCTATTTGCGCAGCATCGCCTTACTCATGATTTATGAGGCCACTCAAAGCCACGCAGGGTGGCTTTGTGTGGCTTCATACATTTTTATCAGAGCCCTGTGCCATGCTTGCACCACCATACATGGTGGAAAAGAGACGCAGGGTTCTCATTAATATTAATAGTAGGAAGAATAGTATGTTCTCTCGTTAAATACCATAAAAAGTCGAAAAAGACTTTGCTGCCAGTGCCTCCAAAGTCTTGTGCAATTTTTACTGCCGGGAAAAATTGTGTTTGGTTCTCCCAAACCTTGTAAAACTAAGTGAGTGAAAACAAAACAACTTATAATCAGGTGTTGCGGAATTATATCATTAAAGCATGCATTCCTTTCACTCACGATAGCAGTCCTGATTACCAGTGCTGTAAAAGCCATGTGTTTCATAATTCCACTCTCTTTTGTTGTATTTGGGAGAAGATATTTTTCATGCGGAAGAGAAGTTATTCACTGTTAATAAAGAAATGCTTTATCTTTTGTTAGAGTTGTATACCTCACTTTTTGATTTTATATGACGACAAGGGGCTCATAAATAAGCATCGCAGCTTTAAATGGACTGCTTCAGCAGCGATACTGTGGAATTATAATTTAAATGCATAGCAAAAACATATCTTTAAAAACTGCATTCGGTGATGATCCGGAAGTAAATTGGGGTTATTCCAACACTCAGGAGCTTAAACTCTACATTTAGTAACATTTATATGTTTTATTAATATAGGATTTGATTTACTTTCGCTAATTCAATGATTAATTTCTCTAATTTGAGGCAGATGTTTGGCACTTTGTCGGCGAACAGCAAATATTAAAATGTTTTGTGTGCTAAAATTAAATTATTGAGCTCTATACATTTTATGTAGTCGCTCCTTTTTTTAAAGAACTTTTCCTGTGGCGTCTCTTTTTAGCTGAACAATTTGGATAGATAGATAGATAGATAGATAGATAGATAGATAGATAGATAGATAGATAGATAGATAGATAGATAGATAGATAGATAGATAGATAGATAGATAGAGATAGATAGATAGATAGATAGATAGATAGATAGATAGATAGATAGATAGATAGATAGATAGATAGATAGATAGATAGATAGATAGATAGATAGATAGATAGATAGATAGATAGATAGATAGATAGATAGATAGATAGATAGATAGATAGATAGATAGATAGATAGATAGATAGATACAGGAATCAAAATTATTGACGTGTAATATTTTTGTCACTATTCGAACAATCTGTTCCCGGCCCAACACGCTGTCTTTAAAAGTATTCAAGTGTTGGTAGCCACTCACGGTGGCTTTACATGCAGGTCGTCCTCCTGCCATCAGCTTTCATTTCAATGGCCCCTTGATTCACTTTGTAAAAGCCCCTCTCACCGGGGAGAAGGTAAGCAGCATGCCCATCTCAGACATAAAAGGTGGCAGGCCTGTCCGCATCGCGGCCTTTGCAGCTGTCGTCACCGCATTGACTTTCTGTCATGTCCACTCACTTATTGTTTGCGAGTTTGATTACAAAAAATAAACCAAACGTAATTATTCCTGCTTTATGGAGCAAAGGCAATCATTCCTGCCTGTAATTTCATGGTAACATAAGTGTCCCCATGGCAACTAATGCATAATTTATTGCTTACTACTGGCCTTGCGGTTGTAGCTTTCGAGAACTTTTTTATACAATGCGAAGAAAACAGAAACTCGATTTCTTGAGGAGTTTTGAATCTGTAGTTGCTTAACTAATGCACTCGATATGGCGACCGAGAGTATCCAATGGTGTTGCGATAAAGCCGCAAGCATCCTCATTTACTAAAAGGACACGTAAACAAGCAAACGTACATTTCATTACTATACGTACGGTTTATTTAATGAGAGGTCGACGCTTTTTTGTTTGGGTCACAGACACAGAATCCATGTGTGAATTAAGGCAGGCGTCGAACCAGTGGAGTACTAGCAAAGGGGCTTGGTGGTCTGATAAAAAACACGGAAACGCCCCGCCCCCAAATATCACAACCAGCACCAGCCAGGTTGTGCAGTAAAAGATAACCTTAATTGGACTGAAGTAGGCTCGCCAACCCCTTTTGCACCGGTGCTTCTGCACCTGCTGCACTGATAGCCTCGCCCGGAATGGGACGGTCATGACGTGATTCTGATGATTTCTGTTATTATATTTTAATTGGATAGTGACTGATATCAGTTACAAGTAGGAGCTAAACAACTACAAGTTTTTTGCAAATCTGATTCTCAAGCTCCTTTCTTTTCAGCCCCCCCTCAGTGGTGTAACAAAGGTCCCCCTCAGCTCCTTCGGTGGTTGGTGCGAGCTCCAGGGGGCCCCCTCAGCACAGTACCCTGGCTTGAGAGATCCCGAGTGGGGTCGGAGGGGGCCCACTCCATTTACTTTGCAAGCCCCCTCCCCCACTCAACTTTCGTTACGCCACTGTCGCCCCCCACCCAACCGGCCCACCCAAAGGGGCATGGCCGATATGCTTAACAAGGCTCACCAGCTTCGTAATTGCACAGGAACGAATGGTGAACAGAGAGGGGACAGGAGGACGGGTTAAGAGAAGTGGGGGAGAGCGCACATTTAATACCAAATGTTTTTTGTTTTTTTTTCATACTAGCTCAGTAAACACGCATTATTTTTCGCGCCTCATCAGAATAATCTTTTGTGACTCGAGGCAATATCTTTGTGCAGCTTGACTCCTAATCCGTAGCTCAAACAGCTTGCAGTTGCCAGTACCACTGTCCTGGCACCGATGCCTTCACAGATGCTTCTCATGGAGTGGTTTGGGGGGAGGGGGTTCGTTTGGAATTAGGTGTTCTTCACTAATCATTCATTTCCAATTTTCCTGAAGAGGAACTTTTATTAATGCGCTAATTTCATCACGATCTCTTTGGTTAGGAGGGAGCTAATGGCCTGATCGGTGGTGGCCGCGTTGCTCGCGAAGAGGGCGGTTCGTTTGCATGTGCTTGAAATAGATAAAAGAAAGTCGAACAATATATGCATTAAATGGGTCCAGTTGAGCACGAGAAGTAAACTGAAGCTTTAAAGAAAACATTTCAAAGAGGGAACTGGCTACAAGATGACTCAAGTCTCCAGATCCGACTTTGCGCATTGGTAGCATCTATTTTCTTCTGCCGTTCTTTATTCGAAGGTGTTTTGTACTTAGTTGTAAAAAATACACATTTTCGTCGTACAGCACGGCTCGCCGCCTACACACCTTGGGGCATATTATCAAGACAGGAGTTAGAATCATCGCTGCTTTATCGGCAGAAAACTGCCGATAAAGCGGCGATAATGGGCTTGATAATAGGCTCTGTGGAATTCCAATTGGAGCCCATGTTAGATGTCTTCACATCTAACATGGGCTTCGATTGGAATTCCATAGAGCCTATTATCAAGCCCATTATCGCCGCTTTATCGGCAGTTTTCTGCCGATAAAGCAGCGATAATTGTAACTCCTGCCTTGATAATATGCCCCCTTGTTCTAGTATTTTGAGGCTATGGCCCCTGAGGGTAAAAGAACGTGAGGTTTATCTTCACGTAAATGAGTGGGTATGCACACTTGCACAGACATACAAAACTGTTATATTTGTCCAGATTAGTGGCTTGTGATTTGTAACATTTTGGCAGTGAGGGAAAGAAAAAGAGAGCGAGAGGGCGGTAAAGAGAAAGATGCAGAGAAAAAGAAATAGTTATAACAAATTACAGAGAACGATAGGGGGCTACAAAGAGAGAGAGACAGAATTACAGATAACTAAACAGGAAGTGAGAGAAGAAGAGTGAGCCAGGGAGCGGCAGAAAGCTGTTTCCCATGCAGTGAGCACCAAAATTCGTAGTTTGAGACCGGCCACTGCCACGGTTTGGGGCTGACTGGTGTTAAATAGGCAAAGAGCTGGAGCAGAGATGTTTTCAGACTTTAAACTCTGATAACTAGTTGCTTGCCACTTGAACTTTAAAGAAATGTTCCCCTTTTGTTTGGAAATGTACTAGCATTTGTTGACATCTCCAGATGAACAACAGAACAGAACACAAAGACATAGATAATAGCTCAGTCGCACTTCATGTTTTGAGACCCTCGGTGCCTTTTGGTGCCTTGAACTTTGTTGCACATTGACCTTGGTGAGAACGAATCATCCAATTGTTTATTTGAACACATGAAGAGAGTTGATTAATGAGAACCTTCCGCCAAATTGTCAAGGGATTGTTGTTTGTATGTTACCACATTACTCTAGCACACTAGACCCTCATGGAAGTGTGTTACTAATCCACGTGCCTCTTATTTACAACTAGAACACTGATTGATGGAACACTGACCACCTATTGCCCTCCCAAAGAACCGGGTGTCAGAGGGGACCAGGCAGAAAGGTGTAAAAGTGCAATGTCTCTCTCTTCCAATCCCCTTCTCTTTCTCTGCCAAGACTCCTGCAAAAACCCGGCAGTGTTGAGAAGTTTCTTGGGAGGTTGTGGGGGCATTCATCTCCCCTGAAGACATCCTTATTTTCAGGTGAGTGGCTGTGACAGATGCACGCGGGCTGCGTCTGGGCAAAGCCTAGGACAAGGTCGGGCCACCGTGCACCTATCAGCACCAAGAAGAGACAGGGCGGAGCCACACCCTGATTCTTTTCCATCGAGGTGTCTACTTTTAACTCTGGTAAGCCTTTGCCCGATGTTGTACTGGCCTTTGTTGACCCATAGCCTCTCTTTGTAGCCTTTCCTTGGGATGAACCTATGTTTAAACAGTGTGTTGGATACTAAAGGGTGGACGCTTGACGTGAACTGCTTCCATATCTAAATCGCTGCCCACGATCACACTTCACCATCCTGCTTGCTCCTTCATTTTCACTATTGTCCTGGAGGGGCAGATTTCTGTAGTTGCCCCACATATGGAAAAAAAGTTAACTACTTGATAGGGTTGTGTTTTTTTCTTGTTGGTCTCCACGTGACCAGATCACGGTCTAGGCCCAGTACACAGATCCCGAAGTGAATCTTGGCCAAGCTTCGTGAAGGGCAGTCCACTCCTGCGAATAAGTTTATAGCTGGGGAGAGAGTATGACTGCCAATATCCCAGAGCATTGGGCCTGTACTTTGAGAGCTTGTACAAGACCCACCTTCCAAGCTCGAAGGACAATCCTTCAGACTACAAGCATGGAAAGGCCTATGGTTCAACACACACATGATGCTATGCTTGTTCTTTTCATTTAACTCTCCCTTAAGCTCTCCTTTTATTTCTTTTTTCTCGGGTGTTTTAATGTTTCATATTTTATATTATTGTATTTAAGCTCATAGCATGCTTTGCAACTAGGGTTATAATGTGTTATTGTTAGATGGCATCTTAAGAATTTAGATTTTTTTGATTTTAAATATTTTGTTTTCTCCTTTTTATTGCATAACTATATTATTAGTAGTATTTCCAGAAGGGATTTTAACCAATTTAGGAAGAAGCTATGGGGAAAAGGAAGTGCAATGGAAAACTTACATGTGAAGCTATTGACCAGAAAATTCCTGGCTTATCTGTAAACAGGAATACACTTTATGACATGGATGATCTTATCTTATAGAAGAATTAGAGTTAATACTTCACACTGATGCCCCCAAACAAATAGATGTAAAACAAAAAAAATAGCCCCTCTGTCTAACAAGAATGGTACCAAAAAAAAGCCATTGACCTCCAGGAAATCCCCATCTGCTTCTAATCAAGTGTCCGCCCCTGTGCGCATCACAGGAGCTGCAATCTTAGCCGGGGAATGATCTAATCTCGAAATCCTGTTGGGACCCACTAAACTCTGTTCCAATCGATTTTCAGTGCTATGTCCTGCTGAAGAATCCAACATTGAGATCAGGTCGAGATGGCTTCACTCATTCGGTTGCGGAGTTTGCAGATTCAGGAACTCCACACTACGTGGAAAATGCGGAGCTTCAGATAAATTCTCCTTTCCTCCTTGTGGTAAATGTTTTTATTGAGTGGCATGCTCGAGGTGGGTTTTTGCATGCACTGGTATGTGCGACGCATCTTGAAAGGCTCTCATGAACACCAGCGAAATTTACCAGCTCCATGCGAGCACCTGCAAGGCTTGGTGGCTACCTGTGAGCACTTCTGTGATTTGAGGGCGCTAGCACAGCTTTAGGCCATGCAGAAAACATCCTGCACCTTTTTTCTGATGACAGGAAGCACAAGAGTGGGTCAGCAACCGCGGCTGAATGTTCAAGCAGGTTTTCTCCTCAAGACGTTGCTTAATCTACTTGAAAAGACGTTTCTGAGTTTATATTCATCTCCAACAGACTGTTCAAGTTGTTTTTTAGTGCAAGGTGCCGTTTTTTTAACTTTTTTTCTTCAAGGATGGAAGTGCCCTAGAGACACCAACTTTCTGTTCATGTCCAGCAGGCTCCTCCCAGTGCTTTGTCCATCTCCTGGTCACTTTTCATTTGGATTTGGAGCTTGAAGGACCACTCTCTTTGTCTGCTGCATCTATACCATTGGATTTAAGGACTTTGTTTTTTGTTTATCACAAGTAAGTTCAAAAAATGTTGTCTAAGGGTGTTGTTTGTTTGATAGAGGGTATGCACCACAATTTAATTGTCCTTTTATTAAATGTGTAAAATGTATTAATGTGGGTGGCCTGCAGTTTCAGTATGGGCATAATTATTTTGTTTGCATTTAATTTTTCTTCTTTTGTAAAGGAAAATTGCTGCACAGTTCAGAACATTTTCTCCATGATTTTTTTTTAATTTGCAATATTCCTTTATTTTACTATGGTGGCCTAGTCTGCCAATGGGCCACCTAGCAGTTAGGCCCAGTACTAGTCATGGGTGCTAGAAACAACTGTTTCTGTGGATTCTGTTGAATTGAATCATCATTTAGGCCAGGAAGGGCATTGGATTAAATTAGATAATGTGGATTTTTATGGGTATTTAACTTTTTTTCAGCGAAACGTGTATAGGTGGTGTTGGAAATGGCCCTTTTGCAGGGTTATCCCCAAACTTTTTGCTTCTCCCCCCCCTTGTTTTTCCTGACCTGTGGTTTTTGGCGATAGTACTCTGGGTACTTTACCACTGCTGATCAGTGCTAAAGTTGCATATGCTCTCTGTATACATTGTTATTGAGATTGGTTATCCATGATTGGCATATTTGTTTTACCAGTAGGTCCCTAGTAAAGTGCACTGAGTGTGCCAGGGCTGTTGATTCAAATGCTACTAGTGGGCCTGCAGCACTGATTGTGCCACCCACATGAGTAACCCTAAAATGGTGTCTCAGGCCTGCCACTGCAGTGCCTGTGTGCAGTTGCTAACTGCCATGCTGACCTGACCAGTGTCCCCACCGGCCAGGCCAAGCACTTCCCTTTCTGTACACATTGGACACCCCTATGGAAGGCCCAAGGTACCCCCCTGGGCAGGGTGCAGTGTATGTGAAAGGTAGAGCATGTACTAGTGTGGGTGACATGCTCTGATAGTAAAATACTGCCAATTTCGTTTTTCACTATTGAAAGGCTATCTTGCCCAAAGGCTAGACGGGGAATGCTGTGTATAATATTTACCTGCATATCTTCCTATAGAGCAAAATAGAAAATTGAAGTCTGGTATCCCTGAACTCAGAATTTAATGACCCATCTTTTAGGAAGGATGTTTTTCAAATCCTGTGTTTGAAAACAGCACTTTTAGAGAGTGGCGGTTTTCTAGTCTGACCTTTTTGTGTGTCTTTGCCTGTTTGTTAATTGACTGTCTCGTTTGTGATTGACAGGGGCTGGGGTGGTCCAGGATGCTGGGTGAGTCAGCACTAGGCTGACTAGCTTCATCTGCACCTTGAGTGGTGGGAGGGGATAGTACCTGGGCTTGCTCCACCTCCTGCTGGGCGGCTGACTACCCTGCCCCTCTCTCTCAAAGGAAAGAAGGAGTCATGTAAACAGAGTGCTCCAGGACTGACCAGAACTGGTTTGGACTAGGCAAAGGCCTCACTGACTTCAGAGAACAAAGATAATAATGGTATAAAAAGGGATACCCAGATCCCAAGACTTTAGTTCATCCTGGAATCAAGAAGGAACCTCTGCCAAGGAGAAAAGCTGGATGACTGAAGAGGAAGGACTGTCCTGCTGTGCGTTTGTGGGCTGACCTGCAGTTGCTATTCTGCCAAGGAGAGGGGAAGGACTTTGCTGTTGCTGTGTTCCCTTGCTTGAAGAGATCTCCAAGGGCCTGAGAAGAGCTGGCCTCCTGTTAAGAGGTTCTAGGCACAAAGGGACTTCACCCCGAGCTTCCCCCCTGAACTCTGCTATGTGAGTTCTGACCTGCCTAGAGTGCTTGATCCATTTGTGGGGCCTCTGGAGGTTGTTGCCTGCTGTTTGGGGAGCAGGAAAAGAAGGAGAAAAGAAGATCTACAATTTTTCCACGCATCGCTCGCTTGCGGAGCGCATCGTTGACAGTGCGAGAGAATTCCCGTTGCCGCAAAAATCATCGCAGCGCCTGTTACCGCTGCAAGAACAGACGCATCGTTCACTTGGGGGGCGCTTTGCTCCGGTGCGGGAAGATTCCTATTGCTGTGAATATTGTAGCAGAGCCTTTCGTCACTGTGAGAACCGTCACACCGCTTGCCTGTGGACCACATCACGTCACTGTGAACATTGTCGCAGAGTCCAATGCCAGTGCATCGAAGGGCAGCGACAGAGGAGGATCAACGCTGAGCCGCGCATCTCCGGATTCGTCGCAACACACCCGATACGTGCAACAGGGTTGTTGCATCGCCTCCCCAGGGCCTCAGGAGTGACGCATTGCTTGTTTTTTGACGCTGCAGTTGCCGCTACGAACTTTTGTGTCATCTACAGGTACTTTGGGCTAAATGTGGCGCAAACCTAGAACTCTTTTAAAATCATATTCTTGAACTGTGCATGTTGGATTTTTGTCATTTTGGTCTTGTGTAGTTTAGATAAAGATACTTTATTTTTCAAAACTGGTGTGGAGTCCATTTGTGGTGTTTTCACTGTGTTACTGTGAGTGTTGGTACAACTACTTTACACATTGCCTTTGATAAGCATGTCTGCTCGTGCCAAGCTACCAAGGGGGGTGAGCAGAGGTTATCCAAAGAGTGTATCCCCCAAACCCTGACTAGAAGCAAGGGTCCCTATTTGGACATTGGTACCTACCATTGCCAACTAGAGACCCCCAGATCTGACAGGTGGGGTAATATATATTCATTGCATTTGAAGGATGTGTGTTGTTGTAAAATGTTACAGCTCTGTTCATTTTCTAAGTTGCTGAAATAACGATGTTTTCTTCAGTGTTACCAAGCCTCCTTTGTCTGGCCAGAGTGGAAGTGTGTTTGTCATTGGTCACCATTTGTCTTTGTTCCTCATGCCATGTGGCCAGGGGCCCCTTTGTATAGTCAGTGTCCATAGGCCTGCATGTATTCTTTGCTTTCCATGCCTTTTGCTTATTGTTTGACCTTGTGGCCGGTGGCCATTTTGTGCAGTCAGCCAGTGTCCTTTTGCCACAGGCCTACATATGTTCGTTGTTGTATCCATGCCTCCTTGATTGTTGTTGTTATTTGACTATTTGGCCGGTTTGTGTAGCCAGCCAGTGTGTTTTTGCCATAGGACCGCATGTGTTCTTTTTTTTGTCCATCATAAAGCAATAGTTGGGAATTAGAGGTATCAGCTGCCCACTTTACTTATAAATGCCGACCTTCTGGGATTTCTCCTGGGTACGCGCAACAGATGTGTGAAGAATGCTCGTTTTCCCTGTTTGTTAAGTATTGTCAGGCTCCTTTTGAGTCCATTCCGCTTTAGTAGTGGTTCTGGGGTGAGATAGTCACTTTGACTACTCCTTCAAGTTCCCACTTGAAGTGTTCTATTGCATCGCTTTAAATCATTAGATAATTGCGTTGTTTATCGGTGTGATTGACTATTGTTTATATAGTCCTCCCAAATTATCCAAAAATTGTGTGCGCTCCCACTATCCCCTCTCCTGTCCAGATTGTTTATTCTTTGGACAGAGGCCATCCACTCTTTGAATATTGGGGGTGAGTTCTTTACCCAGTTAATGCAGATCTCCCTTCTCGCTAGCAATATTAACACAAACATGATTTTTTGCTTATCTTTACTTATTTTGATTTTAGTGGCCAGTCTCCTACTTTTCCCAAAAATAATTAAATCCATACTCACATCCACTTGTACTCCCAATACCTTGGATACAGTTTTACATATCTCTCTCCAGCATTCTTCCAGGTGGGGGCATTGGTGAAACATGTGGAGATTATCTGCACCACGTTCCCCGCATTTGGGGCAGCTTCTTTTGCTTTGACCTTTGAACTTTGACAGATTCTTTGGAGTCCAATAAGCTCTATGTGCTTTGAAGATATGGCTTTTTCTCAAAGGTGCTGATTTTATTGTCTCCCAACAAGTGTTCATTGAGGTTTGCCATTCATTCGTTATGTCGAGGTCCGGGAATATTTCTCCCCAGATCTTTTTGTTTGGATACCTTAGTACTCTTCTCCTTCCTCAATTAGCGCCTAGTCCCAACATGCTATTTCTTTGTTAATATTTTTGTGTTCCTGCATTATACCCTCTGCTGTTCCATGGCCCTCTTTTATATCTTGAAGGTTTTTAATCCAACTGCTTAACTGATAGTACTTAAACCTTGAGATTTTTCCATTGGTTTTTCCATTCATCGTTCCCCAGGCCATTACAGAGTTTAACATTATTAGCTCACCCCATTTTGTAATGTTGCTCTCTTTCACAACACTTGCTAATTTGTCCTGTGGGCATTCCGGTGTTCCCGGCGAGTCCCGTATAGGATGCATATCTACTATATCGTGGAATTTTGAGTGTTCTTCTCATCTGGTACCAAAGGGAAGCCGCCGCCTTTAGGCTTTTTAGTCTAATTTTTTTAAACTACTTGGGGTGGCTGTACTTATACAAGAAGTGACTTCCTTCCTTCTGTAATACCGCTTTTAGGTGGCTGGGGTACTGATCATAGAGGTCTAGTAGTTTTCTAACGTATTTGAATTGGAATGCTCTGCAGTAGGTGAGTATATTGGGGGTGGCTATCCCTCCGTGTACCTTTTTCCTTCTTATTTTTTTCCAGGCTATTCTAACCCCTTTTGCTGCCCAGATAAAACTAATTATAGCCCCTTATAGTATTTTTATTTGGTTAGGGTTGAAGTCCAGCAGGATAGTACTAAATAGATATGTGAATTTTAGCAGTATGGCCATCTTTATTATATTCAACCTTCCAATGAATGATAGTGGGAGACCTTCCCATACTTTCAGCAGCTTTTTTACTTGTTTATGTACTCTCTCAAAGTTATGGTTCGTGATTTCCTTAAGGCTTACTAGAATGTCAATGCCCAGATATTTTATTTTCCCTTTTATTCTAGGGTCTTGGTACTGAATATTCCACTGTAGGATTTCGGTTTTAGTTTGGTTTACTAAGTAACCTCATACTACTCCATATTCCTCAAATAAACCCTTCTATTTTGGGTAAAGAAGTTTCCAGATTGCTTGTGAATATCATTAGGTCGTCAGCGAAAAGCGCAACCTTCTTCTCCCATTCTTGGTGTTTAAATGGGATAATTCCTGCTCTTTTCCTTATTTTTTCTGCCAATGGTTCGATGTATAAATCGAATAGCAGGGGTGATAAGGGACATCCCTGTCTTGCTCCTCTTTTTATTGTTATGTTGTCGGATAATAGTCCATTTACTAGTATCTTTGCTGTTGGATTTTTGTATATTTGCTTTATTGCTTCTTGGAATGTCTCACCTAAGTCAAACTTCGCTAGGGTGGCGTTTAAAAAGGGCAAGCTTACCCTATCTAATGCTTTGGCAGCATCTAGGGTCAAGGTGGACAATGGTATATCATATTGCATTGCGATATCAATTGCAAGGACAAGCTTGTGTGTTAATTCTTGTATGTGCCGTCCTTTAATAAAACCTTTTTGGTCTACGTGAACCACTGAGCCTGCAATCTTCCCAAGCCTTTTGGATAGAATTTGAGTGTACATCGTGTACATTATTCTTAATGCTGCTAGAAAAAGCATTTGAACTGTTGCTCCTAGTGTCTTTAGCTGCTGCATGTACTGGTCTAGTTGCCATTGCCTGTCTTGCGTTGTTTTGGATATGTCCGATCTTATCCTGTAAGCCCAATCTTTGATCTGGAATGAGCCTGCTTTCAGGCCCTCACTCAAGATTCTTTCCTTTTACGTGTAGCTCTTACAGTTTATGAGAATTTTCCTTGGGTTCTTTCTGATCTTGTTCCTGCCGAATGGGCCATGGGTCCCAGTGGACTCTCTGAATATCCTCTGCCAGGTCTACAGTTTTTGTCCATGGTAACGTGTCTTCTTGTAGCTTGATTACAACTGTTTTAATATCTTCTCCTTCTAGGCCTTCAGGTACGTTTAAGAATTCTTAGGTTATTTCTTCTTGCTTGATTTTCCATTGCTTCTAGCCTGTCGTAGACCACTTTGTCTATTTTTTCAGAGGTCCTGAGTTGGTCTCTTTCTTTCTTATTGTCTTCCACTGTTTTGTTTAAGGCCTCCACTTCCAGCTCGACTGAGGCTACTCTCTCCATTAGACTGTTTATCTTTTGGTCCATCTCTTCGCACACTTCCTGGATTTTTGTCTGGTTCCTCTCCGATTTCTCAAAGTTTGATCTCATCTCCCCCATCAAGGTGGTCATCATGTTTTGCAAACAATCCTTGTTCCTTGGTGGCAGTGTGAGGTCCTCTGGCCCTTCTATACTTGCAGGGTCGTGGGCACCCTTTTCTGTCTCCTGCTCATTCGGTATTTCTAAAATGGCATACCTGTTGCTGGTGCTTACTTGTGAAATTTTTGCCAGTGTCCCTTTGTTATATGTCTCTTTCTGGTTATCAGCCCGGGTTTTATTTTGGTGCTTTCCCTTTTCCTGGTTGCCTCTCAAACTTTCTTGCACTTTAAAAAAGGACTTTAGGGAGGGGGGTTATCTTTTGTTTTGTCAGACCGGGTGATAATAAATTGGCTTGGCTTGCTCTAGATGCGGGATATTGCTTTTTTCCAGTTGCCTTTGGTTTCCTTTTCTTTTTTGTGCTTTTTGGGATGATCGGGGGGATATGCCTGACAATCTTCCTACTTCTAGGGGGCGTACTGTGCCTGGCTTTTGCTCTCGGTGTTGATCGACTGGTAGGGTAGTTCTACTCCTTAAACAGTAGTTCATACTTTCCCCACATTCTCTTAATGGCCTTTTTGTGTCCAGTGGCCCTTGAGGGGAAGTTAGTGCTCTTTAGTTTGCACTCCCTTTATCATTTCTCCCTCTCACCTCTTCTGTCCCTTCAGTCTCCCACTTATACAGCTCTGCGTTCTGCCCCCCCTGTGCCCCACATACCTCCTGCACCTCCTGTACTCCCTCCTGCACTTCATCCTGAGTCCAGGTTTGGTCTTTATTATTCGCAAACATTTTTATAAGGGTATGTTCCTTGTGCCCTTGTTTAGGAAAACTTTTTACAATATAACTTAGTGCTTTATCTTCACTTACACCAATAAAGTGGATGTCCCGGGGTCCAGTTCTCCCTGTGGTCACGGGCTGCTGAGAGACTCTTGCCTTCTCTACCAGTCGTGTAGTGATACTCCTGCTCTTCTGGAGTGCTTCAGCTGCTTCAGACCACACCTGGAAAGCGTGGTCATGCTGGGATTGCTGCAGCTCTACCTTCTCCGCAGATCTAAATGCTACCACTCAGCTTTGGAAATGCTACCTGTCTGTTGCCCTCTCTGTGCTCCGCTCCAAACATTCATGAAAAAGAGTGCGAGGGCCCAGCATCCAGATCGCGCGACCAGCGCCTCACACGCTGCCATGCTGCCACTCGCTGCCACTGCCTTTTGACAGTTTCCTCCCCTCTCTCTCCTCTCAGCTGTCAATGCTACCTATGCACTAGCTGAGCTCCGCTCTGCTCTGCTCCGCTCCAGTAATGTGCGGGGAGAAGAAAGCTGCGAATGCAGAGAGAGTGCAGCCTGACGTATCAGCGCCTCGTATGCCTCGTATGCCTCATATGCTGCCTGTGCTCCGCTCCGGTAATGTGCTGGAAGAAAAACGTGGTGAGATGTAGCGAAGTGCAGCCAAGAAGACTTGCAGAGAAGTGCAGCCTGCAGTATTAGTGCCTCACATGTCCTGCATTCCGGTGCTACTTGCCACCGGTTGTCAACACTGCCTTTGCTCCGCTCCCCCCACTCCAGTAATGTGTGAGAAAAGGTGCGTGGTTAATACAGAGAATGCAGCCTGCGGTACCAGCGCCTCACACGCCTTACACACCGCTGCTGCTTGCCACCGCTGTCTCTTCCCTCCTTGACCCGGAAAGACAGTATGGCAGCTCCGGTCGTCCTCGGTCATCCTCACTCACGTCTTCGCTCACTCCCCTCCTCGCTTCGGAGTCGAACTGAGCCGAATCGACTGGCAACTCGAACCCGCACCTGACCTGCTCCTGACCCTGCACTGGGCTCCCACGGTAGGCTCCTCACTGGCCCCAGAGGTGGCCTGTTCTTGGTGAGTTCTGCTGAATTCCTCTCAGTTAATTACAGTTAATTTCACGGTGTGTCGCTCAACGATATAAGCTCATATTCTAGTGTAGGATCCTTGGTTTCATTTTACGTTCAAACTTCTTTTCATGAGTTATCTTGCTGCTTGGGTGAGGAGCTCGCGACCAAGCCTCCTAGCTGGCCGCCATCTTTTCCCACAGAGTCCAACGCCAGCGCATCGAGGAGCAGCGACAGAGGAGGATCAACGCTGCATCGCGCATCGCCGCTTCAGCGAAGATCGTCACCATCCCAAAGATCGTCGCATCGTGCCTGTGCAAGATGCTTCCTACCGGAGAAACCTGCGCCCCGAAATCCCTACAAGGTATCGCATCACTCCCCATACAGACTGGATTCATCGCAACACACCTGCTGCGTGCAGCGGGGTTGTCGCATCGCCTCACCAGGGTCTCAGGAGTGACACCGCTTGTTTTTCGACGCTACAATTGCCGCTATTTGTATTTGTATCCGGAATTTATAAAGCGCGAACTGCCGCTCCGAAAGGAGCATCCTGGCGCTGATGCAGTGTACAGTACAATATTAAAACCTAGATAGCAGCCATTACAAAACTGTCTGACAAACTGTAAATCCAAGTTTTTAATTGTTTCCTAAAGGCATTCTCCTGAGTCAGAAGTCTGAGGGTTTTGGGCATGGCATTCCATGCCTTAGAGGCCAGTACTGTAAGAGTCTTACCTCCCCTAGTTTTGTAATTAAATCTGGGGATGTTAATTAAGTTGCCTCCTGCCGACCTCAGGCATCTTGAAGGGTTATAACTTTCAAAACGTCTCGCAAGGTACTTTGGACCTATCTTGTTTAAGGCTCTGAAGGAGGTCAGCAAGATCTTAAAGAAGATTCTCTTATGTAGTGGCAGCCAATGCAGGGTCGTAAGTGCACTGGTAGCCGAAGATCTTCTGGGTAGTTTAAGGACCAATCTCGCAGCTGCGTGTTGTACACTTTGAAGTTTATTTAGCGTGGATTTTTTTAACCCCGGCCATCAGGCCATTGCAGTAATCCAAACGCGACAATATCAGTGCTACTGCCACCGTCTTTCTGGAGTCAGTGGGCAGGAATTCCCAAAACTTTTTTAGAGATTTAATAATGCTGAAGCAGCTTCCTGCTGTGTTCCTTACATGCTGGTCGAAGGAGAGGGCAGAGTCAAATACGACCCCTAGGTTTCTTGCAGATTCCACTGATTGGGGTGGGGCGGGTGAGTGTTCAGGCCACCAGTCCTTGGGACAGAATTGGACATCTTTTCCTAGGGGTAGAATCTCAGTTTTGTTGGCGTTACATTTTAAATGGTTGGTATTCATCCACCGGAAGACTTCCATCAGGCAGCTCTTAAATTTTTTTTCCATATTTGTGGAATTTTTATCCATTGATACCACTAACTGGGTATCATCCGCGTAGGATGTAACAAGTATCCCATGTGATTCTATTAGTGTAATAAGGGGGATCATATAAATATTAAATAATAGCGGGCTTAGGATGGAGCCCTGTGGAACCCCAGATGGAACTTTTTTTTCTTTGGATAAGATTTTAAACTGTTTGAGATCTATCGGTCAAGAAAGATGTTAGCCATGCCAGAGCAACTTCTGTTATGCCTATGCTTTTCAGCCTGTCAAACAGAATCTCATGCAAGATGGTGTCGAACGCTGCCGTGAGATCCAATAAGATCAAGACAGCGTATTTTCCCTTATCCTGGCTATTATCATAGGAGGGAGGAGGGACTGGGAAATCTTTCTGTATTTGCTCGATTTTCTCCTCAAAGTAGTCAGCAATCTGGTTGCAGAAAGTTGCCGAAGGGGGAATTTGCGGATCCAGCGCTTTAGGATGCGTGAAGGATTTCACTATTGAGAAGACCGTTCTTTGCTTCTGCTCTGCCTCTCTGATAGCATTGATGTAGTATTCCTTTTTGGCCAGCTTGATACTGTTCAGGTAGGATTTCCTATGCTGTAAGTAGAGGGTTTTGGCTGAGAGATCATAGGATTTTCTCCATTTTCTTTCACTTTTTTTGCATAGTAAATGATTTTCTGCTATCACCTGCGAATACCAGGGGCATTCAGCTTATTCCTAGTGCCCTTGCTTGAACGGTTTGTAGCTGGCACACGTTCTGCGATGACTTGGCGCATCCAGGAGTGAAATTCTCTGGAGTCCTGAGTGGCTGTCCCAGATAATCTAGGAGCTTGAGAATGTCTAGGGGGATTAGAATTAATACATTCAGCCACTCTCTTCCAGTTTAAGTCAGACGTAGGCTGCTGACTAGTCCGCAAGATTTTTACTGGATCAGACACACATATTATGAAAGGAATCAGACTAAGGTCTGTCCAGATTTGTGGGATAGGGGCGTGTGTTTCCAGTGCGGGAAAATTGGAGCAGACACCATCCAGGGTATGTCCGGCGGAATGAGTGGGTAACAATACGGATTGGTGCAAACCAAAGATATCTAAGGTCTGATGAAAATTGGTTGCTTGAGCGTCAATTTTCGATTCCAGTCGCAGGTTGAAATCCCCCATGAGAGTAAAATGAGGATAGCGCAGAAGGAGCTGGCCTAAGCTATCCCCTAGTGAGTCTAAAAATGAGGACGCATTGCCTGTGGGGCGATATATCAATCCTCCTGAAAGGAGGTAGAAGCATTTAAAATGATCGAAAAGCCCATACCTTCTGCTCCTTTGAGGGGACCTAAATTGAAAGTATGACACTTAAGGGAAGTTCTAAGAAGTACAGCGACCCCGCCTCCTCTACCAATAGGTCTATCTAGCCTAGAAATGGTGAAGCCGGAAGGAAGAGCGTTCGAAAGGTCAGGGTTACTAGTGTCATTGAGTCAAGTTTCGGTCACAAAAAGAAAATCCAAATCAGAGTCAAGAATTAGATCCCTGATATCCTGGTTAAGGCAGCCCAGTGAGCGTGCGTTGATCAGGCCACCCTTAAATTTGAGGGGGCGAACCCTCGAAGTGGCAACGCTTGGTATGGGCTCATGGCGTGGCCAAGGTGTGGTCCATTTACAAGTAATGCAAGAAAAAGGGCCCCATATCGACTCCATATGGGGACAGACCGAACATTTGCCACTATCAGCCCACGCGCGCAGCTCGTTACCGTTGTAAGTGCGTGTAGGACGAAGTAGAGCGGCATGTCCTGCGTCCATCGCGGACTTAGCGCGGACGGGCGCAGACGGGCTTGCCTTTGGCTTGCCTTTTGTGTCATCCAGAGGTACTTTGGGCTCAAAGTGAGGAAACTGTGGATTATTTTGACTCAAACCCTAGAACTGTCATTTTGGTCTAGTGTAGTTTAGATAAAGATACTTTATTTTTCTAAACTGGTGTGGAGTCCATTTGTGGTGTTTTCACAGTGTTACTGTGAATGTTGGTACAAATACTTTACCCATTGCCTTTGATAAGCCTGCCTGCTCGTGCCGAGCTACCAAGGGGGTGAGCAGAGGTTATCCAATAAGTGTATCCCCCATACCCTGACTAGAAGCAAGGGTCCCTATTTGGACATTGGCACCAACCACTGCCAACTAGAGACCCCTAGATCGAACAGGTGGGGTAATATATATTCATTGCATTTGAAGGACGTGTGTTGTAAAATTTTACAGCTCAGTTAATTTTCTAAGTTGCTAAAAATGATGTTTTCTTCAGTGTTACCAAGCTTCCTTTTTCTGGCCAGTGTTGGAAGCGTGTTTGTCATAGGTCACCATTTGTCTTTGTTCCTTATGCCATGTGGCCAGGGGCCCCTTTGCATAGTCAGTATCCATAGGCCTGCATGTATTCTTTGCTTTCCATACCTACTGCTTGTTGTTTGACCATGTGGCCCGTGGCCATTTTGTGCAGCCAGCCAGTGTCCTTTTCCCACAGGCCTACATATGTTCTTTGTTGTATCCATGCCTCCTTGTTTGTTGTTGTTATTTGACTATTTGGCCGTTTTGTGTAGCCAGCCAGTGTGCTTTTGCCATAGGCCTGCATGTGTTCTTTGCTATGGCCATGCCTAATTGCTTGCTTTTGTTATTTAACCGTGTTGCTGGTGGCCATTTTGTGTAACCAGGCATTGTGCTTTTGCCATGGGCCGGCATGTGCTGTTTTTGTGTCTATGCCTCCTTGCTGGTTGCTGTTGTTTGACCATGTGGCTAGTGGCTATTTTGTTTAGACAGCCAGCATGCTTTTGCCATAGGCCTGCATATGTTCTTTGTTGTCACCAAGCCTCATTACTCGCTGTTGTTGGTTAACCATGTAGCCTGTGGCCATTTTGTGCAGCCACCCTTTTTTCAGTTTTCAAATAGAGATTGATAGGAGAGAGCTATGCCTTTTTCTATTGGTTAATTTTTTTTTACTTTTCCCTGATATCAGTTTAATATTATGCTTGAGGATCATTGTAGTATTTATATATTTATTAAGAGTTTTATATTATATGCTTTTTGGAACTTTCTTCTGACCCTCTTGCCTCCCAATAGGTTTCTCATAGTTCCCTAGTACACCAGTAATTAAATATTGTTGTAATTTTTATTAGATTTTTATTAAATTATTTTATTGACATTTTGTATGTAATTGTGTTTATTTTAATTTGTTAATTATATTTTTTTTTATTTAATTGTTATTTTAATTTACTTTACCCATCCTAGTCAACCTGCTCCAAGGGATGTGGCATCACCACCACCGCCTGCACCATTTCCTATATTTGTAAGGTGCATGCTGAAACCTGCATTCACCACCAGCTTTGTAGAGGTACGCACTACATAGAGCCGATCATAGTCATGACAGCCGCCTACCTACAATTGTTCATGAATTGGCAGTGGCACCTGTGGTCTACTGAACAGGTACTCCTCCCCAGTTTGGGACTTCTTTGTGGTTAGCAAACAGGAGGTCAACATTGAAATAGTCTTCATTTGCAATGCTAGTGTTTGGCGAGGTAAACTTGGTACAGAATATTGTACTGGAGGCCAACTAACCCATTTGCAAAAACATCAAACACTCTGCTGGGAGACCAAATTACACCATTCCTGAAACACCACAGGAGGAGGATGAGGGTGATTGGTCAGACTCAGATCAGAGTGTAACTTCTGAATTAACCACCTGAGTTTGAGGATAAACTCTACTTCCCTGACAGAGCAGGCCACCGAACACCTTTTATCACTGAATTGCTTTCCCAATAAACAAATGGATATAGCTCGGGGAACATTAAATTATATTACTTTATTTGTTTGTGTCTGACTGACTTATGCAGCCTGACCATTTTAGGCACATATATGACCGGATAGCAGTTTGACCCCTGTGCAGTGACAAAGCCTCCCCACTCCCATGAAGGATGTTGGAGAGTCAATGCCTGCCTCCATCCCATGCTGATCTATTTTTTTCATTCCATAGCAGGACTGCCCTAGAACATTTGTGTCACCAAGACTGCCCAGATGTGTGTTGCATGCATCAAAGAGGATAAACAAGTATATACCACTGGGATGGGATTGGAACAGGAAAGTATATTGCATCTATAAGTGATATATGAGTTATTGTGAGTGATGATTCATGTGGTCGCAGACAGTGAGGGAGGGTGTTTAACTATAACTTGTAAGCTTAATTGTGATGATTTGCAATATTTGTGGCCTGACGGATGAACATTTTTCATGGAGGTGATTTGAACTTCCCCTTTTACACATAGCAAGATTTGCTTGTGGGGCCCAATCCTTTTTTTCTGGTTCACAAATTAATCTTCAAAGACAAGACTAGTTAATAAAAATAAATTCAAACCTCGCCAATGATTGTCTTAGACATAAAACAGAAAACAGAAAACATCCAGTGGGAAACCAACATGATGATGACTCTAAGAGGTCTACTCAGCTCTGTGGACTGGTGCGAGATGCATTAATTTGGGAAATGCGATGCTGCTGAGTGTGTGTGCTGACTCAAATTTAAAACTCCTCTGTTATGTTGTAATGTCAGATGGGAGGCGTGTTGTAAATTATGGGAGACAGACATGCGATGTCACATCATCATATTATGCACACATTTAGCTAAATGTTATGATGACTGATTGATGCCCAGGTACATGCAGCCACTTGTTTGTGATTGGTTGTAATTTGCTTTCACTTTCTCAGTTAAATCAATTGTACATGAGTCATAAAATGAATGATTGCAGCAGACTATGCTTTTGTTCTGCCACTCTGAGTCTTCTTGGTACACTTCTCATGAAGCTTACCTTCTATTCCGTCTTTCTCCTTGACTCTACAGCATTATTCCTATTTTACTATTTGCAGGCCTTAATTCTCCTACGGAAAAGGCAAACACTTCATGAGACTCCTGCTTACCTTACTGGGTCAGCCAGGCACCCAGGATTGACAGACAATGCCAGAAGAATGCAGATGCACCACCCAATTTGGCAATACATTTTTCTTTTAAGACTCCTTTTTTAGAATTGTGTGGGTTCACGTTACTCCTCCAAAATTTGTATACTATTTTTCAAACCTCAAAATGGCAGAACATTTAGATATATAATAATACCTTGGGTCTCTGGGGATGAAGGACTGTTACTGTTTGCAATGCATTTAACTAAACGATATCATGCTCATTACTTCATTTCCTTCCACAACAGATTGATGATAATGTGCTGCTCATTGCCCTGATGGACATTGTGTTGTTGTGTTAATGTTTGTATTTGTCACACTCTACCCCAGTTCCCCTTTGACATTCATTCATCAAACCCCTAATCATCCTTCCCCTGAGCTATGCGATTTATTGAGGCATGATGAACTTAATCTATAAATAGATCACACTCTTGGTGGGAGGGGGGATGAAAGCTACACCAGCTCACTGCAGGATCTTCTATTACCTGAGCAATAGCCCACACTGGCCTCATTTTACCCACCCACGCATAAAAGCTATCCATATTTGAAATATAGAAGCACATCATTGGTCAACAACATCAGTCAGGCCGTGTTTGTGTTGCTTAAATGCTTAACCTTGTCCACTCCTGGCTCTGACGCCACTCCCCCTGACTCGAAGATGTCATAAGTTTTGTTTTAAATACTAGCTCTCCATTTTTCTTTTTCTTTTACAGAGTTTTAGATAACGCAAGTTTGACCCGAATCGGGTATCAGAGTGCTTAACATAGCCCCAGTTGCATTACATGAGAACACTTTGTTATGCAAGGGGAGATTAAAGTGATTTGACCAGAATCACAGGATATTTAGCGTCATTGCCGAGACTCGAACCCAGTTGTCCAGATTCGAGGTCGACCGCCCTAGCCGTTAGGCCAAATCCTCTCCCAATTGCTAAGAAAAAGTTATTATTGCTAGCTTTTGTTATAATAGCAGGTCTTCTTCATTTTGACATGGTGGTAGTCTGGTCTCAGTCTTTCTAAAGTTATGATATAATAATATAACCCACTTACTATGTGTTTTCTTTCAATCTAGTTGCCTGTGATGAAAAAAAAACGTTGAATAATCCTACAGTTGGAGTTCATCTAGGTGGAAGTGGGACCTCACTTGTGATTACTTCCCTGTTAGCGCGCTAGCCTGCTGCTTCTACTCCCACCACCAATGTCAATGCCATCATGGTCGGTGCCCAAGTCACTGTTACCGGGAAAGGAGCAGAGATGATTCCCCCCTTATTGAAGGGCCAGAAATCTGACAGTTAACTACTGCCCAATAGGCCTTATTGATGCTGCATAGAAAATCTTCTTCAGGCAAATTCTAGCTCACCTCTTAGCTTGGATTGAAGATAATAAGATCCTTTCCCAGTACCAGGCAGGGTTTTGCTCCAAAACGAGCACAGTGGACCAAATTCTTAGATTCCAGCTTCTAAAATGGAAGGTGGTGGATCTCAATAAGGCCCACGTTTATGTGGCATTTCTCGACCTAAAGGTAGCATTCATCATTGTCCTTCGGAGAAAGATTGTGGTTCTCTCTAAGAGATCTAGAGCTCCCACTTCCTCTATTCGACATTATAGTGTGCTTACATACTGATAATTATTCACAAATTAGATGGGGTGGCCATGAATACTAACAAAAACAAGTTTATGGCAATAAAGCCACACATGCATTTTAGAGGGGTCGTCAGGCTAGAGGGCATGGATCTCGAGAGAGAGTCTTAAATTTTGATTATCACGGAATCTGCCTATCTAGTAACTCCTGCCTGGGCCAGCCATATCATGAAGAGCATGCTCCTGCTAATGCAAAGGGCAACACCCCTTTTAAGATTCCCAAAAAGCACCTTTCTCCATCTTGCATCTCCTCTCTTAGAACTATGGAGAACTCAAGCCGGGGTGGCCGCAATTTATGGGGCTGAGCTTTGGGGTTACAGTAACATCGCTGCTTTAGGAGTTGCAGAAAACAAATTCTTGAGAGCGGCACTCAAACTCCCCCAAAGCACTTCTCAGGGGTTTTAAACACAACCTGGATATGCTGGCTATCATTCGTAAAGTGAGAATTAAACCCCTTTATACTGGTTAAGGATCAGGTCATCCACTGAGCTGGAACCCTCCAGGGTAGGCTTGAAAGATATTTGAGAAAGGCAAAAGATTGTGGTGACGCTCCCTAGCTAAAATATGTAAAGAAGATGTTCATCAATCAATCAATCAGGTGTTTGTTAAGCGCAACTACTCACCCATTAGGGTCTCAAGGCGCTTGGGGGGGGTGCAGTTCCAGTCCATCAAGGAGGGGGTCTTTGAGGTTTCTTGCGAAGACGGGAAGCAATGTAGTCTGTCTGAGGTGGAGCAGAAGGGCGTTCCAGGCTTTTTGCCGCAAGGAAGGAGAAGGAGTGGCCTCCCGATCTGGTTTTTCTGGTGCTGGGGACCACGGCGCAGGAGAGCTGAGCTGATCGTAGGGTCCTTTGGGGTGCGTGGAATTTGAGTCAGCTGTTCAGGTATGCTGGTATGGTGTTGTGGAGGGCCTTGTGTGCGTGGGTGAGCATCTTGAAGGTGACTCTAGCCTCGATGGGGAGCCAGTGTACTGTGCGTAGGTTCTGGGAGATGTGGCACTGTCTTTACAGTTTGAGGACCAATCTTGTGGCGGCGTTCTGGATGTTCTGTAGCTTTCGGGGGAGGTTTTTGTTTATTCCGGCGTAGAGTGCGTTGCCGTAGTCGAGTCGGCTTGTGACCAGGGTGTGAGTGACGGTCTTTCTGTGTTCAAGGAGCATCCATTTGAAGGTCTTACATAGGAAGCGGAGGGTGTGGAAGCAGGAGGAGAGACAGAGTTGATCTGGCGGTTCATTTTGAGCTCGGAGTCCAGGATTATTCCCAGGTTGCGTGCGTGCCTGAGGGGGTGGGCGGGTTTCCGAGGGCGGGGGCCACCAGGTGTCATTCCAGGCATCTGGGTTTGGGCCCATGATGAGTACTTCTGTCTTGTTGGTGTTTCATTGTAGGCAGCTGTTTTTCATCCATTTGGCGACGGCTTCTATGCCTTCTCGAAAGTTGTGTCTGGCGGTGGTGGGTTCGTTGGATAGGGAGAGGATGAATTGGGTGTCGTCTGCGTATGACATAATGTTGAGTCCGTAGGTTCTGATGATGGGGGGAGCGGAGCCATGTAGATAGTGAAGAGCATAGGGCTGTGGGAGGACCCCTGAGGGACTCCGCAGGTGGTTGGTGTAGGGTCCAAGAGAAAGGGGGGAGTCTGACCAGCTGCGTTCTGCCTGAGAGGAAGGAGCGGAACCAGTCAAGGGCCTTGTCCTGGATCCCTCCGTCATGGCGTCTGCGTAATCCTGTGCAATGGTAGACTGTGTCAAACGCCGCTGAGAGGTCGAGGAGGATAAGGGCTGTGTTTTTTTCTGAAGCCAGATTGGGAGGACTCGAGGATGTTGTGCTCTTCGATGAATGTGACTTGGCAGTTGATGGCTTTCTCGCTGGCTTTCGCTGGGAACAGGAGCAGGGAGATGAGTCTGTAGTTTTTGAGGTTAGTGGGATCCGCCAAGGGTTTCTTTAGGAGGCGTTTGACCTCGGTGTGTTACCTGTTGTCGGGGAATGAGGCAGTCACCAGGGAGCGGTTGATGGTGTGGCAGAGCATTTGTGCGATGGTGTCAGCAACTCTGTTGTAGATGGTGGGGAGGGCAGGGGTCCGTGGGGACCCTGGAGTGGATAGACTTCATTGTCTTCATTTGGTCTTTGATGGTGAGGGCTGTCCAGTTGACAATCGCTGGCTTCAGGGTGTCGGGGGGTTAGTGGGGGTTCAGCGTGTTGGTTGTCTTCGTCGAATTTGTCATAGATGCTCTTGATTTTGTGGTGAAAGAAGGTGCTGAGTTTTTCGCAGAGGTCTTGTGAGGGAGGGATGTCAGTCGACTCGCTGGTGAGTTGAGAAAACTACTTGATGATGTTGAAGAGTTCTTTGCTGTGTTGTGTATGTGTGTGGAGATTCTATCTTCATTCGCTTTTGTCCTAATTTTTCTGAGAAGTTGGTGGTGTCCGTTGGTCACGGCTCTGAAGTTGTTGTGTGCTTCTGTTCATCTTGCGGGGTCTGACTGGCTTTCAGACTAACCCAGTAACCATGACTTCTTCTTCCATTAAAATAATGAAGGCCTTTTTTGAGAGAATGAAGAGAGGATTATGACCCAATAGCAAAACACAGGCTCAATAACAAGTAGATTCTTAGGGTTTATATCAACACCATGGTTTGAGCCATACCTGAATAAAACTGACCCACCTTTACTGAATTCCTTTACATAAGATTCAGGCTAGGTGCCCTCCCCCTTTCAATGCTCATTGCTAAATGCAAGGGCTCCACAGAGGGTGTTAAACTATATCCAGAATGCACCAAACAGGAGGAATCTGATGAG
This sequence comes from Lissotriton helveticus, assembly GCF_964261635.1. NCBI lineage: Eukaryota > Metazoa > Chordata > Amphibia > Caudata > Salamandridae > Lissotriton > Lissotriton helveticus. Next base: position 945,769,345 of record NC_136063.1, read on the forward strand.
CATCTCTTTTTTTGGCCAAATTCTACCAGGCAGCATAAAAACTAGATTGCTCCACTTTTTACACTTTGGGTACTCAACCATTTTGGGCTGCATTGTGAATCTGTAGGTCACATACTACACCTTATATTGTGTTTTCAATTGTAAAATATCCTGAAAGTATCTGGCTTACTCGATCCAAGATTCTATCTCATTGTCCCAAATGCATCTTCTCTGATTAAAACGTGTTTTATTGGCATGGTTGTAACAAGTAATGTTTTATTTAATTAATTTAATAATGCACTTCATCATTCTGCATCTGTGACATTTTACTTCAGTGGCTTGGGGTAGAAGTACATGAACTACCCTTCCTTTTAGTAACCAAACACTGTTTTATCTATACTTTTTTATTGGTGTATATGTTTGTCATCTGTCAAAGTATAGCACTTTAGTGTTCATGCATAATATCTCATTTTTATTGCAAGCTTTTTATTGTTAATGTGTAATTGTATCTTTCCAAGCACCTTTCTCTTTTTATGTTACTTGTGAGTTCCTATTCATCGTTATAAGTTGCTTGATATGAATTTGATGTGTGTAATGTGTGTAATTTTGTAAACTGATCATTGATTAGGTTGCTTTTGAGGTCTTTGACCAAAATAAAGTGCTTGGAACTTGAAGTGTCTGGCATTGTCTCATTTGTGTGCACTCATCATATCCTGGTCTCTGTAATCCATCTTCAACTGGACATTGGCCAACATTCTGCACTAAACACATCAACTAATGTTTGAAATGAGTCTGCCACCCTGGGCCTGCTAAATTTCAGATTCTTCAAAAAGAATAATTAATTGACAGAGACTTTCCATAGAAATAAGGCTGGCTTACTGAGGATTTAAAAGTAGCTAAAAATATTTACATGTGCAATGTTTAACCTGACATATCAGGTGTTAATCAAAAAGTAAAACAAAGGCACATCAAACGCTTCCTTGTCTTACTCTTTAGTAGCTGAGGCTGAAGATAAGGCTTGCTCTGACTCTCAGATGCAATATTTTAAAAAGCAATACAGGTATAGAAATACAAAATGCAATGTGAAAACCAAGTCCATAAGAAGCATTGGCAAAGTCAATAGGTCTGGGTTTAATACAACAACATATCTCAACTCAGTCATGCAAAATTGTTTCCATTCAATAGAACATAAAAGCCAGGCTGTATCCTTTCTCCATGCTCAAGAGTAATGACATTGGCATGTTGGTGGCATGGTGGTGGTATTAGTGATGGCGGTGTAAATAATGGTGGCATTAGTGGGACATTGGTGATGGTACTGGTGGTATTACTAGTGGAGGTTGTGTGGTACTCATGGTAGTAAATGTGGTGATGATATTGTTGGAAGTATTGTTGGTATTGGGGGTATATAGATTATGTTTGCATTTGTGGTATTGGTGATGATATTGTGGTGGCAGTATTAGTGACACTGATGATGGAATTGTTTGTGGTATTGGTTGTGTTGATGCTGGCATTACAGTCACTAGTGGCAGTGTTGGTGGCAGTACCGGTGTTGCTGAAAGTATTGTGGTGGTATAGGTGGTGATAATAATAGCATTTGTGATGGTGGTATTCATATTATTGGTGGTCGTGTTGACTTGGAGGTGGTATTGGTTCTTTTGTGGTAGGTGGTATTGGTGGTAGTACTGCTGGTGGAAGTGCTGATAATGTTTTTGATGGTACTGCATTGGTGGGGTATTTGTGGTGGTCTGGTCTTTGTAGGGGTGATATTGGTGGTGAAGATATTATTGGTGGTTGTATTGTAGGGGGTGAATTGGTGTTGCTCTGGTATTGGTAGTGGTGTAGGATTGGTGGCATTTGTTTAGGTGGCAGTGTAGCATTAATGGTTGTAAGACATGGATGGGTATGGCTATGATATTGTGGTGGTGTGGTAAAAAAAGCATTTACAAGGTGATGATTTGGTCAGAACTACACATGATGGATGAGAAAAGCATTACCATGCATGTTGCAATACAAAATAAATTGTTCTTTGTATACAACGAATGCATGAGATAAACATTTGACAAAAAGTGTGATTTTTAGTGTGTTTTATGTCTAAAAGTGTTCCTCATGCATTGCAAGCACTCCAGAGTAGGTAAAATGATGTGTGAAACAACCGCAAAGGTGCACCACAAGAAACAAGAAATAAGTGCAAATGATATTAACACAAGAAATAATTTTTTCAAAGAGATGTTGGTAATCTTCTAGTAATCTTTATTTTCAATTTTCAGTACAACGTACAGCCGACGCATTTCGTCCCAAGCTGGGACTTCTTCAGGGCTGTCGGTAAAAACATACAGGCAATCAATTTATATAATATATACATAAATTTACAAACACTAAAACATCATGGACAATTACAAACAGTTTGAAAATGCTACAAAATAGACATTGAGCTTGTGCATCCATAATTAAAAATATACGCCCAAAAAAATGGTCAAGGGCCTATATGTGCATGAAGAGATATATACAAACATATATACATACATTATTTACATTAGAAAGGAATGATTCCTTGAGCGGTTACTAAGCATTTACAAAAAACAAGTGGATATTGAGTATATCGCTGGAAGTCCAGTAACAATGCGCTACCTTAACCCAAGGTATATCTGCGAAACCAATTTTTGTGTAAAAAATTCTCAAGGCAAAAAGAACGAGAAGAAAAGAGGTGGGAGCACAGCAAGAGAAGGACCAGGAATGAAACACAGCTTGATATGAAAGGTTAGCCTGGTGGTGTATCCAAGGTTTGCTATTCCTGAGATCTACCCAAAAGTTAGACTCGGCTGTTTTAAGGGAGAGAGGGTAGGGGACAATGGATCCGGCTACGTCTGACCCCAGCAGGCTACCATCACTGAGAGTGCTGTCCACTCCTAATGGGGTCACAAGTAGCACCTGCCTCAAGAATAATAATGAGGCAATTTGCAACCCCATTACGAATCACTAACAGTGTCTGAGACCCTGTTGTAAATGGCATTTTGCGAGTCACCAATTGCAAGTCGCAAAGTGACGCAATTTGCGAGTTGCAAAATGTAAGGGTCGTACATCTGGCCCCATGTTCCTTATTAGAAGTCCTTAACAGATAGGATCCTTAAAGTTCAATACATTTGTAAAGCTTTCAATGTGCATATTTTGTTTGAGGTTTTGGAAATTTTATGCTGGCATTTACTGGAACCAAAACACTAATGCAATATGGTTTCTTGTTGTGTAATTAAGTTCATGGCAGTTACATGAAATAAAAAATGAATCAAACATTGCCACAGAAATGTTAGAAGGGATGCAAGCACAGGCTACAATATACTTAGGACAATATTCTTGTATCTATGACTTTAATTTTCAGACATATTACATGTACCTCTTGATAAGAGAGTCAGCGATATAGAAATAATGCAAAGGTATATTGTTACCCACATATTTGCCTACAAATTGATGGGATATGTTAGAAATTGGGTTTCTGGTTGTCCAAGCAGCAACCACAATCCTAGTCAGGGTAAGTCAGATATACACCCTAATGAACCTGTGCTCACCCTGTGGTAGCTTGACTCATAACATTCAGGCTTAACATAAGAGACAATGGGGCCTTTAGGATGGCGGGTGGACTAGCGGTGCTGGGACCGGCAGCCAGTGGTGCGGCGTTCCCACACCGGCGATTAGGATGCCACCGCCACTTTGGCCGTGGCACCCTCTCTTCACGGCATTTTGGCCGGTGGTGCTCACAACACCGCCCGCCACTATGCTGGGAATGTACTGTGTGCATTGTCATGCGCAAGGTGACAGGCACCGCGCAGTGCCTGCAACCTCATCCATGACAATGTGCACCCCCCACACCCCCAATACCCTTGTGGCCCGCAATGGGCCCCCGAAAGCAGACTCTGCATGGCTATCCATGGTGGGGTCTCCGCCATGGAAAGCCATGCAACGCTGCCATGCTAATATGGATGGCGGTGTCTAGCAGACACCGCCACCATATCTAGCCCCTTTTCCGCCCGGTTGACTCGTCGACCGACGGAAAACCAGCGGACGGTCTTTCCGTCTGCCAGGGTCCTTCTCGCCATACTAATATGGCGGGGGGAAATGGGTGGCGGGCGGGGTATGATGTAGGGCGGATCACCGCCGCCATGCGGGCGGTGGCGATCCGCCCTACATCCTAATAGACCCCAATGTGTACAAAATGTGTGTAACACTTAAATCAGTGAAAACCCAATCCAAAAAGTGACCACACCTAGTTAGAAAAATAGAGATTACTTCAATGAGTAAAACAAGACAAAAACAAAAAAAAATCCAATAAGTAAAACTTATGATATTCATTTTTAAACGATTAGGTGAAAATAGCACCTTAAGGCGTAAAGCGCCAAGTGCAGTGATCTGGTATTCGAAGACCAGGACAAAGTCAGCAGAATGACAGTCTTTTTAGCAGTAGAGCAGTCCTTCTTCCGGTCTGGGCAGATTATCCACAGTTCCAGAAATGTACTAAAGTGGGACACAGTCTATTTAGGTGCAAGTGGGACGGTGCTTAGCTCTGCCCCCACCAATCAAGCCAGTAAATTTCCAATTAAGGCCCATCAAGTCACACCTAAGCCCCCATTGTGTGTGGCTGTCTAGATGGAATACAAAAGGCCCAGTTGTCACCCACTCCAGATGTGTATTCAGAGACAGACAGTAGGCAGAGAATGGTTAAAGTAAGACAATTCCGACTTTCTAAATGTGGCATTTTCAGACTTGCCACTTCAACCTGAAAATAAGTTGTGAGTCCATAGGCACCAAACTCGAAATATCCATCTTTTCCCAATTGTAAATGACACTTATATAATCTTACAAGGTAATGCTGATGTTAACCTATTGGAGAGATAGGACTTGCAGTTGTGAATTACGAATGTAAGAATTTTTCACTACCTGGACATGTAAAACTTAAAAGTACATGTCCAGTGTTGTAATTACACTGCACCCTGACCTTGGGCTGCCTAGGGGTGACATCTATGAATTAAAAAGGAAGGTTTGGGCTTGGCTAGAGCGTTAACTTGCCAGGTCGACATGGCAGTATAAAACTGCACACACATACTCTGCAATAAATAGCAGGCCTGAGAAATGTTTAAAGGGCAACTGAAGTGGGTTGCGCAATCAGTGCTGCATGCACACTTGTAGCATTTAATTTACAGTCACTAGATACATGTGTTGCCTTTTACGAGGGTCTTCTGAGTAAATTAAGTATTTCAATTGTGGACAAGCCAATGTTACCATGTTTTATGTAGAGCGCAAATCCACTTTAGCACTGGTAAGCAGTGGTAAAGTGGCCAGAGTAGGGAAGCCAACAAAAAGGAGTCATAAAAAGGGAGAGAAGGAAGGCAAAATGTTTAGAGGTGTCCCTGCAGCAAGGCCCAGGTCCAACAAAACCCCCTCCAGCCTAAAGCCAGGATGGACTTCCCAGTTTAGGCAACAGAACGAGGACAGTGGCCCACTACTGCAGAGGCACTTGCCAGTTCTATGTATCATTAAACTCAGTGGATCCCTCTGTCTACACTCTCCAGAGCCTCTGAACTCACCCATGGTGAAACCTTCTCCTCACTTGTGGACCCCATCTATTCTGTGCAGCACCTAACATTACTTTGCCTACAGATGCATTTCATTAGGCAGACAGTAGCACCATAGCCAACAAAGTGGTGAGACTCATTCCACCTCTAAAGTCTGACTTCTGTCCCCAACCCAGGGCAAACTCTGTCCATAAGCAAACCAATCAACATAAGCCACTGACAGCTGTCAGTATCCAGAGCCAGGCACCAGGCCATCCATGGGTCTTTATCCTCTGTGGTTTCTCAAAGTGGGGGGGGGAGCAGTTGCCACAGGTTCCTTGTACCCTTTCCCCCTTCACCTCCCATCAGTCCAAGGGTGGTATCCTGAGACTGGTCAGTCAGCCAGCATCTGCACCCTGAGGCTGAACAGGAGACAATGGTGGGTTCTCCCTTACTCTGTTCCTTCCTCCGGGGTCTTTTACCCTCCACATGGGAGTGGTACCCTTATATAACTGAACCATTAAGTTCAGTTGGCTGTGGTGGCCTCCCCTCCCAGTTATGATATTAAGTTGAGTTAGAATGGGAAGTAATTGGTGTCTTTGGACCCTACTGTTTGTAATAACATTTGGCCTAAGATTAATTCCTTTCTAGATCTGCCACCATTATCCCTGCTTTACATAGTGGCAGACACAATATATATGTTCCCCAATTTGTAATTTAAAATGAAAATTGTAATAATGTCATCTGTTGGTTCTCTTCTGTCAAGTGTCCTCGTCTTCTGTGCTATTTCCTTATCCCTTAGTAAATGTTTTCTGAAAAAAAATTGGTTGGTCCAAAATTAACTTAGTGTCTCCAGACTAATGGGGAGTTTCTTGTATGAAACCTATATTAGTGAATTTGTTAAGGGCCATTACTCTATGGTGAATAAATACTAAATGGTACAATATGAAAGACTGAATCTGTAATGCATGGTAGAATGGTAGAATCTTATCCCCAACCAGCAGGGTGTGTGTGATCTGAGTAACAGCTCTGCTTTCTTTACACCTTCCATAGAATCATAACAAATTACAACACTCTGCCATCTATGTGCTCCCCCCATAGTGTAGCATGTAACCAATCCAAAATGTTGTTCGGCACCCTACAAAGGCTATGAAGTACAATGCAATACAATATTTATAGCCTTGTGTTTTGTTTTAGTCACCTTTGACTTCTTTCTTATCAAATAAGCACTTTCAAGTTGTTTCTAATATTTCTTTGAACTTGCTACAAGGTATTTTCCATCTACATTAATTCCACAGTTCATTGGATGTATATTTCTGTATATATTTGGCATCATTATTATTTGTCATTGTTTGTCTATTTCTTATAATTTTACATATTTTTGAATTCGTTTTGTCATAATAGTTTTTGTATCTTTTCCTGCCCTCCTTCCCTTTTTCTCTTCTTCAAAAATAGGAAAATGTTTCTTTTTGTTATGCTATGTTGGACTTGGTGTATTAAATAGACCTAGTATTATTTACAGGTATTTTCAAAATCATTTATGTTATATTGCATGCCTTGTATACTTTGTGTACTTCTAGTTTTGCTCTGTAACAATATGAATTAATTTGACAAACATTCATATTATTTATAACATATTTTTATTATTCAGATATGTTTACAAAACTCAAAAGCAAGCCATCTGCCAGAGTGGCTAGGGATGGCTAGCCAAGGACAATGATCTTTACTGCTCAGAATATAATATTACTAAAGATGTGGTGACAATGGCATGCAGGTGCTTACTGTTCCGGCAAACTGAAGTCTGAATGGCATAGAAGTTGTACGAATGGTGATGAGTACTTACGACGTAGGAGGGAAATGTTGAGGAGTACAGTGACTTTGAAGGTGTTCTGGGAGGCCAGTGTCCATGGATAGTGTTCTCCTATGCCATCTGCGAAGCAGAAGCATGAGCACTTTACCAAGCAATGCAGGTTGACGTTCATTTACAGGAATCACAACTATAAGCATCCAGGTTACAGGTGATAGTCTCTCTCTGATATGGTGTACTCCTCCTTTATTACTTCACTGCCTGAACTGTGAGGCAGATGTCTGCTGCTGTGATGGTTGAGATGATAGCATACTAAGGCATTGTTTTTGAATTGGTCGGTATATTCTGACCTATCAGAATTACGAGTTATTAGATATTTAATGCATCCAATAGTTATCGAAAGCATTAAATACCTCAACCTTCATTAAAATTCAACAGGTTAACCCTGCCAACATTTACCAAGGGAAGGGTATTTACCGTATCATTCATATTGCGGTGTGTTGAACACCAAAATCTACATGTTATTCTCCACCAACTCATAATAAGTTCTATTTATCGCACCTGATAAATAATGTACCCCGTGGTACCCTTATTTATCAGGTGCGATAAATAACACCCAAACTTGCAATCAGGGCCCTAGAATGGACACTTATGGCAGTGCTATTGATAAAGGAAACATTTCATGACACAGGGAAGTGAATGGAGAAAAACTGTTGACAATTGAGATCGAGGGGCCAAGAAAACAGTCACAGGTGAGGTAAACCTCTGTGGACTTGATAATGAAGATGGATGGTGGTAGGCAAGTAGAGGGGATCTGCATTTATTCCAGCTAGAATCCCATTAGCAATCTCCCTGAACATCTAACTTTCTGGGCTCGAATCTGGCTACACTGTGTGACATGTAGCGTTTTTAAAAATCCATCAACATTCGTGTTTTGGCCCAGATGTCAATTTAACAGTGACCTTGATAAGAACATACATAATCGTACAACAAATATTCAAAGGTCAAATGGTGGCCCTCCAAATTACTGGAATCCTTTGCCAAAATAACATTTATATGATTGATGCAGATCTGTGAATTGTGTTTGTGACAACCTGTCGATGGTATTCAATTGCTGGATCTAAATGATTGTCTCAGAACAACTTCTTTATCTGGGTATCTCTTTCCTATACAACGGCAGCATCTTACAGTCACAGGCTCATTTAACATCTGTTCTTGATAGATCACAGATGTTCCTTACAACTCACGTCCTATTAATTGCTTCTAATTTTCTCTTGTTAAACAAAAGATGAGATTTTTTTTAACGATGCATCAAATGTGAATCTCTTCATCAGGGGGTCGATTCCGATTCAGTAAAATGCCCTCCGAATAACCTTACGGAGCTTTTTTCCAGTACGAATCATATGCAGAACCGTACCCATACGTAGTGTACCCAAAGCGGTTCTCTGTACGATTTGTACCGAAGACCATACAACTCACTAATCTGTACGAATCGCATTCGGAACACGCAGTACGTGTTGTCCGTATGGATCGAAGCTGCTTTTTCCGACCCAACAAGTACGAATCGTATCGACAACACTCGGTAGGACTCTCTTTCTACGGGGGCTTAAAACGTCCGTAAAACTGATTTTTCCTCGAAATGCATACAAAATGGACCCCCCTTCGGGTACGGTGCATACACCCCATTATTGCAGGGGTACGGTGCATCGGGGTACGGTGCGTACACCCCTGGATTTCAGGGGTACGGTGCGTATGTCCCCGTGGTACACCCCATGATCGTAGGTGTACGGACCGTAGGGGTACGGTTCATACACCCAAAGGTCGTAGGTGTACGGTGCGTACACCCCGTTCATACACCCCTTGATTTTAGGGGTACGGTGTGCATGTGATTGTATTGCCCTCCATACGAATTGCTCATACGCGACGTTTGCCGTATGAATCGCGTACTCATTGCCCGGGCCGGATCGTACTTGGCGGGTCGTACGGCATTTTTACGAATCGTACGGTTCACTGCGTGGGTCGATGTCGTACGGATTTACCCTTCATTTTCGTATGGTTCGCAATGATTCAGACGTATTTCCTTGCAACGGATCGTACTACGTGATTCGGACGGATTCCTACGATTCGTACGGAAACGGCTACGAGTACAGATTTGTTTCCCGAATCGGAATCGACCCCCAGATTTATAGAGGAAACCTATCTGTTTAACAGGGCAACTAACTGCATTGTAAAGCTTCATGTTATATTGCTTATCAAATCCTCAAATTATATAATGTACATATGTTTTGTAGAGTATATGCAAGACCCCTACTAACCCTCTTGCATTTTAAGCATATTAACTATACATTCTTTGAACATATCACTGCCACTGCAGCACGGGGACACACTGGCTCAGTGTAACCAGGCGCTTTATAAATGTAACTATTATTATTATTGTTATTATTATTATGTTGTTCAAAATCTATTTATTTTGACATTAAATGGAAGGGTCTTTTTAAATCTGCAGACAGCAACAAGTATTATGCGTCTATGTTTCTAACTGTTATTACAGCTTGGGCAATTGTACGTCAATTTTCTCATATCACTAATTTCCAGCTAAGAAATGAACAAGACTAAGAATGTCACTTGATAGCATTTATATACCTAAAAAATGACATAATAGAAATGGATTATTGCATCTTTCTGAAAAGATTTTCGATGTTATCACTCTGTACAGTGAGAAAGATCCAGAGAGATCAATTTAAATAATGTTGATCATTATACAGGTAACCTTATTATTTAATGTTTAGGATTAGTTATACGTAGTTTTTGTTATCACTGTTATACATTTGTGATTTTTGTAGGTTTATTAAATATGATACTGCCTTTAGAAAGTGGCTTTGTCAAGAAACAGGTGCTGGCTGTTTATTTCTGTGAAAATTAAAACAAAAATAATTTCTAGGAAGGGTTTGCAATATATGAACTATTCACGTATGTGCATCCATATTTCTTCTCTATTTTGTTGTTCATGTCTGATTGGTAATATAATTGTTATCTTTGCTTCAATAGGTTAGTCCAAAAGTATAATTATCACAGACCACAGAGCAAGCAACATAACTGATCAGACATGTCATAAAGGTATAGCGTGTGTTCCCTTTATTACTGCAGTTCAGCACAACATCCAACAAAACATATTAGACAGATATCAATACTAACTAACAACACAGGCCTGACATACTATAAAGTTGTGGGGCACCATATTCTCAGCAGCACCTATCATCAAATAACAAAACACCTGAATTAAAAAATAACATAAAATTCGATAGACGCATCCAAAATGGTACAGATATACCACCTAGTTAAACATCATGGTACGGTGCTAAGACACTTCAACATCCCATACCATGATCACAAGAACTCTGCAAACCCACTAAACACAGTGGAGCAAGGCAGAAAATTAATTTTAAGGCTCCACAGAACCCTCCAATTCCTACAGCTATCTCATAGACATACTAACATGCAGACTAATGAGCAGTGCCATCTTTCAGTGATGTAAAATAGTAAAATAACACAATTTCAAATTGTGAAAACAGCAAATGTCGAAGGACATTCCCAATAGTATCCTTGGAAACCTGCAGCTCTCCTGATTTATTAATATGGATATAAGAAAATTCGTTTTCCATAATATCGTTTTTTTTGTGTGTTATGTATGCTAGTATATGTGTTAAAATTATATATTATTTTTGTAATGTAAATTTAATTTTTTTAAAGTAATGAATGTTATGTTATTTAATTTTTGAGTAATTTAATTCCATAGTGGGTTGTGGGTTTATAGGGAAATAGGCTGGGAAGCAATTTAATTATAGTAAATTAAATATTAATTTATAAGAATAATTACATATTGTAAATTTAATTTTGCGTTTTAGTTCTGTAGCGGGTTGTGGGTTTATAGGGGAATAGGGTGGGAAGTAATTTAATTGTAATTAAGTAAATATTTATTCTTATTTATATGTATTGATAATTAATTGATTGTTAATTAATTATGAATTGGTAATTATTTTTATTAATGGCTCGTTCATTTGTATTAATCGATTAATTGATAATTATGTTAATTGTATTAATTTATTATTTTGAGTGGGTTGTAGGTTAAAGGGGAATAGGGTGCAAAGTCATTTAATTGTAATTAAGTAATTATTGAAATTAGGTTTGTGTATTGATAAATAGTTTATTGTTAAATAATTATTAATTGGTAAATTTGTTATTACTTATTACATTTGTGGTATTGACATTTAATTGGTTATTAAATAATTATTAATAGGTAATTAATGTTTAATAAAACATGTTTATTGGTATTTATAATTAAATAATTATTAAATGTTTTGTGATTGGTAATTCATTTTAATTAATTTTTTTATTGGTATTGATAATTAATGTATTCCTATTTAACTATTAAATCATTACTTTTCCTACTGTTGCACTCTCTTGAGTGGGAATATTAATTTTTACCCTCCCGCTATCCAACGTTTTCCCTACTGTTGCACTCTCTGGAGTGGAATAATAATTTTTACCCTCCAGCTATCCAACGTTTTCCCTACTGTTGTACTCACTGGAATTGGAATAGTAATTTCTACCCCTACACTATCCGACTCTTTCCCTACTGTTGCACTCACTGGAGTGAGAATAGTCATTTTCACCCCTATGCTATCCAACGCTTTCCCTACTGTTGCCCTCACTGGAGTGGAAATAGTAATTTTTACCCCTATGCTATCCAACACTTTCCCTACTGTTGCAGTCACAGGAGTGGGAATAGTCATTTTTACCCTCCCAGTATCCAACAAATTCTTTAATTTTGCAATTGTTGAAGTGTGAATACAAATGTTATTGCCGTAGCTATGTAATGTTTTTAATTTTGTTGTATTTAATGTAGTGTAAATTATTAATTAACATAAAAAGTATTACTTTAATTATTTAAATTATTCAATTCAATACTTTATTTCAGTCTATTTAGACCATAAAAGTTCATAAAAATAAATTACATCACATCTATTTCAGGATCTCAGCGATTTTGCAACTTTGCCAATATTAAAATAAAGGGGGTCAGAGTTTCCACCATTACATCGTCTATTTACAGATAAAACAATTAATTACAAATTCAATAAATATAGGTTTAAAAACCAGTAAAAAAGATGAAGAGTCACTAGCTTTTGGGGGAATCAAATATTCCATCACAGACCACAATATTACTGTTTGGTCGAACCAATAATAATTATATGGCAGCAGTTTTAAAGGGTTTAGAACAGATCATTATTTAAATAGAATAAGCCAATTATACCCCTTGTTGGACCTAGGATTTCCAAGTCTACATAAGGTAGCTTGGCACAGTAGTGGTTACAGCTAACTCAAGGCGTTGGTTAAGTGCTTACAAGTCTCACTCACAGTATCTCAGTGATGAACCACTAAAATAAAAGACACAACACCAATGTTTGGAAAAATACCGTTACCTTTTATAAAAATAATATGCTTTTCTCGTTATACTTTTTAGTCAGGGATAAAAGACAATCAAGTTACACCTTGTACATGGAATTCAGATCACACTTCAATATTTTTCCTGGTCAGAATTTGAGAATCAAGGGTACATTTAAGGTCTGTAGTTATTCAGGTCACAATACACCTCACTAATAAATTTACAGAAAGGAAAATGCAGTTTGACAGTGTAATACGTTTTTAAAGACTCATTCGCAGGTACATTACCCCACAGCTCTTAAGCACCGCTCAACTCAACAGAATGACCTGGTTGTAGAACTTCACAGCATTACCCACTAGTAATGTGACTAAAAGGGAAGACACAATAATATTAGCAAGGTACCCCCCACTCTAATGTACAGGCACACTTATCTGGTAGAGGTTCTACTTCTTCAATTATCAATAAACTATAAGGGTTATTACTCAGGAACCCTGTGGTTCTCTGCACAGCTTCCACCTCTCTCTCCTGAGCCAATTATTGGTTACTTAAGCCTGGTTTAGGCAGTTCAGTAGCCCGCTTCCTGAAGTCAGGCTTCTCTGGACTGTTCAGTCACTTGTGTGGGTCGTAGCCCCACTGTCCTGCTTCCTTCACCCGGTGCTGCCGCCTCCCGTTCCCACACTACCCGGCTTACTTGTAGACTTGTAGGCGTGTCACGCTTGAGTCCTCCACACGCGATGGAGCCCGGCAGCAGACGGCTGTTGGGGAAGGTCGGGGAAGGTTTTCCTGGCCCCAAGGCTCCCTACCGCAACGTCCGCTGTGGCGCTTCTGCCTCCTCAAGAGGGGGGGGGGGGGTCGAACACCTGAAGCTCCGACGCGGTCGGCTTCCTTGTTGACGCGACCGGCTCTCCTCAGGCGGCACTACTCCGCCGGGCATGCGCGGAAGCGCTCGCTCTTCTCCCGCCTCCGCACTCACTCCAAGGAAGGACGCTGCTCTTCCGGTGACGCTGCTCTCCCGGGCCTGCCCGATCCTAGGCCCCTCCTGCCTCCACAGAAGCGTTCGCGCTCAAGGCATGCGCGGCAGCGCTTCCTTCTCGGATTGACGCGGCTGGTGCCCCCGGGGTCCCACAGCCGATCGCAGCAGCGCCGCTGCTCCTGGTCAGTCACTTCTCACTCCGGCCTCTCAGGAAGGATGTGCACACACGGCGCCTTCGCTCCTCAGGTCGCTAGGGTGCCACAGACACCCGCCTTCACTACAGCTGCTCCACAGCACCGGTAAGCGCAGCGCTGGGTGTGCGTAGTCAGGGATACCCTCAGTTAAGGGTGTCCTGAGAGGATTCACTGGGGCTCCAATGCAGAAGGGTCTTCTTCCTCAAGTAGCTTACTGTTCTTATCAACAATTGATGTTTTGAGAGAGGGATCGGTCAAAGGTTGAAGGGGGAACAATCCTCTGAAGAAACTGTCAGCCTCAGAGACAAACTAGCTGCTCTCAGTGTGTCCACCTCCTCTCACCACTGCCTCACTCCTCTACTCTGGGGTCAGCACAAAATGGCTGCTGGTCACTGGCCTTATATAGGGTGGCCTGAGACCTGCAGAAGTCTCTGGTTGATTCTAGAAAGTTCCCTATGTTAGCCTATGGGCCTGTCCTCCAGTAGTGTCCGTTATGGCAGTTGGTGGACACCATTTTAGGTTTCTGGAGATCCCTAGATTTTCAAGGGGCCTGAATAGGCCTCACAGGTTATGAGGGAAAAATGGCGTCATAGCCAAGGAACATCTAGCCCCCTGACAGCATTGAAAAAATCCTGATGGACATATGTAAAAAATAAAAATAAAAACTCTGGGAGGCTAAGGGGGACAAAAATAAATAATAATGGTTAGAGTATCCCCAGAAGCAGACAGGTCTAACATGCGTCCCCCCCAGCTGAAAGTGGGGAGAACTACCCAACCCCTTGGGAGTCCTCATCACTAAGGCGGAAGTACCTGGATAGACCGTCTGCATTGGCATGGTCCGTCCCAGGTCGATGTTCCACCCTAAAGTCCATTCCCTGTAGGGAGATGGACCACCTCAGCAACTTGGGATTCTCCCCCTTCATTTGCATCAGCCAACGAAGGGGGCGGTGGTCAGTCTGAACTAGGAAGTGCGAGCCAAACAAGTATGGCCGCAACTTCTTCAGAGCCCAAACCACCGCAAAGGCTTCTCTCTCAATTGTACTCCATCTCCTTTCCCTGGGGAGTAGCCTCCTGGACAGGAAGACCACTGGTTGATCCAAGCCCTCATCATTTAGCTGCGATAACACTGCCCCAATGCCATGTTCTGACGCATCTGTTTGGACAATGAATTCTCTAGCAAAATCAGGGGCCTTGAGAATGGGAGCGGAACACAAGGCTTGTTTCAAGGTCATGAAGGCTCGCTGGCAAGCCTCCGTCCAGACTACCCGTCGGGGTTGCTTCTTGGAAGTAAGTTCAGTGAGGGGGGCCACAATAGTGCCATACCCCTTCACGAAGCGACGGTAGTATCCAGTGAGGCCCAGGAAGGCTCGGACCTCTGTTTGAGTCTTGGGGGGCTCCCAGGCGATGATGGGCTCAATCTTTGCCTGGAGGGGCTGCACCGTCCCTCTGCCCACCAAGTGACCTAGGTACACCACTGACCCCTGTCCGATCTGACACTTGCTGGCCTTGATGGTCAAGCCAGCCTGTTGCAGGGCATGAAGAACAGCTTGCAGGTGCTGCAAATGGTCCTCCCAGCTGCTACTGAAGACAGCAATGTCGTCCAGGTATGCAGCAGAAAAAGCTTCCATTCCCGAAAGGACCCTGTTCACCAGCCGCTGAAAAGTGGCCGGGGCATTCTTGAGCCCAAAGGGCATCACACGAAATTGGTAGTGTCCCTGAGGTGTAGAGAAGGCTGACCTTTCCTTCGCCTCCTCAGTAAGGGAAATCTGCCAGTACCCTGAAGTTAGGTCAAAGGTACTTAAGTATTGAGCAGCTCCCAGCCGGTCAATAAGCTCATCCGCCCGTGGGATGGGATGTGCGTCAGTTTTGGTTACTGAATTCAAGCCTCGGTAGTCCACACAGAATCTCAATTCAGGTGTGGTGCCTGGTGGGGCAGCTTTTGGTACCAAAACCACCGGGCTAGACCAAGGGCTACCAGAAGGTTCAATCACCCCTAGCTCCAGCATCTTGGCGACTTCACTTTTGATGTTGGCCTTCACCTTGTCCGACAGCCAGTAGATTTTAGATTTCACAGGTGGGCTGTCTCCTGTGTCCACGTCATGGGTACACAGGTGGGTCCTACCTGGGACAAGGGAGAACAGGGGAGAAAATTGCTCCAGGATCTGGCGGCAATCACTTTGCTGTTCAGGAGTCAGGGATGGCGAGAAAATCACTCCTTCCACTGACCCATCTTTTTCTTGGGACGAGAGAAGATCAGGGAGAGGTTCACTTTCTTCTTCCTCTGCTCCATCGGTTACCAGCATTAAGACAACCTCGGGCCTCTCATGATGTGGCTTGAGGCGATTGGCATGCAGCACCCTGTGGGGCTGCCTCGGGGTCTTAAGATCCACCAAATAGGTGGACTTCCCCTTTTTTTCCAAAACCTCAAAGGGGCCTGTCCAACGGTCCTGGAGGGCATTTAGCTCTCCAGGTTCCATTACCCACACTTTCTGTCCAGGCTCCAGTTCCACTGGGTGAGCGTTGTGGTCATACCACTCTTTCATAACTGCTTGGCTGGCCTCCAAGTTGTCTGAAGCCTGCTTCCACAACTTAGCCATTTGGCTCCGGAAGGCCAGCATGTAGCTCACCACGTCCTGGGGAAGCTTCCTGGGAGTCTGTTCCCATCCGTCTTTCACCAGGCTGAGAGGTCCCCTTACAGGGTGCCCGTACAAAAGTTCGAAGGGGCTGAAGCCCACTCCCTTCTGTGGCACTTCCCTGTAGGAAAACAAGAGACAGGGTAGGAGGATGTCCCATTTCCTCCGCAGGCTCTCAGGTAGACTCCGTATCATACCTTTCAAGGTTTTGTTAAACCTTTCCACCAGACCATTGGTTTGTGGGTGATAAGGAGTGGTAAACCGATAGGTAACGCCGCACTCCTTCCACATAGCCCGCATGTATGCTGAAAGGAAGTTAGTCCCCCTGTCGGACACGACCTCCTTGGGGAAACCCACTCTGGTGAAGATCCCCATCAGGGCCCTTGCCACTGCAGGTGCAGTGATGGTCCTCAGAGGTATTGCCTCTGGGTACCGTGTGGCATGATCCACCAAAACCAGTATGAACCGGTGTCCAGCTGAAGTTGGTGGATCCAATGGCCCTACAATGTCGATGCCCACCCTCTCAAAGGGGGTGCTAACGACAGGTAGTGGTTCCAGGGGAGCTTTTAGCTTCACCCCAGTTTTCCCACTGGCTTGGCAAGACACACACGTCCGACAATATGTATCCGACGCCACTTTCATTCGAGGCCAGTAGAAATGGGGGACAAGCCGGGCAAAGGTCTTGTCCTGTCCTAGGTGTCCTGCCAATGGTATCTCATGAGCCAGTTCCAGTAAAAAGGCTCTAAAGCATTGAGGGACCACTAAGGCCCTGGTTGAACCATGTCCAGGTGTCTTGGGCTCACTGTAGAGGAGTCCATCCTCCCAGTAAATCTGGTAGCTCCCTACAATGTTCCCTGCTGCCTGGGCTTTGGCCTGTTGCCGCAGCCCCTCGAGAGTAGGACACTCCTTCTGAGCTTTGCAGAACTCTTCCCGGGAAGGACCTCCCTCCACATGCCATTCAGTAGGGATGGGTAGGTTCTCCAGGGAAGCAACATTCTCCCCTGTGGACTCCAGATCCACCTCCGCAGGTGGCCCGGCGGTCTCACGAGGTGGAGATGTCGAGGCAGGGTCCTCCGGCCTCCTGTCCTTCTCCTCTCTGGCAGCCGGCTGGGCCATTGTTCCAGGCTCCAGCGTCAGTGAACTCCCCCTTCGGGCAGTCGCGGACCTTGTGCTGACACAAGTCCAGTCAGGGGGTCCCAGCATCTCAGAGTGAGTCTGGTACTCCACCCTCCTCCAAGCATTGTGCTCCATATCATTCCCTAACAGGCAGTCAACAGGCACGGCAGGGCTTACGGCAACTCGAAGTGGACCTGCAACCCCTCCCCACTCAAAGGGAACCTCAGCCACAGGGTAGTGGCCCAATCTGCCGTCAGCCATTACAGCGGGATGGAGTACATCTGGGATGACCTGCTCTGGAGACACCAGCTGACTCCTTACCATAGTCATGCTGGCTCCTGTATCCCTCAGAGCCTCCCCTCTACGGCCATTGATGGTGACCCACTGCTCATACTTAGTAGTATTAGAGGGCAGTTGGGTCTTTGGAACCATCTCCTTATCTCCCAGGGACACTAAAGTGACACCCGCCCGCTCCCCTCCGTTACCCAAAGGCATCTCCTCCCCGAGCACTACACTAGTTATTCCCGGGGCTTTTCCTCCAGTGGGAGGGGGTGGTCTTTTTGGGCATCTCACATCTCCTTTATAGTGTCCCACACCACCACACTCAAAACAATGAACAACCCTTGGCTGCTGGCTTTGGCCAGGGGTAGGGTTGCGAGGGGGGTTATTCCTAGGGATGAATCCTCTGCCCCTTCCTTGCGAAGTGTTTTGTGGCCCTTTAGAGAACTCCCTCTTAGTTTCCCCTCCCTCTTTCTTCTGGGGGGCGCCCTGTCCATGCTTCTGGGAATCCCCTCCAGTCCCCTTAGTCGACACCCGGGTACTAACCCAGATGTCCGCCTCCTCAGCAAGCTTCCTGGGGCTGGCCAGCTTGCTGTCCACCAGATGCTGTCGTAGTTCGGGAAGACATTTCTCGAGTAGGTGTTCCTTGAGTATGAGGTCATATAAACCCTCATAGTCCCCTACCTCGCTGCCTCTCACCCAACCCTCCAGGGCCTTCCTGGCGTAATCCAAAAAATCTACCCAGTTCTGCGTGCCTAGTTTGTGGCTGCCCCGGAACTTTTGCCTATACTTCTCAGGGGTCAACCCAAACTTTCTTAACAGCGCTGACTTCATAGCCGGGTAGTAGGTCTGTTCACTACGTTCTAGGGCCAACAAGGTATCCCTGCCAGTGGGGGGCATGTATTTATATAACCCACCCCCCCAGTGGACTTCCAAGATCCCATGGGCCCTCAGTGAGACCTCGTAGGCGGCTAGCCATTTGGCAATGTCATCACTGGGTACATAGCATGCCATAATATCTTTTGGTAGGTAAGGTCTGGGTTCTTTGATGTTGGTCTGGGTATCGCTGCCACCATTCTCTGATTTGGGGGATCCTCGGTTTAGGGCTTGTAAATCCATCTCTTTGATGGTCCGCTCATGCGCCAACCTCTTATCCTCCCTTTCCATGTCCATCCTGGCTAGTTCTATTTTCAACCTCCTCTCCTCCCTCCTATCTTCCAGCTCGGCTTCGGTTAAGCCCCTGTCTGAAACGCTGCTGCTGGCCCTTGAAGGTATCCTGGGACCTGTCAGAAGATTCCCTCTCCCCATTTGGTTCAGCAATGCAGCCTCAGTAACAGTGTCCCCATCACCCACTTCCGTTTCTGGTTCCTCCCTTAGACGAGCTTCTAACCATGCCCTTATGCTTGTCAGCAACTCTCCTTTCTTGGCACCTTTATTAAAAAATACCCCGTTCTGCTGACACCAATCCCTGAGTTGGGCCACAGTATTGGCTTCCAGCTCTTTAAGATTCACCTCCAGCTTTGCCATGGTATAAAATTACTCACAGGAGAAAACCACGAAGTGACCTGAGGTTAACCTCCACCCACCACCAGAAATAAATTTAGAAAAAACAAAAATTAGATTAGGAGGGCCGCAGGGAGAAAACTCCAGGTGGGGTCCCGTGGTTGGCACTGCGTTACTACTAAGTGAGTGTAAGCACAAATCCGTGATCCCACCGCTGAAACACCAATTATGTTGGACCTAGGATTTCCAAGTCTACATAAGGTAGCTTGGCACAGTAGTGGTTACAGCTAACTCAAGGCGTTGGTTAAGTGCTTACAAGTCTCACTCACAGTATCTCAGTGATGAACCACTAAAATAAAAGACACAACACCAATGTTTGGAAAAATACCGTTACCTTTTATAAAAATAATATGCTTTTCTCGTTATACTTTTTAGTCAGGGATAAAAGACAATCAAGTTACACCTTGTACATGGAATTCAGATCACACTTCAATATTTTTCCTGGTCAGAATTTGAGAATCAAGGGTACATTTAAGGTCTGTAGTTATTCAGGTCACAATACACCTCACTAATAAATTTACAGAAAGGAAAATGCAGTTTGACAGTGTAATACGTTTTTAAAGACTCATTCGCAGGTACATTACCCCACAGCTCTTAAGCACCGCTCAACTCAACAGAATGACCTGGTTGTAGAACTTCACAGCATTACCCACTAGTAATGTGACTAAAAGGGAAGACACAATAATATTAGCAAGGTACCCCCCACTCTAATGTACAGGCACACTTATCTGGTAGAGGTTCTACTTCTTCAATTATCAATAAACTATAAGGGTTATTACTCAGGAACCCTGTGGTTCTCTGCACAGCTTCCACCTCTCTCTCCTGAGCCAATTATTGGTTACTTAAGCCTGGTTTAGGCAGTTCAGTAGCCCGCTTCCTGAAGTCAGGCTTCTCTGGACTGTTCAGTCACTTGTGTGGGTCGTAGCCCCACTGTCCTGCTTCCTTCACCCGGTGCTGCCGCCTCCCGTTCCCACACTACCCGGCTTACTTGTAGACTTGTAGGCGTGTCACGCTTGAGTCCTCCACACGCGATGGAGCCCGGCAGCAGACGGCTGTTGGGGAAGGTCGGGGAAGGTTTTCCTGGCCCCAAGGCTCCCTACCGCAACGTCCGCTGTGGCGCTTCTGCCTCCTCAAGAGGGGGGGGGGGGTCGAACACCTGAAGCTCCGACGCGGTCGGCTTCCTTGTTGACGCGACCGGCTCTCCTCAGGCGGCACTACTCCGCCGGGCATGCGCGGAAGTGCTCGCTCTTCTCCCGCCTCCGCACTCACTCCAAGGAAGGACGCTGCTCTTCCGGTGACGCTGCTCTCCCGGGCCTGCCCGATCCTAGGCCCCTCCTGCCTCCACAGAAGCGTTCGCGCTCAAGGCATGCGCGGCAGCGCTTCCTTCTCGGATTGACGCGGCTGGTGCCCCCGGGGTCCCACAGCCGATCGCAGCAGCGCCGCTGCTCCTGGTCAGTCACTTCTCACTCCGGCCTCTCAGGAAGGATGTGCACACACGGCGCCTTCGCTCCTCAGGTCGCTAGGGTGCCACAGACACCCGCCTTCACTACAGCTGCTCCACAGCACCGGTAAGCGCAGCGCTGGGTGTGCGTAGTCAGGGATACCCTCAGTTAAGGGTGTCCTGAGAGGATTCACTGGGGCTCCAATGCAGAAGGGTCTTCTTCCTCAAGTAGCTTACTGTTCTTATCAACAATTGATGTTTTGAGAGAGGGATCGGTCAAAGGTTGAAGGGGGAACAATCCTCTGAAGAAACTGTCAGCCTCAGAGACAAACTAGCTGCTCTCAGTGTGTCCACCTCCTCTCACCACTGCCTCACTCCTCTACTCTGGGGTCAGCACAAAATGGCTGCTGGTCACTGGCCTTATATAGGGTGGCCTGAGACCTGCAGAAGTCTCTGGTTGATTCTAGAAAGTTCCCTATGTTAGCCTATGGGCCTGTCCTCCAGTAGTGTCCGTTATGGCAGTTGGTGGACACCATTTTAGGTTTCTGGAGATCCCTAGATTTTCAAGGGGCCTGACTAGGCCTCACAGGTTATGAGGGAAAAATGGCGTCATAGCCAAGGAACATCTAGCCCCCTGACAGCATTGAAAAAATCCTGATGGACATATGTAAAAAATAAAAATAAAAACTCTGGGAGGCTAAGGGGGACAAAAATAAATAATAATGGTTAGAGTATCCCCAGAAGCAGACAGGTCTAACACCCCTTAATTATTAGCGTTTTATGTTACCGCTTTTACAATTTCAGACCATTTTTAGCTCTAAAATACATTACATTACAAAGGAATCTCGATACACAAAAAAACACCAATTGTGTAGTATCAGATCGTAAAATCCGCTCTACCTGCCCACAATGTCTTAATTTTAAAATGTTACATAAGGGTTTAATCCACCTTTTTCTTGATTATTCATACGCGGGACAGAAAAATAAAATATGCATGTCATCCTTCTTTGCTTGTGATACATTTTTACAAAAAGTGCACTTATCAAAATCTTTCTCATTTGCATTACTACCCTAGTTGGATGTCTTATCATTGGTTTGCAAAACCCCATATCTGAATTTCAGGTATAATGATTTGGCAATTGGTGGATTTACCTCATTCAACAATGTTTCAAAATGGGGGATGTCCTTGAAAAAGAGAAAAGATGTGGTTAAGGATCCTAAACTGGGTTCATGTAGTAGGTTGGTACTTAAATACTTCCAGAATGATAATTTTACTATCTTGCTACATGCCCTAGTTAGATCCAAAGGATTATCCCAATAATGTGATAGTCCTATTTTTTTAAACTAACTCGAGATGTGTTTAAACCATGGAATACCTTTTAAAAGACCAAAAGGCATTATCTCCAGTAACCCCTTTTTGTAGAGCAAAAGCTCATCCGTAGACTAAATTCTAACCCGAAATAAAAGGGGGCGTAACACGGCAAAACTATCAGTGTGCTTTAAATTAATGTAAAAAAATACTGGAAGCATTGGAGTTCTATTCGGTAGTAGCAGTAGCTTACGGATACATTTATTTACTTCAGTTCCGAAGCTACGTTTACATTGTGGACCCCAGAGTTCTGCCCCATACAAGGCTGCTGACTGGGCCTTGAATTTAAAAACCTCAATGGCGGGAGAAACCGCCTTGGAGGAACTCCTGTGGTGTTTTTTTATAATGGGAGTGCAATTTTGGAGTAGGACTAGTCTGTTTTTCTCTAATTGCGGTTTCCATGACAATTTAGAGTCCAATGTGTTTCCTAAGTAGTTAAAGCTACTCACATATTCTAACCTTTGACTATTTAACTCCAGGTTCTTTTTAAAAGCTTTATTTGGGTTGATAGACATATATTTAGTCTTAGTAGGGTTGATCTCAAGTCCCTTCTTATCACAGTACAGATTAAAGGTATTTAGCAGGTTATGGAGACCGGTGGGGGTTTGTGGGATTAAAATAGTGTTGTCTGCGAAGAGTAGTGCGGGTATCAGTTCCCCCCCAACTTGGGTGAATCATTTTTACATCCTTCCAGGGAAGAGGGAATATCATTTACATATTAAGTGAACAAGGTAGGTGCCAGCACACAACCTTGTTGTACACCTCGCTTCACAGGTATTTCTCTTGTAAGTTCTCCCCTTGGTCCCCATCTCACTTTTGCATAATTTCCTTCATGCAGCCTAATTATCTGGACTCATAGTTCGATTGGCATCCCTAAGTTCTTCAGATGGGCCCAGAGGCTACATCTGGGAACCAAATCGAACGCGGGTTTCAAATCCACAAAAGCTACATATAGGGTGCCCTGCCTTAGCGTTATATATTTCCAGTAAAGGCATAAGAACCTGAAGAATTGGTCAATGGTACTGGTCTTCTTTCTAAACCCTGCTTGAAATTTTGTTAATAGGTCAACCTGTTCAATCCAGGACAACAAATGCGACAGTATGTGCCTGGTGAATACTTTTTGTGGAATATCAATCGGACTGATTGGCCGATAATTCGCCGGAACAAGTCTGTTCCCCTTTTTAAAAACAGTTATTATCTCTGCCCCCTTCCAAGTGTTTGGTATCGGGTCAAAGTTTACAATCGCATTACAAAGCTTATTTATATATGGACCCCAAATAGTCAAATCATGTTTTAAAATTTTATCCGGTCCCGGTGCTTTACCAGATTTGACTATTTCTAAAACTTGATTTGTTTCCTTTACTGTAAAATGCAAATTGGCTGCCTTTGCTATACTAATCATATCCTCCGTCATTTCAAATCTATCTCCATTGGCTTCAGTGTAAAGTGCGGATAAAATGATTTACCCAGGTGTCCTCATCCAAAAAAAGATCTCTTTGTGCTTTACCTGTCCTATTGCCTTTAACTATCAAGTTCCAGAATCCAGCCTGATCCATAGCCTTAGCTGCACGTATTAGGTCTGCCCATATCTCCTCGTCCCATGCTCTGTTTGCGGTTTCTAATGTCTGGTTATAAATGCGCCTTTTTTCCCTCGTGTTTCCTATCTCCTTGCCCTGTATAGCTTTGATTAGCTCATGTTTTGCAGTTCGGCATTCCTTACTATACCATGGCTTACCATGGCTAACCCTTTCAGATGTTTCTGACTTCCTTGCTATAGGGATTTTACTTAGTACTGGACCTAAAGCATGTACCAATCTACCATGGAGGTCAGTCATCTTTTTTGGATCTATGTTTTAATCTATATAAGGAGAGAGGGTGTCTGCGAAGATTGAATAGATACTAGACATCGCTTTTTTGTCCCCTAAGATATTTGGCCACTTTACAGCTCGGTTATTCCTCTTCAATATAATTTCATCATCTAGACTACCAGTATCAGCACCACCAGGAAGTACTATACAAAGGATTTCTGGTGAGATCTTCAAACTCAGAGGTAGATGATCTCTCTCTGTTCTAGAGTATATTTTTAGGTCACACATATAGCACCAACAACCTATTGTCACCAAGATATAATCTATGTAAGTTTGTGAGTTACCTCTATAGAACGTGTGGGCTTTAGGTCTATTGGATGGAAGTCACCCATTACAGGCTCTAAGACCATGTGCCAAGGTTAGTCCTAGAAGTTGAGTCACAGCTACTGTACACTTAACGTCCTTTTTGCTAGCCAGTTCTGGCATATTATATGCTTGATCTTCAGTCTCCAAAAGCTCACCAAATCTCACTACGGGCTCAAAGTTGCAATTAAAATCGCCACCTATTACAATGTTGGGGTTATGTCCTAAAGAATCAAGAACAAGATCTAAGTGGCTAATCACCGGTGACTCACCGTGTGCAGGGCAAGGTCTGTTATAGACGTTAAAAAGATATATAGCCCTGCCATCCTTGGCCATTAATTTTAGGCCCAATATATCTTTAGAAGAGGCGTCCAGGGGAACGATATCAATTTTTAAGGAAACTCAGATCCAAATTACCAATCCTCCAGATGGTCTACCTTTTGCTGAGGGCATCGCCCCTATCCAATATGTTTTATAACCAACCTTGTGGGGACTGCCTAAGAGCCAGGTCTCTTGCAAGAGAATAACATCATAGTTCTCCATATATTCATGCCAGGTAGGGTCCAGCAAATTCCTATTTAACCCTACAATATTCCAAGATACAATATGCAGGTCTAACGACTTCTTGGAATCACTGGGGCATAAATATTCATTTCCTGGTATTCTAGTAATTACATTTGAATCAGGGTTAATTGATGAGTAAAAGGGCAGAGACTGAGTGTTAACCCCCCGAGGAACATCATCTGAATTTTCCGCTATTATCACGGCAGCCTCCTTGGCCATAGGAACTTTCTGCCCCCTTTGTTGACAACCCATCTCCATATGTTTCCACCCAGTGAAACACCGATCTGTACACTTAATCCTTCCACTAGATATAGGGAACTCTAGGTCTATGTGTGTATCCTTTAGATGTCAATCTTGATCCTCAAGGGTTGATAGAGCCTTGAAATAGTTGTTCTGTTCCACCATTGGGTTGAAATTAATTATAAAGCCACTCTCCCTGGGTCTGTAAAAATATCCCAGCGGTAGGGCACTAATGCTTGTGTACCCCCGATCAGTCATATCTTTAATTCCTAGGATTACTCTAGTTAGTTGTGGGTGCCTAAAGTTTACTACTACACAATATCCACTGATGTTCTTCCTGGAATCACCTACGCAGCCTACCCTGCGTACCATCAAAATATCGGCTTCCCTCATTGGGTTGAATTGCCTGAAGTTTGTCAACCAGTTAATTACTTTATTTTTCAGGCTTGACCATTTCTCCTTCTGCTCTCTCCTGAGCACTGGTACCCCTGTTAAAACTAGCGTATACGGACATGATGCTGGTGGAAGCCCAATAATCTCTTCATTAGGGATTAAATCTGTACCTTTTGGGCTGTATAAAGGTAATTTATCATTTTTGTCCCTGTCACTTCCTAGATTAACTTGTGTAGTGCATTCTGTTATCTCGTGAGCTAGTGTACTGCCCCTGACTTAGTCACTGTAGATACTTCTCTAATTGCAGGCGGAGGTTTGTTTTTTAAGCTGGGGTTACTCCCGACCTGATCTCGACAAATGGTTATCACGGGTTCAAGGGGAATGGGTCTGTGCTCTGGGCGTATACTTGCTCTTTGAGAATTTCCTTGCTCCTTAGATCTATCCCCCGTGGCAAAGCTGTTAGTGCTCCACTGCCCTATAGTGTTTTGGAAGAGGGCCAGCTTCTCTTCTAATGGTCTTAGGGCCTCACCAATATGCAATGCTAAATCAATTAGGATTCCTTCCCTAGCAGAATCTAAGAATCTCTTTAAGATAGACTCAATATCCCTTTTGTAATCAACAGGAACAGAATAGCATTCATTATTATGGGGCTCTGTCTGAGTAGACATGTTTTTCTCAGGAGCTCTGATTGTTTCTATACTGGTTGTTGTTTTCCCTCTTGACGCTGCGCCCCCAGCACCCCTAGTCCTGGGTTTCCTAAGGACTGGTATTTTTTTCTTTGTGTTTTTAGTGTCTATTTTTTTCCCCAATGACTGATTTTTATTTCTTGATTTAGTCTCCATTAGTAAGCTTGATTTATCATTTGATTCAATGGAGACAGATAAATCAATACAATCAGGGGGAGAGTCACCCTCTTTCCCAACATCTGAGGGTATCTGTGGTGGAATTAACAGGGACCCTGAAAGCCGTCATGGAATTAACGGAGACCCTGAGAGCCGCGGTGAGTTGCTCTGTGCGAAAATAGGCTCTAGGGACAGTTTGTTTTCGACGATTTGGATCTCATGATTTAAAAGAGATTCTGCCCTAAGGATAAAAACGTCTAAAGTGACCACCGCTCCCTTACGCTTCCTCATGATTATTCCCTTAGTTACAGTTTAAATACAAATCACACAATTAGGCAGCAAATAAACAGGAAAGGGGAACAGAAATAGGAGAAGAAGTTACAGCTGCTCCTATTAGTCAGATCTTACTAAATGTCCAATCCTTATCAATAACAAAATGTCAGAGGGGTGGCCCAGTCCAGTCTCTGTCAGGCTATGAGAGGCGCCCGGGCGCGTCCCACGCTGCGGTAGCCCCTTTGTGCTTTTAAGCACCTCCTGGTGCACGTGACCCCGTGTGAAGCTAGCACGCGGGACGCTGGGAAGTGTAGTCCCCACGCGCCAGTAACAATGGCGGCTCTCGGCAGCGCTCGCGGATCTTCTTGAGCGCGGCGGCCCCCTCAGTACTCCAGGCTCTCCTTCAGTGGCTGCAGGTAGGGATTTGGACTCAAAAAGGCAAAGTTTCCACCAGGTATGTGAAAGGCTCCCACCCTGGGGCAGCCCCTTCGTGCTTTTAAACACCTCCTGGTGCATGTGACCCCTTGTGAAGCTAGCGCGGGGGACGCTGGGATGTGTAGTCCCCACGCGCCAGCAACAATGGCGGCTCATGGCGGCGCTCACGGATCTGCTCGAGCGCGGCGGCCCCCTCAGTACTACAGGCTCTCCTCCGGTGGCTGCAGGGAGGGATTTGGGCTCAAAAAGGCAAAGTTTCCACCGGGTATGTGAAAGGCTGCCGCGCTGCGGGAGCCCCTTCGTGCTTTTAAGCACCTCCTGGTGCACGTGACCCCGTGTGAAGCTAGCACGTGGGACGCTGGGATGTGTAGTCCCCACGCGCCAGCAACAATGGCGGCTCTTGGCGGCGCTTGCGGATCTTCTCGAGCGCGGCGGCAACCTCAGTACTCCAGGCTCTCCTCCAGTGGCTGCAGGTAGGGATTTGGGCTCAAAAAGGCAAAGTTTACACCGGGTATGTGAAAGGCTCTGTGGTATACTGCTGTTGTGTCCTCGTGCTGCACCCAGCACGAGGGCACATTTCTTATGCATCTATCAAATGGTGTTCCATGTTCTAGTTGCTCCGTTCTGTTCCAGTACTCTTGACAATGAAAGTCAGTTGCCTGGAGTCCTGGAGTTGAGCGGCAGCGTTTACCTGTGGGTGTCTCTTTTCAATTACAATAAAGAAGACTTCTAACTACAGCACCCCTTCTGCGAATCTTCATTTACTACATTTGGCGAAGAGCAGGTCCAGAACCTCTTCAAGACACCCACCAGAAAAATCCTCGGCACGTCCTCAATTTCTGTTAGCTCAACACCCGACAACCTACTTCCACTTCAGCCTCCCTCTTTTTATTGGTATTGAAAAACTCGAAATACCTTTAAGATTTTTGGCTGTCCCGTTGTCAACGAATTGGTTGAATTCGACATCGTCAACGGATCAAGATCATCCCCAGGGTTCCACACAGACGTCGTCATCCAGGCCTTCCGTGAATACTCTCTGCGCAGCCTAGAGTTCCAAACGCACGTCATCATCCGTGAGTGTCCTCTACGCAGACGTGAGTTGGGTGAAGCTCACGCTGACGTTCACGCCGATACCTACGTAGTGATTTCATCACGCATACGTCGGGCGGCCATTTTCTAGGTTGCCTAGTTACACGATTCTACACGGAGATAATTTTTCATCAGATGTTTGTACTTCGCGCTACTATGATTCGTTTATATCGGCGCTAGACACACCATTACCTGCATTTTTCTGATTTCGTCAACAATTTCTTTAACCGCTTCAGAGCGGCGCAGATTCCTGCGCTGTGCTGAACGTTCCATTGGGCTTATGGAACCATGACGGAACGGTTCCGTCATGAGCACAGCTCAACCGACGCTCATGACGGAACCGTTCCGTCATGAGCATGGAAGGGGTTAAGTAAACGTTGACAAAGGTATGATTTTATCGGTGACAGGCACACCATTGCCTGCACTTCCTTTTCTTTATTAACAATTTATTCAACATATACGTTTGATTTCTTCGAAATTTACAAATAGTCAGACATGTTATTGTTATTACTTTAATTGTTATTTAAGTATCATTTCTCATTTTTATTTACAAACTGAGGAATCAACTTGATTTTAAATGGCTTCTTCACAACAGTTTGCGCAACCCCCACCTTTTCTTCAGCTTCCTGGCAAACCAGCTATACCATGGCGTCAATGGGTTAGAGCGTTTGCTAACCATATTGTTGCAATTGATGCCGTAAAATTTGCCCCTGAAAGAAAAGTTGCTATCTTATATGGCTGTTTGGGTGTTGCTGCACAGAATGTATTCGAAAATCTTCCAAGATCTCCTGTTCCCACTGGTGATGCAGGTGATCATTGGGATGACTATAAAGAAGCTTTGTCTCGCCTAGCAAGGCATTATGGTGAAGAACTAAATGAGATGCTTGAAAGACATAATTTCTTTAAAAGGAAACAACGTGAAGACGAATCTATTGAAGAATATATTGCACAATTAAGAATTTTGGCATCAACATGTGAGTTTGAATCGAATCCTTCCTGACATCTATATCCGGGATCAATTTGTTTTTTCTTGCTATTCAAAGAAAATTCAGCATCGCTTATTGAGTTGTAAAAAACCAACACTTCAGGAAACCATTGACATTGCAAAGAGTATTGAGAGGTCTATAACAACATCTAATGCTCTTCAAAAGGACCAACCTCGTATCCCTTTTCAATCTACCTCACATTCTAATTCTATTAATGTTGTAAATGTTAACAGGTCTTTTAAACAAATGCCCAGGAAACCTATTCCCTTTTGTTACAGGTGTGGTTCAAAGTCTCATCTTGGTCACAGCCCTACTTGTCCTGCACTTGGCAAAAGATGTGTTTTATGCAAAAAAATAGGACATTTTCAGGGTTTATGTAGATCTGTTAAAAAACCCTTCAGACCTTCTGTTAACAACATCGAATGTTCTGAAATTGATGATTGTATAGATGAATTCCAAGACATGGTTGTTTCTATTCAATGCAATTATATTCACACTCCAAAATTAGTTAAAGGTCCATTCTTCACTGCACTTTTTGGTGACATAGAAATTTTAGTAATGGCAGATTCTGGATCTCCAATAACTATTTTGTCAGATGTAGTATTTCATGCGAAATGGAACAACTCCATTTCTTTAATTAAATCTGACGTCAGTCCTAAGGCGTTCGGTGAATTTGACATTGACATGCTTGGGTATTTCAACTACAGGTTAGAGTGCTTGGGGAGATCAATTATTACAAAGATTTATGTTGCTATCAAAGGTCGCAATATAGTTGGGTGGCAAGATCTTGCCAAAATGGGTCTTTATTTGATGCCTGGTTCTGATAACCCGATAAGAGTAGGTGATCCTCCTCAGGATTATTCTCCTGCTCCATATTTTGTGTCTGAATGTCTCGTTGTCAATGATCACGAGTCTGATATTAAACAAATTTTAGATAAATTTCCAAAAGTATTTTCAAATCAACCAGGTACTGTAAAAGGTTTTCAGCATGAGATCAAATTGAAAGCATGTGCTCAACCCATAGTTCATAAAGTTCGTCCAGTCCCTATTAGCGCAAGGGATGAACTTAAATCTGTTCTCGCTTCATTAAAAAATGATGGCATTATTGCATCCTCAGACTCATCTGAATGGGTTTCGCCCATCGTTATTGTACGAAAAAAAAATGGCGAGGTCAGGTTATGTGCCGACTTACGCACTTTAAACAAAAATATTTTGGTTGACAATTTGGGTGGTGCAAAATATTTTTCTTTAATTGATTTGCGTTTAGCATACCATCAAGTTCCCCTCACCGAGGCCTCCCAAGATCTTACTACATTTGTTACCCCATTTGGAGTTTACAAATACTTAAAACTTCCTTTTGGCCTGGCTTCTGCTGCCAGTGTCTTTCAAAGGATAATAGATCATCTTTTTCAGTCCATGTCTGGTGTGCAGGCCTATCAGGATGACATTTTGTTTTTTTCTCCTGATTGGGAATCTCATTTATCACATCTGACTTCTGTTTTGAGTAAGCTCAACGACTCGGGCATGACGGTCAGAGCTGATAAATGTAAATTTGGTTCTCAATCTTTAGAATACTTAGGTCATACTTTGACTTCTGAAGGTATAAAACCCAAGTCCTCTCTTATTGAGGCTATTACACATGCCTCCCCTCCAAAGGACAAAGATGCTCTTCGCTCTTTTCTTGGTTTGGCGGAGTATTATGCCCGTTTTGTAAAAGGCTATGCCTAATTGTGGAACCACTTCGTTCCCTGTTACGCAAAGGTTCAAAATTTGAGTGGTCGGAAGAGGTTGATGCATCTTTTCTTCGGATCAAGATCATGATTGTTGAAGCACCTGCTTTGCATCCTTTTCAAGATTCTGCCAGATGTTTTTTAATGGTTGATGCTAGCTTGACTGGTTTAGGTGCTGTGTTAGGACAGTGGGTTTCAGGGAGAGAACACACGATTGCTTTTTCTTCCAGGAAACTTAAAGATTCTGAAACACACTATAGCACTATTGAGCGAGAGTCATTGGCTTGTGTATGGGCCATTGAAAAATTCAAAAACTATATATGGGGACGTGAATTTGATTTATTCACTGACCATAAGCCTCTCACTCAGCTTCTTAATGGAGATGGTCTTGGGAGAGCCTCTTCAAGACTTGTCAGGCTTTTGTCAAAATTGCATGAGTTTCACTTTAGCATTAAACATATATCTGGAGGTAAAATTTTTCAAGCTGACTGTTTATCGCGCATGGCACTTAATGATTCATCTGATTTTGAGGAAATTGGTGATATTGAGTGTGTAGTCGCCACTCTTGATGCTACAAAGTTGTGTCCGTGCATTACAGAAGAGTCTTGGTCTAAAGCATATGATAAAGATCATAACTTAAATTTAGTAGCACACTACATTTCCAAAGGTTGGCCAGAGAATAGGAAACTTTCGAATGAGTTAAAAGCGTTTGCCATGATCTCTTCTGAACTGTCCTTGGTTAACAATTTGATTATGAGACATGATGTTTTTGTTCCTCCTTCAGATATCAGGATTGATATCATTAAATTTGCACATCAAGGTCATCTAGGTATTACAAAAACGTCTCAACTTATCAAATCTCATTACTGGTGGCCTTCCATTGAGTCTCAAGTAAAGTTTTTTATAGATTCTTGCAATGAATGTTTACTTTCGGATAAGAAATGGAAACTCATGAATACCCCTCTCCATCCTGTTCCTTTTCCAGATAAACCATGGGAAAAGGTCGGTATAGATTTTTCTGGCCCATTTGAAGTACTTTCTCATGAACTGAAATATGTCATTTTATTGATTGACTATCACTCGAAGTGGGTGTATCACATGTTTTGTGACTCGCCAACTTCTGCCAATGCTATAAAAAATTTGAAAAATTTGTTTATGATTAAAGGTTGCCCATCTGTTGTAGTTACAGATAATGGTTCTCATTTTATCTCTGAGAAATTTACTTCATTTTTGATTGAACATGATGTTGTTCATTTTAAAGTGGCTCTTTACTCACCCACTTCCAGTGGTTTGGTAGAGCGTGCTAATAGACTACTCAAAGATGCTGTTCAGACAGCTGTTTCCTCTCACTGTGATGTTAAAGATTTTCTTGAGGATAAGTTTTGGTCATATAATATCTTTCCTCATAGTACCACAGGAGTATCCCCTTTTTCTTTGTTGAGGAATAGGAATGTTCATACTAAGTTGTGCCCCAAGTGGTTATCCCAAGGGAATGTCAAAGCTAATTTTGACGACAGGATGTCAGAAAGTAATACGTTTCATGATGGTGATTTGTCAAATAGAATATTACAAAAACAGAATGTCATGAGAAACAAACATGATTTTGGAAAATGTTTCAGTTCAGTTGATTTAAAAATTGGTGATTGGGTTCTTATTAAAATCCCAAAAAGTGTTTCCAAAGGGCTTTCCAAGTTCTCCACTCCAGTTCAAGTACCATCTGTCAGTAAAGCATCCGCTTTACTTGGTAGTAGAGGATGGTGGAATAAAAGAGCTTTAGTTCACTTAACTAATTCTCAAGCACGCTCTTTGCTTAATTTGACAAAATAACAAGTTGATCAATGTGAGTGGTCTTTTTGGTTAGATGTACCTATTTCTGATAATTCCTCCACTTTGTGTTCTTTTTCTGATCAGACAGATCCTCAGACAGTTTCTTCTCCATCCTCCATTTCTTCTGAAGTTTGTGGGGAAGTTCTTCATCAAACTTCGGAATCATCTGTTCGATGCAGAAAGTTACCTGTCAGATTTAATGATTATGTTTTGGGTTGAAATGTATTTATTGGTTTTGTATATTTGCTTCTGTTTTTATTTTTGAATGTTTAATTTTTTTAAATATTGTAAAGAGGGAGAAGTTGTGGTATACTGCTGTTGTGTCCTCGTGCTGCACCCAGCACGAGGGCACATTTCTTATGTATCTATCAAATGGTGTTCCATGTTCTAGTCGCTCCGTTCTGTTCCAGTACTCTTGACAACGAAAGTCAGTTGTCTGGAGTCCCGGAGTTGAGCGGCAGCGTGTACCTGTGGGTGTCTCTTTTCAATTACAATAAAGAAGACTTCTAACTACTGCACCCCTTCTGCGAATCTTCATTTACTACAGGCTCCCGCGCTGCGGCAGCCCCTTCGTGCTTTAAAGTACCTCCTGGTGCATGTGACCCCTTGTGAAGCTAGCGCGCGGGACGCTGGGATGTGTAGTCCCGATGCCCCAGCAACAATGGCGGCTCTCGGCGGCGCTCGTGGATCTTCTCGAGCGCGGCGGCCCCCTCAGTACTCCAGGCTTTCCTCCGGTGGCTGCAGGTAGGGATTTGGGCTCAAAAAGGCAAAGTTTCCACCGGGTATGTGAAAGGCTCCCGCGCTGCAGTAGCCCCTTCGTGCTTTTAAGCACCTCCTGGTGCACGTGACCCCATGTGAAGCTAACGCACGGCACGCTGGGATGTGTAATCCCCACGCGCCAGAAACAATGGCGGCTCTCGGCGGCGCTCGCGGATCTTCTCGAGTGCGGCGGCCCCCTCAGTACTCCAGGCTCTCCTCCGGTGGCTGCAGGTAGGGATTTGGGCTCAAAAAGGCAAAGTTTCCACCGGGTATGTGAAAGGCTCCACAATTATTATCTATTATTTATTTTTATATTTAGATAATAGGTTTATTTATATATATATGTAAATATATTTGTAATAATGTTTTAAATATTTTATAATTAAGATTAATAATTATTTCATAATAGTATTAAGTTAATACATATATAAAAAAAATGTTTTACATTACATTTATTATTTTTAAATGTTAAGCTCTTTTAGATTATTTTTACTGTTTTATTTAATTGTGGTTATTGTTTATTTATTTTTATATTATTTTTAATACATTTAAAACATTCGATATGTTAGCTAACTATATTTTAACTATCTATATTTTGTACTTAATTTTTTTGGTACTTACTTGTTTGTAGATAGGAATTCTAAATTCTGTCCCTCGATATTTAGTCACTGAACCTTTCAAATGGAATAAGGTGCAATCAATACTTATTTTATCTTTATAATCTTCTTTTGTGAATATTTGAAGTGTACAACTTCCATTGAAATCAATTTGCATCACTAAAGTATTCAAAATCTGGATATTCACTCTAATTACTTCACAGTAATAAAAACTAAAATGGTTTGTCAGTTGTAACATCATGTGGATAGACAATCACTACTCAAGTCTTCCCCTTTTATAGATCTTGCAAAATCCCAGTTGAGGTTGTGCGATAAATTGGGTTGTTGTTATGCCTCCCCAAATCTCTGAAGAAGATATTGAAAAGGCTTTGATGGACTACTTTCTCCCATGCATTACCTTGCCTCTCCTGCCATTTAATTTGCCTTAATTTGCCTGCCATTGTTCAGTGCAGAAAAAAGATTTCAGTCCTCTTTCAGTTGTGGCTGTTGAAAGGACATTCATCAAAAAAGGGTGATATCCTTCCTCTAGCCTCTTTCTACCCCCTACAAAAGAGAAATCGCTGCCTGCTCCGCCAGTGAAAACATAGTTTCCTGGAGCTAACACCAGGAGAAAGAGCATCCATGGAAAACAGGGTTTCGTGTGGCCCCTCCAATGTCATTTTGATCACTTATTTATCTGCTGTCGATCGCCATGTAAACATGGTTGTCCTGGACAGAAAACTCCTTTAGTACTCACCATGCATTGAGAGAACTAAGTCATTGAGGACATTAGTTAAGTTACTCCTGATGATGGACCTCTATATTGAGAATCTATCTATAGAAATGTCAAAAGTTGATATGTCCACCGTGTTGACGCCATGCGTTCCATCAAACTGGCTTCCTTCAAGTAGATGGGATCAGTTAGGGGGTAAAACGTTAAAAAACACAAGGCATATATGTAAAAATGTAGGGGCAGATTTACAAGCCCCTTGCGTGTCTTTTACGCTGCTGTTGCGTCACTTTTGTGACGCAGCGGCAGCGCAAAAGATGCTCCATGGTGCGGGGTATTTACAACGTGACGCATCTGGGAGATGCATCACGTTGTAAAGCCCTGCGCCAGAAGGAGGCGTTCCTGCGCAGGGAGGGGCGTTCCAGCGCAGGAACGCCTTCTAAAAGTGGCTGAGTGAAATCTGCAAGGTTTCACTCACTCACTTTTGAGCCCATGCTGCGTCGAAACCCTGCGCCTGCTTGAAGCAGGCGTAAGGATTGACACAGCATTAACAAGATAGGGCCCCCCAGGGCATTGCTGGAGCTGCGTCGCGCTTGCGACAAAACTCCAGCAATGCGTCACTTTTACGGCACAGATCTGTGCCGTTTTTGCCCCATGGTGCGCCGCATTGTAAATGCGGCGCATCCATGGTGGCGGAGGCATGGCGCACAATAAGTGGCGCATCCCTGCTGATATGCAGGGATGCGCCACTTATTGTAAATATGCCCCGTAATGACTTGACGATGGCTGTTGTTTTGTGGTCACTGCCTCCAACACACCAGCTGTATGCTGCTTAAACTACCTTACTCAAAGAGAGGCTTTTCAACTATGTGCAGAAAGTGACTTTAACGGAGACAATGCTAGTACAATCTATAGGGAAATGGACGGAAAGCGTTTAGGGTGGTAGAAAAGGATGGTTGATACAACACATTTTTATAAATATTGAACTTTCAAAGAGATATGTGAGGTGGTGGCCATACAAGATATATTGTTTTCTGCGTTTTTAATGATTTTATGGGAAGGGATGGTTGGGATGACAGGATTACAGCTATAGTTTTTATTTTGTAATTTTTGGGGCGATTGCCTGAGGAAATGAGAGGGGTTGAAGAGACGAATTTATATGTTGAGCTCCCATAAGCCCTCTCTTCCTATATTGCTGATCCATGTGATCAACTGACAGAGTGCCATACACAATGTGAAACTAAATGGGTAGCTATCTATAATCTGACTTTTTGCACCTCAAAATCACAAGTGAGATCGTAGACACATCTACCTTCACTTTGGTTGGGATGACTTTGAGAACCCCTCAGAGGAAATCTACAACTTTCATGAAAGCTACTCATCTGTCATTGCACGTATCAGCGTGACAAGACACTATTAAATGACCACAGATCACTTGAGAAGCGTCAAATGCATAAAGTAAAAAATTAAACGAGTTGAGATACTGTTTAAACGGATGTCTGCATCTTTCATTTGCCTTATTATGGATATTGTTTACATATTATATTAGCACATACTTTTGAAAAACTTAAATTAGCTTTATGAAAAAAATATTAATTTCAACCAAACTTCAGAATCACATGATGAAGTTTTAGTTTTCATATTGAATATAAGAATATCGCTGTAAAAATATCGTCTGACAGATTTCGAGTCCTAAATTTCATTTTCAAAAATATTTACTTCATTGGCTTGATTTTATTCGTAAACAATATTTAGGGCAAGTTATGTAAGGGAATATTCTGACTATGAATTTCTAGTAGCACCCTGCATTTTTACTTTAAGTGCATGTTTGATTTTCTGAAAAGAGTGTGCCTTCTAATAAAATGCTTGGTTTAAGCGGCGCACACACATAGAATCAAGCAGTTGATCTTTTGGATAAACATTTCACCCCTGGTGGAGACCTAATGGCCTTTGGGAGGCATTACACCTGCCAGCAGAGCTTGAAGATTTCAGCCACATCTCATTAAGTATTTAATTTAATCACTACAAGTTTTAAGCGATCCGGTTGTTTTGTTTTTCATTCAAAGAAAAGCAATTACGTGGTTTGAAAAGGACCTCTACACATCAATTATTCATAATTTGTTTCCGTTTTTTGCTTCGGCAGTCATAACTCAAAAATAAAGCCACTTTGTTGTTATTAATAGAACAATAATTCTGTCTTATAGAAAATGATGTAACCATCCTCAGAGGCAAAATCTGTGAGTATATGATATTTTAAATGCGATTAATTCAATGTAGTAGGCAATCATTTTGCCACTAACTGTATTTCAGTCATGGTCGGTATGTTCCTAAATCAGTGAACACAATGTTACTGTTTATGCTTAAATTAAAAATAAAGCTCGCTAAATGGGATAACAAGTCGTAAGTGTTGTATGTAATTGTAAACCTTATAAGCTAACCTTTGAACAGGCTTGTCTATCTCATGGTACAGTGACCTATGGCCATATTTATGAATCCGGTTTACGTCGCTCTTGCACCACGTAACGCGGTGCAAGAGCGACGCAAACCTCAAGTCATGTTTTTGAAGCCACGCAAAGCCATTTTGCATGGCTTTGAGTGGCTCAGAAAATATGGAGTAACACTTTGCTGGGCAAATTGCTGGGTTGCGTTACTCAGCTCTGGGTAAGTGTTCCATGGGCGTTGCGTGGGTGTTCCCACAAAACTCCCATGGTTTTTAAAGCATTTCCAGATTTACTATATCTTGTAAACTTGGGATTGTGCCAAAAAGACAAGCCTCCCTATATTTTTTCTCATTTGTTCCTTTCTGTGTACTGCCTTTTGAAGCACACATTGCAGGAGGAAAAAGCCTCTCAGGATAGTTTTTGTGTAGAAATGTGCCCTTTACTAAACAAAAACAATCCTACCTACAACACAGACACCTGCCTGCATTGGCGATAGGCTTCCAAAACAGCTGCAGTGCAAGGGGAAAGGCTAGGAATGTGCTGTTTAGGAGAAATAATGCACATTTCTGCCATTTCCCTATACTTGTAAATATGGCCCTCGGTCTCTTCTACATTTCTGTCAGGTGAGCAGGAAACCTAATGTTTGAGGGAGACCTGGGAACTCCTGTCAAGGTATTTGCAATTCATCACTGTGGCCATCCTTGTGGGGACCTACAAAGACTAAATAGACAGGAAAGGTGTGGTCGCTATATCCATGCAATAGAATCAAATGGCCTGCTTTGGGCAAGTCTCAAAGTGCGGACAGTTTCATTCTCCCCTTTCTTCATGGTGTTGTTCAGCCACACTTTTGTCGTTCTGACTGTCCTGACTCCCTACGAGAGGAGTAATGTAGGCCCCCACAACCATTGTGATACAGGGGACAGCACCATTCAGGGGGTATACACCCGTTACAACGGATCTTTTACTCCGCACTACCATTACAACGCGACTTTTACTCCGCATACCATTACAACGCATTGCGCTGGGGGGCGCTCTAGGATAGGGAATAAGTATAATTTACTATCCAACACCTTCCCTAGGGTCCACGGGGACTGGAGTTAGAATAGTAAATTATACTTACCACTATCCAGCGCCCCAAGGCGCTATGCGTTGTAACGGTATGCGGAGTAAAAGTCGCGTTGTAATGGTCTGCGGAGTAATAGTATGCGTTATAACGTCATACATCCCATTCAGGGACCAGAATTCACTCCTTATGGATATCAATGCGACACAGGAGTCTTGGATGCCCTCATCACATTCTGCAGATGGGTCTAATCATTTTGTGTTATGCCACTGCTATCTGATGTGAATGCTAGTGAGTGTGAATGGTGCCCTGGTTCCCAATGGCTGCTTCT
The DNA here is from genome assembly GCF_964261635.1 of Lissotriton helveticus. NCBI lineage: Eukaryota > Metazoa > Chordata > Amphibia > Caudata > Salamandridae > Lissotriton > Lissotriton helveticus. The sequence continues at coordinate 945,808,152 of NC_136063.1, forward strand.
CTTCAGCATGGACAGAAAAAATATGATGCGTAACCTCAAGAATATTTTCGAATGGATACCCCTTTCCTCACTTATGCCCCTAGTCCAAGGCCTAATCATTAGCCGGTTGGATTATGGTAACGAGCTACTTGCATCCATCAATGAGTGTCTTCTTGCTAAACTCCAGGTCCTACAAAATACCGCAGCCAGAGTGGTCCTTGATCTCCCTCCCCGCTCCCCATCCGTGCCCAATCTTAGAACTCTTCACTGGCTCCCCATTAAAAAGCGCATACACTTTAAAGTCTGCTGCCTAGTCCACAAACCATCAATGGACAAGGTCCCAAATACCTAGAGAAGAAACTTGTAAACCATTGTCCGGTCAGAACCCTTCGGTCCGCCAACAAGTCTCTCCTCACCGTTCCCAAAGTTCGCACTGTAAGGAATGGGGATAGGTCCTTCTCCAAATTAGCCCCAGATGCCTGGAATGCCCTCCCCCTAAACATCAGGACCAAATCCAACCACATGAGATTTCGAAGGCTCCTAAAAACATGGATCTTTTAGCTATCTGGTTTACCGGTTACTCCTTTCTAGCAACTGCAAGCGCTCTGAGATCTACGGGTGATTTACGCGCTATACAAACACAATTACAAATACAAATACAAATGGACAGAGAAAATATAAATGCTAGGTGTAGAGTGATTCTGTCCTTTGCATATCCAACTCTGCTATGAAACGAGAGAATGTTCTTCTGAGAAAACACTTCTGGACAATGCCTATGAAGACATTTCATATTCCTGAATGGGTTGGATGGACATTGCTGTTGTTCCAAGTAACATTCAGCCACAAAGAACAAGAGACATAAGCAAAGCATGCATTCCTGACTGTTGGTTGGCACTCACATTCACAATAATCAGAATTTAGATAGCTGATAGAGGTCAATAAGATCATTAGCATATGTAAAATGTTTGAATGTATGTGAGGTTTCATTGTCAAAATTCAATCATGGGGCTAGTGTACCTTGGTAAAACTAGAGAGCAAGGGAGGCACAAATTCCCAAAGTGTAGAAGGTGCCCCTGCTGGGGTATTGGGATTGGACAGTCAATGAAACTGTTCCTGTTGCCCTCACACATCCGCTAGAGGATGTCATGCTTCATCATTGGTCGATGCTACTCGATGGGCCGGGCCTGCAACCCCCAACGGGTCTCCTGAAGGGTCGCTTTGGCAGAGATCTTTTTCGAGGCTGCCGTATAGATGAGTGCAAGTGAGGGGGGTTGTGAAGTGTGGTGTGGTATGTAAAGTTAAACACAGTAAGGGAATTTCCTAACGCATAGCTTTATTGACAGGAATACCCTTCCTGGAATAAAAACCGATGGTATGTTGGGGTACCTTTGGGTTTTAAAGGAAACCGGTTAGTCAGCAAATGTGCCAACAGGTAAGAGAACTGCACTTACTGTCTCAAGAGTGGGACCTAGTGCATTGTACATAGAATCTTTATTGTATGATTAATTAAAATCCTTTACAAAAACGGCAGAAAGTGCAAGTTTAAAAAAAGGTGATAATAAAATACATAAAATCTAAATAAAAAAACATGTTTTAAAGTACGAAGATACAATAAGGTTGCAAAACGCGAATGACTTAGTACCAAAGCAAGTAAAGGGGAAAAAGCGGTCCATTAAAAAACAACACATGCAGAGGTTGTCAAAGGAGGAATGTGCAAAACTGCTCTAGGTGACCTGTTCCTACCGAAAGTTAGTGTAGGCATGTGTATTAACAGAAATACGGTTATAAATGATTTTAAGTGTCAATGATGCATGGAGCCTAATTCATACAACTGTCACTTCTCTGGCTGAACATATTAGCATTCCAGCAGCAGCATTAAACTTCCCAATTAGTGCCAGCTCCATCGGGACTGTGGTGGTGTAGATGTGCCTCAAAGCCACCTTACATGATCTAACACCGTGGTATATGAACATAGATCTTGGATACAAGCGGCTTGGGGGCAGCAAAGCTGGGCAGCAGCAAGTGACAAGTTCCGCAGATTCTGTGGGTTGTTGACACAGACAACAGCTGTAGCCGATTGATGACCATTTTTTCCAGTGGGCTCTATAGTCTTGTATGGGCAAAGTTAAGAGCCTCACTCTCAAGACAGTATGTAGGGCTTGCCTTCCAAGAACTTAAGTAGGGCTGACATGTAGTGCTTTCATGTGAGTTACCAGGGCCTTCTGCACCTGGGACTGATCTGACCCATTCAAGGTCTTGTTGCCTTGAAATGTTCTTGCCACACTTTTTTAGCAGGATATTTAAGCTATATTTTGTTAGTAGTATGTCTGTAGAAGTTTTTTGTTTGTTAGTCCCAATGTTTGTTTGGCAATCAAGAGATAACTCGCCCAGCGAAAGTTGTTATCTGAGAAGACCACCTGTGGCGTAGCCCTGATTGTGCATTGATGACATTATGTTGGAGTTTGACTATGTTTTTTTTACATTTAATGTCCATTGCTGTGATGTTAAACTCTAATCAGATCAGTAAACGCCTGGTCGTGTATGGGAGCTTAAAGACTTTTCTATATGCCATTGTATATAGGCCCTCCAATTTTTTGGTCAACCGACCAGGAAAGTCAAGGTGGCCATAACTGAGTGTGGGCATTAGCTGGGCTTGGATAACTCGTCGGATCCCCTCTGTCGAGTGGCTTACAAGCTTATGGTGTAATTTGCACAAGCCATATTTTAGCTTAGCTGCTTTTGCCTACAGTGCTTTGACCTGCAGTGCTGGTCTGCAGGTATCTGTAAACTGCACTCCTAAGTAGGTGGGACCTAGTGGTGGCCACCTCTCAATAAATGTGTCAACATGTTTAATGCCTGTGCTGGTCATAAGGATCCGGGGCGCTTCATCAGGACAAAAAACATAAAAACATTTAGTGGATAATTTATGAGGAATACGTTTAAAATATAGAACAATGAATTCAATGAAATGTGAACTGATACATTTTTTAATCGTTCCTTTTTAAATTTACTGTATAATTGATCTTATTTATTGTAACAATATGAATAACACTGCTTTTATGGATTTCTATCACGAAATACCGAATAAAGAAATTTATATATATTATTATAGTGGATAAACTACCCTGCTCTGAGAGGTGCCTGTTTGTGCTACCTACTGTGTGTGTGTTGTGTTGTTCCCGGTCCCACCTGTATGGCGAAAGAAAGCAGTTGAAATATTAAAGGTCATTTCTAGAGCGGTTGTTGCTCCAACAGTGAAATCTCACGGTTGAAAGACTAGCTCATAGTACCCCAATCCTGTGTAGTATTCACTATGTTAGAAGTATAAAATAAAATGACGTACAAGTGAATTAAACATGACCAGCAGTAAGACTCAGAATGATGGTCATTGTATGGAATCCACGGGAGTGAGTAGGAATAGTGCAGTCCATAGAAGACACTGATGCTTTGGACTGGAGCTTGCAATCTATATGTATCTTGTTGGAAAGGCATCAGGGAAGTCTAAACCATATATCTATGCTTACTCAAGTGCTACCATCTGTATAGTTTTTGTAGAGTCTAGCTGAGTAGGATATATCATACATAAACTTCAGACACGAGCTCCAAAAATTATTCAAGATGGTATATGTTACTCGTATTTAGCATAAAATCCTGGTTGTTTTAGATATCCATGGTCACTGCCATATTGTATTACCCCATGTGGGTATTCTCGATGGAATGATATGCTGGTATTGTTGTTGCATGAGGCATGCATCGTAATTGACAGTGCAATGTTGCAGTGTGGGCAAACATAGACAAATATACATGGACATACAAACACAGAACTAGTGCCCCCTCAATATATGCATGATATTAGCTGCAGAGGCTGTTGGTGAATGATATAGCTATTTCAAGTTATCACCATGGTTGTGCTCCTAAACACACCATGTTTGAAAAACAATATCAGATGTCAATCAATCAATCAATTTTTCAATTTGACTTTATTCGGTTAAAAGAATAATAACCATAAAAGTACATTAAAAAAAACTGTTCATAAAAATACAGTATCAAGTAAAACATGAATTAATTTTAAGTTCAAATTGATTTACGTAATCTAAAAACATTACTAAAAAATTCCGAGATGCAGGCGACATTAAAGATAACGTCTAATTTCTGGAGTTCCAGAAAGGCAACCCTACTGCGTCTCACCCCCATTTCCCTTAAAATTGGTATAATCAATCTTTTCCTGGGTAAAGTATAGTATTTGCAGAAAAATAAGATATGGATGTCAGACTGTTCCGATAGGTCATCACATGGGCATTTGGTCAAATTACAGGACCAACAATTCATTGCGGGGAAACTTAGGGCCCTAAAGAGGATACCTAATCTGAATCGGGTCAAAATAAACCGCGAGAATTCAGTCAAAGAAAGGGTTAAGTATGGTTGGATTTTCCCTTGAATTGATACAGGTAGGTGGGCTAAGACAGTTTTCTTCTTATATTCCATTGTCATTCTACGTTCTTCCAGGTGTTTCATACATTTTGTTTTTAGTGCCTTTCTCGTGATGTCAGACATATGTGTAATGTAATGTATGTATACTTGTAAAGTGCACTGTTACCTCGTTACGTGGTGTCCTGGCGCTGTATACCGCTGGGGAACCCGTCCTGGCTTTCCCTGTGAGAGGGCACCCCAAGGTGAAGCCAGGCATCCCCGGCGTTGCTGGGGCCGTTGTGGAGATTAAGCAAGCTATTGCCCAGAGTTGCAGAGTGGGACCCATGGTTAGCGTAGGCACCTAAGCGAGAATTATCGAGTCCGCGGACATTGACCCAAGACCCTGCCACGTCGGGAATTGAACCCTGGTCCCGGGCCGACCTCTGCTTCAGGGTCTGCCGCTTCTAACCAGTGAGCCACACTTCTCCACATAGACAAAGGATTGTCATAATAGCTCGTACAGTCCATATCTCGAAAAAAGTCCCTAATGTATGTAAACCACCTTATCCTCCCAACATAATCCAAACTTAATCCATCCATTAGGATAGCACGGTTCAATACACATCCATCACTAGTCCAAGCCCTATGCCACAGCAGTATTGGTTGAATTCTAATTGTGTCTTCAATATAACATTGGCCCAGTTCCATATGACAAATGTAGCTTGAGGCACTCTCAGGTACAGCTAAGATGTATCTCAAGAATTTGTTTTCAACAACTTGTATAGATTTAACATTGTCATACCCCCAAAGTCCCGCGCCATAAACCGCGATAGAGACACAAGTGGCATTATACATTTTCAAAAGTTCTACAGTGGGTTTTTTCCCCATCTTTTTTGCAAAATTTTTAAGGGCAGTGATAGATTTGCAGAGCAGGGCTTTCCTTGCTTTTATCGCATCTGTCCAAATCCCTGCTTCATGGAATAAAATGCCAAGATAGGAAAAGGTGGAGGTATAATCTATAGGGCTAGCTTTAATAAACACCCGCCTCCTTCTTCTATTAGAACCAGGGCCACAGTTCATGGTGAATGTCTTGGAGCAGTTGATTTGCAAATCCAGATTAGTCATAAATGCATTAAAAGATGTTACAAGGCGTTGTAGAGCCACCGGCGTGCGAGCCATTAGGACCGCATCGTCTGCGTATAATAACGCAGGGATCGGTCTTTTAGCTACCCTAGGCATATCACAAGTTGTTTCCACTAGGGCATTCTCTATTCCATTTATATATACCAGGAATAGGAATGGTGCTAAAACGCAGCCCTGGCGTACCCCATGCCATATATCAAAAGATCTAGTACATTCACCTTTTTTGCCATAACGCACTGTTGCGATGGCACCCGAATACAAGTCCTTAAGAAAGGAGATTATATTTCCCTCAACACCAAGAGATTCTATAATGACCCATAATTTGCTGTGTGAAACACAGTCAAACGCTGACATCAAGTCAACGAAGGTGAAATAAATGGGTTCACGTCGTGCCTTGATATACTTCTGCTGGAGGATAAATAAGTTCAAGCCCTGATCTACTGTCCCCTGCCCCTTTTGAAACCCATATTGAAGATCACTGATTATAGAGTTATCTTCCGACCATTTTTGTAGCCTACCTAGGATTACTCTTCCTAATATCTTTACAGTGCTGTCCAATAGGGAGATGGGGCGATAGCAGATAGGGTTTTGCCTATCCCCTTTTTTAAAAATTGGGACAATAACAGATATAAACCATGATGGAAGTAGGCTCGTCTTTAGGGATGCATTAAATAATTGCACTAGAAGTGGGCCCCATAAATCGATATTATTTTTAAACAGGTCTGGAGGTATGCCATCTGGACCTGGGGCTTTACCGCCCGTGTTGCTTTGAGGCTCTCATTTATTTCTTTTAGGGTAACTTTTAATTCCGAGCCATTTGCTCTCACTTCCCCCTGGTGAAGCATTAGTAATTGCGACGGAGGAATCTGCTCGCCAATTGAGGTACTATACAGGCTAGAAAAATGGTCCACCCAAGAGTCCTCGGTAATGGCAATTTCAATGCGTGCTTTTCCTGCATCAAAGAAGGGAGCATTTACTGCTTTCCAAAAAGCACAAACATCCTTGCTCAATGAAGCCTCACAGAGCGTCTCCCAGGCCTCGATTTTAATTGCCATCTTCCTTCTTTTCAATACATTCTGATAAGATTTCCGCGCGTCCCTGACCCTTAAAGAATTACGGGGGACAGCATGTAAAGCTCTCTTGAGCTCGGAATGAGCCTTTGTACATGTGGAATCAAACCATTTTCCCATCTTTTCCTTGCTTGATTTAGAAACCACCCAAAGGTTGCCCTTAATTTGAGAAGCAATGGCCTCAAACTGCTTAAGAATCTCCTGACTAGTCACACTTTCATCCAGAATGGTCAAGAAGCTAGGCAAACAATCGGTTACTAGATCACGTAGAAAGTCACTTGGAATCACCCTATCCCACTTTAGTGCATAACCATTTTGTTTTGCCATACTAATATCAGAGACATTCTGCACAGATCTTCCTTCTATGGCCAATGCCTGAAAGGGATTTATGATCTCCATGATTGTCGGGTAGTGGTCACTAAGTGGGATATCGAGGGTCCAACACCTTTTGACCATATGCCTATGCCTAACAGAAGTTATTATAAAGTCTAATGTAGACAATACACCCCTACCATTGAACGTAGGGGCAAAGGGGAGCTGTACTTGACCAATTTCAGTTGCATACCCTAGATCTTCAGAGTGAAGAATCTCATTTAATAAGTCTCCACAGGTGGAATGCTTAAAGTGTGTTAAGTCAGTATCAAGGTCCAACATGAACCCACATGCTCCTTTCTGGCTTTTCTTGCATATGGTACAATTAAAATCTCCCCCCCCAAACAACCCAAACATCCTTAACATTTTTATCTGTTTCTTTACCTAAATCATTACCTAACATCTTAAGGGTCAATTCCAGGTCTGCAGGAGGAATATTATTATAGAAATTTATAATTAAAAGACACAATTCCTTACTTGCATCAATCCGCACTAACTGATAATAAGGGTTGTGGGAAAATAATTGAATCTTCTGGCAGTTTAGGGAATTAGATATAAATGTCATCAATCCCCCTTTAGGCCTACCATGGTGTACCTTTACTGCTGATGTAAACAAGGTTTTGTAGCCTGGAAGATGCAGGGGTTCTAAGGTCCAAGTTTCCTGTAAACATAGAATTTCCATCTCTTCTATTGTTTCTAACCAGATGGGATTCAGTATTTTGGACCTAAGCCCTGCCACGTTCCAGTTTCCCTGCTTGATGAGTCAACTACTGGGCATTGGCCCATATCTGAGACTGAATTATTATTGGTGGTTCCTATTCCTTGAAGGGGTAAGTACACCGGAGCAATTATAAGAGGCATTACAGGGGTGGGAATGAGAGAAGAACTGGTGCCAGATGTTACAACAGAACCATTGCCAGAAATGACTGGGATGGGATCTAAGACTAAGGGCAGTCAATCAACCCCATCCAGTCCATTAAGACAGTTAAATCGGTTGTAATCATAGAAGGGTGTCTCCGGGGGTCGGAAAACTGGTCGTGCAGCATACCCCCGATATCTACCCCTCCGTCCAACCCTCGTCCAATTACCTTGGGCTAAATCATGGTGCATATGGGTAGGGGGGAAGAAAAAGGACACTGGCAAAGTCTGAATGGTAGAGTCGAGAGATCTATTGGACCCAGCACATATATGTGAAACAGTCCTAGGATCTCGAAAACTCACCATAATACAGTCCCCAATTATAGATTTTCTGGTTTTCCCCAGCCAGGGTACCCTTCTCACCATGGTAATTTCATTGTTAAAAAAGGCCGGGAGGGGTCTGTTCCAATTCAGCCATTTGATAATTTTACTTTTAAGTGAGTGAAAATTCTCACCTTCACCTGCTTCAAGAGGGGGAGCACCAGCCATAACTACCGTAAAGCTATTAGCCTCAGGGGGCAGGTCGGGTCTCCGTGGTCTGGGGGCAGGTTTATCAGGGGGTGGGGGAGCAATACTGTCATTAGGTATGGCCCCATCGGAGGTTGTCACAGGGGGGACTAGGCCTACTAGTTGTAAAGATGGAATATTGGATTTGCTAAGTTGTGTCGGGGCTAAGTTGGCCATAAGAGGTTGCGAAAGGGGGCAGCAGTAGTCACCAAGGGAAGTCCCAAGTTAACTGAAAGGATTTGGGGGTTAAGGGAAGGATTAGAAAGGGGATTAGACTCAGAGGGTCTACCCTGGATAATAGCCGAGGTTTTCATACTGCTTATAGTTGTCTCCAAGATAGTGAGTCTAATCTCTACTTTCTTTAAGCTCTCACTGATGGGCAGGAGCAGTGACCTAAGTAAAAATTCCAAGTTCCCTATAGAGGTAACGGGGGGTGATGCGTTGGATGAATTATCCCCAGGGGCATTAACAAGATCAGTAATATTAGTACCCTTAACAGGAGGAGCTTTATGCACATCTACTATTATCCTATCAGAGGTGGATGGGAGCTTAGGGGCTTTCCCGAAATCGGAGTGGCAAATTTTAGTTTTACCCTGCCTTCCCCTCAACTTCCTTCTACGCTTGTTTGGAGGTGGGCCATGCATCTCTGCCACAACTACTTGCTTCGGCTTTGTTTTCCTTGGTTTAACTACGGGGGTGGTCTGAGTAATTAAATCAATAGCCATACTGCTGGGACTGGTGGGGGGGGTAACTCTAGAAACCTGTTCAGTGGGTAAGCAGAGATTAGGAATACGATCCCGCAATAAAAGAGGAACGCCTTCCTGGGATACTAACTCTCGACTAGTGTTAGGAGAACCTCCCTCTTGGGAGATAGAATAGGGAATAATATCACCAGGAGGCCTGTTTTTCATGTTCTCAATAGAGCGGCGGTGCTCCGCCCTACGCTCCGCCAGAGAGGTTTCCTTATCCCCATCACCCGGTGCCCGAGAAAAATAGTTGTCCAAAGTCCCAATCCTAACTGATGTTCCCTCCATAGCCGGTGATGGCATGTCCGATAACTATATCAAGGTCCACAGAAAACCAATACAATGCAGGCGAAAGAGAGTAGGCCCAGCCCGGCCTCCTTCGGCCCCTGACGGCCACACACGGTCCCGCCCTTGTCCCGGGCTTCTCCCGGTCGCTCCCGCACGCTCCCGCGCAGCAAGACCAAACCGTTGTATATGTGCAATCAGGGTGAGAGGGGAGGAGCCTGCAGGGAGAGCGTCCAGGTGGTGTCATTTGAAGCGGGCGGGAGCTCCTGGGACTTGTAGTCCTGCGCCCACCCTCGCTCGCAGCCCTGCTCCAGCAAACGCCCCACAAGGTCAGTTCCAGCACACCAAGTGCTTCCTCGGCCAAACGTCGTAGACGGTCAGGTGACAAGAGCCCCACAGCGAAGCAGGACCTGCGCAGCGGGTTCCGCGAGAGGTGAAGTGAAGAACGAAGCTGCTCGCTGTCCCAGAGCGTAAGAGCCAAAAGAGTGTTCCAGGGAATGTCCAGGTTCGCCGGTATTTACAGCAGTTTTTGGTGGGGAGGAGCCTGCAGGGAGAGCGTCCAGGTGGTGTCAATTGAAGCGGGCGGGCGCTCCTGGGACTTGTAGTCCTGCGCCCACCCTCGCTCGCAGCCCTGCTCCAGCAAACGCCCCACAAGGTCAGTTCCAGCACACCAAGTGCTTCCTCGGCCAAACGTCGTAGACAGTCAGGTGACAAGAGCCCCACAGCGAACCGGGACCCCCGCAGCGGGTTCCGCGAGAGGTGAAGTGAAGAACGAAGCTGCTCGCTGTCCCAGAGCATAAGAGCCAAAAGAGTGTTCCAGGGAATGTCCAGGTTCGCCGGTATTTACAGCAGTTTCTGGTGGGGAGGAGCCTGCAGGGAGAGTGTCCAGGTGGTGTCAAATGAAGCGGGCGGGCGCTCCTGGGACTTGTAGTCCTGCGCCCACCCTCGCTCGCAGCCCTGCTCCAGCAAACGCCCCACAAGGTCAGTTCCAGCCCACCAAGTGCTTCCTCGGCCAAACGTCGTAGACAGTCAGGTGACAAGAGCCCCACAGCGAAGCGGGACCCGCGCAGCGGGTTCCGCGAGAGGTGAAGTGAAGATCGAAGCTGCTTGCTGTCCCAGAGCGTAAGAGCCAAAAGAGTGTTCCAGGGAATGTCCAGGTTCGCCGGTATTTACAGCAGTTTCTGGTGGGGAGGAGCCTGCAGGGAGAGCGTCCAGGTGGTGTCAATTGAAGCGGGCGGGCGCTCCTGGGACTTGTAGTCCTGCGCCCACCCTCGCTCGCAGCCCTGCTCCAGCAAACGCCCCACAAGGTCAGTTCCAGCACACCAAGTGCTTCCTCGGCCAAACGTCGTAGACAGTCAGGTGACAAGAGCCCCACAGCGAAGCGGGACCCGCGCAGCGGGTTCCGCGAGAGGTGAAGTGAAGAACGAAGCTGCTCGCTGTCCCAGAGCGTAAGAGCCAAAAGAGTGTTCCAGGGAATGTCCAGGTTCGCCGGTATTTACAGCAGTTTCTGGTGGGGAGGAGCCTGCAGGGAGAGCGTCCAGGTGGTGTCAATTGAAGCAGGCGGGCGCTCCTGGGACTTGTAGTCCTGCGCCCACCCTCGCTCGCAGCCCTGCTCCAGCAAACGCCCCCCAAGGTCAGTTCCAGCACACCAAGTGCTTCCTCGGCCAAACGTCGTAGACAGTCAGGTGACAAGAGCCCCACAGCGAAGCGGGACCCGCGCAGCGGGTTCCGCGAGAGGTGAAGTGAAGAACGAAGCTGCTCGCTGTCCCAGAGCGTAAGAGCCAAAAGAGTGTTCCAGGGAATGTCCAGGTTCGCCGGTATTTACAGCAGTTTCTGGTGGGGAGGAGCCTGCAGGGAGAGCGTCCAGGTGGTGTCAATTGAAGCGGGCGGGCGCTCCTGGGACTTGTAGTCCTGCGCCCACCCTCGCTCGCAGCCCTGCTCCAGCAAACGCCCCACAAGGTCAGTTCCAGCACACCAAGTGCTTCCTCGGCCAAACGTCGTAGACAGTCAGGTGACAAGAGCCCCATAGCGAAGCGGGACCCGCGCAGCGGGTTCCGCGAGAGGTGAAGTGAAGAACGAAGCTGCTCGCTGTCCCAGAGCGTAAGAGCCAAAAGAGTCATATGTCATTAGTCATAGTGCGAGAAAGGATGGTCCCTAAACTTCTGCGGAATCCAGCATCATTGGGTGACGAGGAGTTGCGGCATGATAGGCGTGCTAATTGAAAGTATTTATATAGCACCACGTACTTTGGATGGTGCTCATCACAGACGACTATCCAGTGTTCATGATATCTAACTGTTATCATATTATGTTTTTTCTTGCAGGTTGGGGTTAGATCTACCAGTGCCACTTTTTAGGGTACTGTACGGGTGGTCCTACTGATACTTCAATGAGATCCTGACCACCACCAAAAAGTGTAGGTAGATTCCTTTGCTTGGTCCTGAAGAATTGCCATAATTAGAAATAAGGCAAGAAACATGTTGACCTTGTATACTAGCACACATCCCCACATACCTTAGAGTGGGAGGGTGCGTTTTTCAGTTTTAACCAGGGTAGTGACCACATCTCATTACAATTTTTCTGAGTGGACCACTATTCCCTGTTTTAATTCACGCATACACCATATCACCGCATACACCATACACTCATATTACGCACTGCACCCAACGGCTTAAGGGATAAAAATCTCTGCCAAGTAGGCCCCATCACAGGTGCCTGATCTGGTATTGCAGCGCCAACCCATGTAGGACCAGATCCAATGATGAAGCAAGACACCTGCTTGTTGGGTGTGTGAGGGTCTCTTTCCGATAAGAAGGAATCCTTTCTCCTGACTCTACGTTTACCCACACACTAGGGTACACTTAATATTATCACTGGCCCTTGCCTGCATTTCTCATTAGGAACACCATACCTTGTTGGTTACATTATTCTTAGGGCATGTATGTAGGACCTATGAAATAAAAGCCGTTCATTTCCCTCCTTCGGAACAATAGTTTACAACCCGTCAGTAATTATATTAGACAGAGGAGCATGTAGAGGCCGACTTGGTCTGTACTCACTGTTTTGGTGTGCGCCCAGATCGACAGCACCTACCCTCCTTGGAGTGCCCGGAAGAATCAATACTATGGGAGATGCAGTTAGCTTTAGACTTGTACCGACCGTGGGGTGACTAGAGTGCTGACCTGTCAAATTGACAGTACTGCGCATGTCTAACGGCCATTTAAGATTGGTGGGGATTGTTTGCAATGATGTGTACCGTGAAGAAGGCAAGGAGAAAAAGAGAGGAAGAACATGCTAATCATAAAGACTGCTGCGAAATTGTCACAGGCCCGTTATGCAAATGGACTAAGCCCATACTGACATAACTTATGCAAATGTTAAAATCCTATTCTCAGTTCATCCTTATCCCTGCTCAAATAAACAGAGAAAGAATCTAAGCATAGTTTGATGTATAGTAGGAGAGGCTCAATGATGTTGTATAACTAGTACTATAGTTGGCACAGAAAGTGGTATAGGTTATAGCTATGATGAACTACAAGTCATATAAAAGCAATTTATTGGGCATGGCCGATCCCAGGAGGTGTAAGGGGGGGACTGTTACAGATCTATGAGGGTTATTCAATATATTTAGTGAGGTGGCTCATAGTGGACCCCAGAGTTCCATGAGGGAGCAGATGACATTGAGTAAGGGTGTCTATATCTCAGTCCAGGGGATCTCTACATTGAGCCCATCTTTATTAGTCTGGAGGTGGAACACCCACTGTTATTCATGTCTGAAGATTGTGCTTCTGCTCCAGGATGGATCCAACTCCAACACATTCCACCTGAGGTCTGCACATCGGATGGTACTCCTATGTTCCCCCATTCTTAGCTTGACTGGTCTTGTGGTCATGCCGACATAGTACAAAATGCATGGACAAGTGATCAGATACAGTTTTTTGTGTTACAATTTGTATGTTGCCTATGTATCCACCTAATGCCGCCCAGCTGTAGGACATTTGAGTGGCTGGCAGAGTTATGTGCAGTACATCTCCCACATGGATGATGTCCTGTGACTGGTAAGAGGTTCCTGAGGGCACCTTGAGTGTTTTGTTTTTTTGTCTGTGACCTAGTGTGTACCAGTTGGTACCTCTGGTTCTATGATCTCTTGAACGCAAAGCGTGGACATTCCAGTGTCATGTTTCCCACATTAGGATCCTCCAGTGTTTTAAAATGATAGATTTAACTTTGTTGGAGAGCGGAGTGAAAGAGGTGGCACACGTCATGATGTTCTCTTTGGTGCGCACATTATCTTCCAGGAGAGCTCCTCTGTTATTGTTGCGGGCCCTCTTTTCTACTAGACTCACTATCCCTTGTGGATATTGTCTTTCCAGAAGATTGTGCCTGAGTTCTTTGGCCTGTTCTCGGTAGTCTGAAAGGTTACCGCAGTTCCGTCGGAGGTGATGGAAATGTCCATAAGGGAGATTCTCCCGGAGGGCCTTAGGATGGTGGCTGTGAAGAAGAGAAGGCTGTTACAGTCGGTGCTTTATCTGTAGGTTTTAGTTAACAGTTGGCCTTGTTTGAGGCTGATCTGGAGGTCCAGGAAAGGGATTTCCGAGTTGGAAATAGGGCTCATGAGCTTGAGGTAAGGGTTAAGTGTTAATCCATTCTGTGAAGGAGTCACAACTCTCTGAATCTCTCTTCCAGAGGACCAAGACATCGTCTATATATTGGCACCACAGCAGGATGTTTATCGTGAAGGGGATGGTAGTGCAGATAATGTGTCTTGCTTCAAAGTCTGCCATGTACAGCCAAAATGGGAGCAAACATGCTGCCCATTGATTTCCCTGTATCTGGTGGAAGAGCTGGGTCTTGTATCGGAAAAAATTGTTCTTGAGTGCAAGTGTGGCACACTCTATGATGAACTCTGCTGGTGTTTTAGTAGGGAGGTTGGTTTTCTGTGGTATCTCTGTACTACCTCTAAGGTGGCATCCTGAGGGATGTTGGTATAGAGAGCGTCCACTTTCAATGTCATGAGAAAAGTGATTACTCCTGGATGCTCATTTTTTTCAATGAAGTTAAGCACATCTTTTGTATTCTTCAAGTAGGATGATGTAGTCTGGGCTATTGGTCAAAGGAAGAAGTTGCAGAATTGGCTAAGTGGTTCTAGGATGGAACCTATTCCTGACACGATGGGTCTTCCCGGTGGTGGGTGTGTCGCTTTGTGAATCTTATGTAGTACATAGAAGTACGGGGTCATGGGTATTTCGTTGATCAGAAATGCTGTCTATTTCTTCAAAGTCCAGCCTTGATGTTCAGCTGAGTGAGCTAGGTTTTGTATCCTTCTCTGGAGGTTGCTAGTAGGGTATGTGTCCATCATCACATAGTGGATAGTATTGGCCAGTTGTCATTGGCACTCGCGGTCATATTATTCTTCGTTCATAATTACAGTTGTTCCACCTTTATCAGCCGGTTTGTGACAACGGATTCATCCTGCGTAAGTTTGTTAAGGACAAACATCAATCTGTTGGGGATGTTTTTGTAGTAACCAACACAACACAGGGTGGAGTATTATGGTTATTTATTGGCTGCATCAGTAGCAGAGTTAGGAAGACCATCTCTGCCAACAGCTCCATCAGGAATGCTCCAGCTTCACACAGTTTCTAGGATACCACATTCTAGAGCACAATAATCTTACAGGTTTAAAGGTGAAGTACCAAATAATATGAACAGTGTACACAGACAAATTCCAACATATCTTCTCTTCTTCCAAAACACATGTAAAAAAAATATATATATATATAAAACAAACTCATAACAAGTACCAAATTATGACCTGAACCTTGCAAGTTTAACAATGTTTCTAAGACTTTTCCTAGTAAAGGTTTGGTTCTTATACAAAGGAACCACATAATCAGAAGCAACTGTTAAAGCGCCTACCCGAACTTTCAAAACCCCGTTAAGGTTCTTCCAATGACCTCCTTCAACCTTTACTGCATTACCAACAATCTGGCTCACTGAATTTACTGTCACCCTTCCTTGAATGAACAGCGGTTTTGATTTTAATAGTCACCCACTTCAAGCAGGGCTACTTTAACACACCTCTTGGAGTCAAACCACCGTTTGTGTTTTATTTGTGTATTAGACATATTTTCACTTGCCAAGGACATTAACTGTGCAACATCAGACTCAAACTTGACCCACTTGCTCATCCATGCAGGCTTGAAACTAGAGTTGGGCTTACGTCCCCTCAGAAGTTCAAAAGGAGAAATTGTAGTCAAAGAATGAGGAGTAGATCTATAGAACCAAACCATGGCATCTAGAGATTTACAACTATCATGACCCCTTGCTCTGGCCTATTTAATACATTCTCCCACAACCTGATTCATCCTTTCAACTAATCCGTTGGTTTGAGGGTGGTAAAATGAACTTTTCAGATGTTTCCCACCTGACTCAAGAAGGAAAGACTCAAATTCTGTTCTGTTGAACTGTTTACCATTGTCAAAGACTAAAGTGTCAGGAAAACCTTCTCAAAGCCACACACTTTTTAAGGAATTCCACATTTGTCTTGGTGTTGGCTTCCCTGACCATCTTGATCTCAGGCCATCTTGAAGTATAACCCATGAGAACCAAAATGAATTGGCATCTACCTGGCAGACCTTCATATGGGCCAATCACATCAATACCTAGTTTCAACCATGGACCTTTAGGTTACTCAATATATATTAACAGTGGCACTGACAGTTTCAAACTCTTGTCTGCAGAACTGCAAACACAATTGGAAACCAGTAAATCTATATCAGCATCCATTCCTGGCCACAAATATGTGTCCTGTTCCTGATTAACCACTTGGTGAGAGAACCAATATGACCATCATGGGCTCTTTCAATGATAGTTTTTCGGAAGACACAAGCAGGTACAAATTTGTCCGCCCTGAGCAGCAACCCATTTTCAATGGAGAGCTCACCCTAAACCTTCCAGAATGGTTGGAGGGAGACTGGAAACCTTTTCCCTAGACCACCCTTTTTTGACAAATGCACTTCTCGTAAACACAATCAGATTCAAACGCTTGCATCCAATCATTTTCCGAACCAAAATTCAATTCAGGCAAATCCATAGCAGCAACAAGACAGTCATCACAGTCCTCATTAGTAAACTCATTCAAGCTCACATCGTCTTGTTCACTCGACATGATAGGAAACGGGATAACAAATCCGCCCTCCCATTCTTCCCACTTGAGATATGATTGACTTCAAATTGATATTGAAGGAGCCTTGTTACCATACGCATAATTCTTGGCAAACAACACTTACTCTCACATCCACCCAAAATGTTAACTAGAGGTTTATGGTCAGTCAAAAGCAGATACCTTTTACCCCTGATAAAAGGTCTAAATTTATCAATAGCCCAGGTACAGACTAATAGCTCCTTTTCGATGACTTAGTATTGGAGCTCTGAGGTTCTCAACACCCTTGATGCAAAGCTCATGGTATTTTCACAATTATTGTCTAACTGTGTTAAAGTCTCACCAATACCTACTTGGCTCGCATCAATAGTGACGCAACAAGGTAAACTTGGGTCAAAAGGTTTTAAAGCAGGACTCTCAATTAATGCAGATTTCACAAGCTTAAGAGCATTCACACATTTGTTGCACCATTCAAACTTGGCTCCTTTCTTAAGAAGATTGCTAATGGGGCGTACAATATATGAGAAGTTAGGAATAAACCATGAATAGTATTCACAATGCCCCAGAAATGACTTGATACCAGTTTGAAGTAATCCTGGTCTAGGGCTGACGCCTGTCTTGTGAAATTACATGCCCTAAATATTCCACTTTAGAACACATAAATTGACACTTCCCCTCCTTCAACACAACACCACATTTTTTTAACAATGTCAAAACTTTTTCCAACACAGAGTTATGAGCAGCAACATCCTTCCTAAAAATTAAAACATCATTCAGAAACGCCGGGACACCCTCAATATCTTTGAGAATGTTGCTCATTATCCTTTGGAACACAGATGCTGCTGACACTAAACCAAAAGGAATGCGAAAGTCGCGGAATGTTCCCAAAGGCGATTCAAATGCTGTAAGGTGCCGTGATTCATAATCGAGTTCCACGTGGTGGTATGCACTGGCTAAATCTAGTTTGGAAAAGAAACGTGCTCCCTTGGTGGAGGTGAACAAATCATTGATTTTAGGTAGGGGATGAGAATCTACTCATATTTCCCTGTTGAGGGATCTCTAGTTGACACATACTTGAAGATCTCCTCCTCTCTTTCTGGCTACAACGAAGGGAGAAAACCACAGTGAAAAGTCTGTAGGTTCAAAAGTCCCTTTTGCACAGAGACTCTTCAGCTACTTTTCCAAATCTTCCCTTACGCTGAAAGGCACGCCTCTAAGTTTATGTTTGATGGGAAGGGCACCTTCCTTGACTATAATCCTGTGCCTATAGCCATTGATTTTTCCTAAATTTTCAGTAAAAACTTCAGGATATTTTTTCTTCGACACAAAACTTTCATCTTCACACCCAACAACTAATACTTGCTCTTTGACCCCCCCGGGTTTAAGTATCATACCAAACAGGCCCCGGTGAAACCACCCCAAAATATTAAGTCCTTTCACAGCAATATATCTTCCCTTTGATTTTTCTGTCCTTAAATGACATTTCTTCTATAAAAAAAACCATGAGATCTATTTTCCGCCCTTCATGTGAGACAGGCGAACAATCAGGTGGAGAAAGAGCTTGAGAACCATTCCAGGTTTCCTCAAACAACTTTTTAGTAATCATTTTTAGGTCTCACCTACAGCATTGCTTTAGCAATGCTTGTTTGGCGAGATTTTAGTAAGGCTTTCAAAAGTGTACCCAAACTGCGGATCGGGTAGGGTGCATCTGAGCACAACCACGCACATTGTGAAAAGCTGCCATTTGCTACCAGACACTTTGTGCGTGTATGCCAGGCTCTGCCTCTGCTGCCACTTCAACTCATCAGGCTGCACACACCCTCACCCTTCGCTCGCCAATGTCCCTCCCACCCTTCCTTTGATCTCGCCGTGAGTTCTCTCAGCCTAATGGCCCTCCACCTCCCCCAGCACAGAGCGCGCATCGCTTGTTTTTTTTTTTAATCCTCTCCCCCAACACCCTCCCTTCTCCGACTCCCTCGTCATTCTTTAGTTATTCTTATGCTTTTGTAGCAGGCACCCGTGCTTTACTTTTAACATAGTTAAAGTAAAGCGGGGTTCTGAGATTGTTGCAAAAGTTAAGATATAGATGTTTATTCTATTTCTTAAGTTTTCAACAATCGTGGCACCCGCGCTTTACTTTAATCACGAACTGATCCAACGATCACACACGCAGACCCCTAGAGATCAGCCCCGCTCCACGCCGCCACCCTTTTCATCCAGAATCTTGGCGTCGGTAGCCTATTCTGGTCAGCCCAGCCTGGTAGAGGACCATCATGTCAACCACAGTCCATTCCAGAACGGAAGGCCGCCATTAGCTGTTGCCCGTCAACTTGATCAAAACCGGCTCGGGAAAAGGTAAGTAAATAAACTCCACAGCCCAGGATTTTCGATGTGCTTTACATTGGCAAACGTTAGATTAAATGCTCCAATCCCACGTCATTTTACACATTATGGTACCCCCCACTCCCAGGTAGCTGCCACAATATGCTCAGCCGTGGGATTGGTTGTTATGTAACCTGGAAGTGGTAAAATTACAGAAACGTGATATCCGTTTCAAGATGAGCGCAGGACAAAAGACATTAAGCTGAATTCATGGATGATCCTTGTAAGTAATGTATGAATGATTGTTTATTACAGGATTTCTATCATACTACGCAATTTGATTTTTCAGTAGAGCGTGTCAACTCACCTAATTAAAGCGAGACTCGATTTTAAAGCAAGCAGAAGGGATGTATTTTACTTTTTTTTAGCTTAATTGCACTCACTTCAGTTCAAGCATATGGGGGAAATTCCATTCACCCGGATTCATTTTCGAAAAACCCATCTTTCCCGTTCCCAAATCTGGGGATGTAAAAAGAATGCGGCATTCAGCAATATTTGTGTGTGGGGTGGACCAATGTTCAAGAAGAAAGTTTCTCGCGCACCGTAGCACTTACACACTATAAACAGCAGTCTCATCCCTCACGCACGAAAAATCTCACTTTCCAAAAGGCACTAAATACTGGCATTACTCACAGACTAGCAGTTGGTAAAGACTGACAATCTTTACCAACATCGCCCCAACTGCTCACAGAGTCGTCTCACCGCGGGCAGCACCCTGACGTTCCCCACACACAAGATGTCTCATACAACTGACAACATTATCACACACTTACAGACTTTGAGGGAGAAACTATTGACAGCACTCAACACCCTTCACTCTTTAATGGAACACTCCATGCCAGTGCACAGCGCTATGCACGGGTCCAGAGGATGTGAGTGCACGGTGCTATGCACGGGTCCAGAGGTGCCAGTGCATGGCGCTATGCATGGGTCCAGATGTGTCAGTGCACGGAACTATGCACAGGTCCAGAGGTGTCAGTGCATGGAACTATGCATGGGTCCAGAGGTGTGAGTACACAGTGCTATGTGCGGGTCCAGAGGTGTGAGTGCACGGTGCTATGCACGGGTCCAGAGGGGCCAGTGCACAGCGCTATGCATGGGTCTAGAGGATGTGAGTGCACGTGCTATGCACGGGTCCAGAGGTGTGAGTGCACTGTGCTATGCACAGGTCCAGAGGTGTGAGTGCACAGCGCTATGCACGTGGTTTAGTAATGGTAGCCGCATGCCTTTCTTTTACTTTGGAGCTCGCCTAACTCCTTAAAAAAAGTATAGCTCTTTAATGTGGCGTGGCAAACAGCACTTGGCCTTCAAAAATGCCAGCAGCGTGCCTTTCTTTTTTTGACGTGGCAACGCGCCCACATTTTATGTGGTCAGCTAAGGACAGATGAGCAGTCTCGTGCTTCTCCTGCAAACGGTCGCACTTGACCTCTCTGTGTGGCTCCACTTCCCACCCATAGTGCCAGAGGCAGCCCTGCTCACCATGGCAGCGCACGCACACCCAGCAACTTCTCTAGCAACGTCAATGCGCCCAGAGCAAGGTTTGACTTTACACTTGCTAATATGAGCGGGTTTATTTTACTCTTTTTGTGTCTGCTTCTCTACTTTCTGTCTCAGTGCCCTTTACATATGCATACATTTGATGATTTTACTCAGGGGCGTTGGTGCTGGTGGTGCCGGGTGCACCAGTGTTTTTGGGCACACCCCAATGACCTTCTTCTCCATGGATTCCCTCTCACCACCCTTTAACAGTTCCACTCAGGTCTCCATATCCATGTTCTTTCACCTGCATTTCTGCCTGCAGCTCTTTGATGACGGGTAAGAGCTCCCTGGTGCCCAATGCAGCTGTGGAGCAACTTTCCTTTTTGCTCCTAGGACACCAAACTTTTGGCAATAATTTATTTTGAGGGAGATCACAGATTACTGCTACCAATTATGCCCTATGAACAGAAAGGAAAACATTACACAATGGCACAAATCATTTACTTGTTTTAAATAGCTATCCACAGCAATGCTTTCTGCCCACATGCCGTGCTGTCCTGGCTGAAGAACTTCCGGCAGCAGGGTCGCGAGAAGAGCAGGACTGGGTCTGTTTACTCTTTATTTTTATCAAAACAGTCCTTCATGGCCCGAGCTGAGCCTAGCGCTCTCTTCATTCATTGTTGATGGAGCTTGCAGCTGGTCTCCACCTCAGCGTAATATCCTATGATTCAGGATATAGCTCTTCATTCGCTCATTAAACTGCTAGACAAAGAGGGTGATCAAAGAGGCTGAGGTCTAAAGGGGGAATGTGTTGTGTGATGCTACTTATTTACACTGCGCTCAACGCAACATACACTCCAAATACCATTCAGTGCCACGTAATTACACGGCACATAATTACTCTATCTATCTATCTATCTATCTATCCATCTATCTATCTATCTATCTATCTATCTATCTATCTATCTATCTATCTATCTATCTATCTATCTATCTATCTATCTATCTATCTATCTATCTATCTATCTATCTATCTATCTATCTATCTATCTATCTATCTATCTATCTATCTATCTATCTATCTATCTATCTATCTATCTATCTATCTATCTATCCATCTATCTATCTATCTATCTATCTATCTATCTATCTATCTATCTATCTATCTATCTATCTATCTATCTATCTATCTATCTATCTATCTATCGCCCTCACTCTATCTATCTATCTATCTCTCTGTCTATCGCCCCCACTCTATCTATCGCCCTCACTCTATCTATACCCTCACTCTATCAATCGCACTTGACCTTTCTGTGTGGCTCCACTTCCCACCCGTAGCGCCAGAGGCAGCCCGGCTCACCATGGCAGTGCACGGACACCCAGCAACTTCTCTAGCAACGTCAATGTACCCAGAGCAAGGTTTGACTTTACACATGCTAATATGAGCGGGTTTATTTTACTCTTTTTGCGTCTGCTTCTCTACTTTCTGTTTCACTGCCCTTTACATATGCATACATTTGATGATTTTACTCAGGGGCGTTGGTGCTGGTGGTGCCCGGTGCAACAATGTTTTTGGGCACACCCCAATGACCTTCTTCCCCATCGATTCCCTCCCACCACCCTTTAACAGTTCCACTCAGTTCTCCATATCCATGCTCTTTCACCTGCATTTCTGCTTGCAGCTCTCTGATGACTGGTAAGAGCTCACTGGTCCCCAATACAGCTGTGGAGCAACTTTCCTTTTTGCTCCCAGGCCACCAAACTTTTGCCAATAATTTATTGTAAGGGAGATCACACATTACTGCTGCAAATTATGCCCTATGAACAGAAAAAAAACATGGCACAATGGCACAAATCATTTACTTGTTTTAAATAGCTATCCACAGCAATGCTTTCTGCCCACATGCCGTGCTGTCCTGGCTGAAGAACTTCTGGCAGCAGGGTCGCGAGAAGAGCAGGACCGGGTCTGTTTACTCTTTATTTTTATCAAAACAGTCCTTCATGGCCCGAGCTGACCCTAGCTCTCTCTTCATTCATTTTTGATAGGGCTTGCAGCTGGTCTCCACCTCAGCATAATATCCTATGATTCAGGATAAATCTCTTCATTCTCTCATTAAACTGCAACACAAAGAGGGTAATCAAAGAGGCTGAGGTTTAAAGGGGGAATGTGTTGTGTGATGCTACATATTTACACTGTGCTCAACGCAACATACACTCCAAATACCACTCAGTGCTACATAATTACACGCCACATAATTATCTATCTATCTATCTATCTCCCTCACTCTATCTATCTATCTATCTCACTGTATCTATCTATCTATCTATCTATCTATCTATCTATCTATCTATCTATCTATCTATCTATCTATCTATCTATCTATCTATCTATCTATCTATCTATCGATCTATCTATCTATCTATCTATCGCCCTCACTCTATCTATCTATCTATCGCCCTCACTCTATCTATCACCCTCACTCTATCAATCTATCTATCGCCCCTCACTCTATCAATCTATCTATCACCCTCACTCTATCTACCTATCGCCAACACTCTATCGCACTCACTCTATCTAATGCCCTCACTCCATCTATTGCCCTCACTCTATCTACCTATCACCCTCACTCTATCTAACGCCCTCTATCTATCTATCGGCCTCACTCTATCTATCTATCACCCTCACTCTATCTATCTGTCTATCTATCGCACTCTATCACCATCACTCTATCTATCTATCTATCTATCTACCTATCTATCTATCTATCTATCTATCTATCTATCTATCTATCTATCTATCTATCTATCTATCTATCTATCTATCTATCTATCTATCTATCTATCTATCTATCTATCTATCTATCTATCTATCTATCTATCGCCCTCACTCTACCAATCTGTCTATCTATTTATCACCCTCACTCTATCTATCTATCGCCCTCACTCTATCTATCTATCTATCTATCTCCCTCACTCTATCTATCTATCGCCCTCCCTCTATCTATCACCCTCCCTCTATCTATCACCCTCCCTCTATCTATCTATCGCCCTCACTCTATCTATCTATTGCACTCACAATATCTATCTATCGCATCACCACAGCATAACTCAGCACCACCAGAGCATCACTCAGGGGCACCACAACATCACTATGTGCCACCACAGCATCACTGAATGCCACAGCATCACTCGTCGCCACCACAACATCACTCAGCGCCACCACATCACTCAGCGCCACCACAGCATCAATCTGTGCAACTATTCAACAACAACTGGTTCAAATATGTTCTATCAATGTTTCAAGCTTTATTACAAATGTCACAAAACAATGTTAATATTTCACTTCTGTTCTTGGATTTTAGTCACAATAAAATACACTGAACATAATCTTCACAAAAGATATTTGCAAAACTTTAAGCTATTGCCATTATAAATGACAATAACTTTTATTCATGTATTAATTATTTTAAAAAGTTAAAAGCCATTGTTATTTGTAATATCAACACATCTAAGTCACATAAATACAACACATATTGCATTACAAATGCTATAGGTGTCACATTTGCGAAAGTTATAACTATTGGCATTGTAAATGACAAAGCTATTAATTTAGCTATTTTCAAAACCAACACATAAATAAAAAAATTGTTATTTACAATACCAATAGCTCAAACTTTCCTAATGTGAGACCTATTGCATTGCAAATGCTTGTTATCTTTGCCCCTGAATCAACTAATAACTTAACAGTGTGATTACCAATATCAATGTGCACTATGGCATCGATGCAACTGGACAGATCACCAACCACAACATCCTGATTGGATAAGGAGTTTCTTAAATTCAAATCATCAGTGCTCTTGACCACAGAGACAACTTCAAGGTCTGACTCATAATAAGATTCAACCGAACAGATGGTTGGTTTCTTAACATTCTTTTTCTTTAAGCAAACCTTAGCAAAATGACCAATCGTTTTGCAATAGTTGCACATGATATTGCTTGCGGGACAACAAGAACCCTTAATGTGTGGAGGATTTCCACATCTGATACACATATTGCTAACATTAGCTCTGGTAGGGTTAGTTAAATCCGACTTGACTTTAGAAGCTTGACTAACAGAATGACTTACCTTAGCACAGTTCTTGTGCAAATTGTTCACATTTACAACATTCACAGCTTCTATGAGTTTATCATCTAATTCTTTTAGAGAAAATAAAGATATTTCTATACTTTTGGCAATTTTGATAGCCTCATCGAAGGATGGATCACCCAAACTCAACAGTTTTTGTTGTATATTTTTGTCTTTACACTGACAAACGAACTGGTCTCCAATAAGTTGATCCGTAAAGTTCTCGAATTTGCAATCAGCAGCCAGTCTACGTAAAAAGCGAAATGTAACTGTCCGCATCTTGTCCTTCAGCTGGTTTCCTTTTAAAAAATGTGCCTTAAGACCATGAGGCTCTGTTGCTTATCCAATCTGGTTTTTAACTTTAAAATAGTTTTGTCATACTCATCAATTTCGTTAAATTGTTCTTGAGACAAAGGTGTAAGATGTTTAAAAATGGATCTTCCTTCAAATCCTAAGGAGTGGAGAAGAAGGCATTTCTTTCTCTCAGCACAAAAACGTTGATCCCCAATGGCAGCCAAATAAGTTTGGAATGTGCCACACCCTATTTCCCACCTGACTGGATGATCACATGGAGAATCAAGAAAAGAAGGAGGTGGATTCACAAACTGCACTGTACATAATACTACTAGAGTAGGTAAACTTGAAAAAGCAATGGTGCAGTTAAGCTGTAACAACACTACACAAGTGACACTCCAAAAGTATGTAATAAATAATAAAATATGACAAAACACTTTATAAAAGAATGAAGATGTGAACCTAATTGTAGGTGAAAAGTCAGGAAAAAGAAAATAAACGGTTGAAAAATTGAGAAAAGTGTTGTACAGATTATGTATATATTGCCGTGGAAACACATTTGAAGTTAAAGAATAAAACTATGTTATAACCAATTTGTTGAACTATTCACCACTCTGAACAAAAGGTGTGTGTATCACCGTGAATACACAAATGTTATAGTGGTGGTAGAAAGCTTTGAGGCTTTATGATTGTAGAAGAACAGATAGAAAATCAAAGGTGTGTATATCACCGTGTTGCAGTGAATACACATGAAGCTCAGAGGTGTGTATATTACCATGTAGCAGTGAATACACTTGAAAGATCTGCAGCATTTAATAATTGAAGGGGGTGTGTGTATCGATGTAAGCAGGATACACAAACATCTGCTTTAGAATAAAGAAGCCAAACGTTGTACGCTGCAACACTTATTAATGGAAGCAAAATTGTTTCCCAAACTATTAAAATGGTCGCTGCAACGTGATTTTGCGTGACGCTGTGACTTGACAACTTGCACGTAGCTTGTAGACTGAAGAAAAGCTTCCCAATTCGTTAAGATGGCCACTGCGGCGTGGCGTTACGTGATGCAGTGACGTTTCAGACAGTAGCATTCAGAAAGGGAACACATCAAGAACGTTGAAGAAGCAACAATGGGAGCATGCAGGTTGCAGGGCAGATACGCAGCACACGTCAGGCTGTACGAGGATGGAGGCACAAGACAGCAGCGCGAGGGAGACGGTCCTCTTTGATACATGCAGACGAGTTATTTCTTTTAAGGGAAAAAACGCAGGAAGCACAATATGAATAGGAATGAAAAAAAATATACCGTGAAGATTATTCCCTCGTACAGGTTCATAAATAAGTCAGCATAGTTGTCGTCAGGAGAAGTAGTTCATCTGCGTGGGTACTTGATGTAGCCAATTAATCGGCGCCAATATTTTGTAGTAACTAACTTGACACAGGGTGGAGTATTATGGTTATTTATTGGCTACATTGGTAGCAGAGTTAGGAAGACCACATCTGCCAACAGCTCCATCAGGAATGCTCCAGCTTAACACAGTTGCTAGGAGACTCCACATTCTAGAGCACAATAATCTTACAGGTATAAAGGTGAAGTACCAAATAATATGAACAGTGTAAACATACAAAATACAACAGTTTTCATATTTGATATTCTGTTTCAAAGCTCCCACATCCTTCAAGACTGCTTTTCCAAAGGTCAGTATTTCACTGGGAGTCATGGCTGCAGTTAAAGTGAAGGTGGACTTGGGTCTTAAACCTGAGTCTGTGGTGGTTGAAGAGATCTCATTCTGTAAGAAGAAGTGGAGTCTCACTTTTCAGAAGAACTGGTGTAGCTTGCTTTTGAGGCAGAAATAATCCTCTCTTAGGGTGGGTACAAAGCCTAACCCCAGTTGTAGAGCTGCCATCTCATAATCATCCAGTGTCTCATCTGAGAGATTGACTATCAGGTCCGGTTTTATGTTTGGGACTGTGTTT
Organism: Lissotriton helveticus; assembly: GCF_964261635.1. Lineage (NCBI taxonomy): Eukaryota > Metazoa > Chordata > Amphibia > Caudata > Salamandridae > Lissotriton > Lissotriton helveticus. The sequence continues at coordinate 945,835,002 of NC_136063.1, forward strand.
TTCTCTGGTTGTCTGTTCCCTGCCATTGGACTTGTTTGTCGGTTCCTCTCCTTCTTCCTCTGCCTCTGCGACGAAAAGGTTGAGGGCTAGGGTTTTGGAAGAAGGGTGGATAAGGCTTGTGTCCCGTAAATCCTGGGTACAAAAATGGGTTGCCAGCTAGCTGGAAGTGGTGGTCTTTAGAAGTCAAACTTCGGGGAAAGGGATTAGCTCCTGTTAGCATCTTCTTTTGAAATGGCCCTCATTGCTCGAATTACTGTGTGTGGAACGATAACATCTGTTAGATGTTGTGGATGCCTCATCAGAGGATTGGTTGTTTTCAATTGGTTGGTAATCCTCATAAGTGTACGGGTAGATACGTTCATGGTTGCGCACGCTGGACACAGCACAATGTAATGGGGAATGGCCCGTGTCCCACATGCATACATAATGACCACACGGACATACTGAGTGAGTTTTTGGAACTGACTACGGGCACGTGCGCCTGGCCCTTTTATTGCCAGGGTCCCATGTTCAGTGACGCCTGTGCTGAATGGGTGTTGGGTAGTGTAAGCCACCCCTCAGGGGTTCGTTGGTGCTGGCAACAACCACAACAGTGATCAGACAATCAGAAGTACAAGGTACGAACTGCAAGGGTCCCTGACTTGAGCGGCACAGAATTTGTGGCCCTGATGCACAGCAGCCACAACAGGCACACCGCCATGGGACGGTGACTTGCAGTACACTGAGGTAGTGCCACACGAACTGAGTGTGCACTCGTCAATGTCCAAGGGGAATGTCGTGAGGGGTTGCGGGGGACAGTGGAAGGTGTCCCTCCAGGGCATGATGCAGAGGGCAGAAGCAAGCAGGAACAGGCGAATTGTGGAGTTGACTGCTACAGATTCCACTTTTCCACCATGTCAGTATCAGCTACATGTAGAGGAAGACAACCTCCAGCCCATGGGCCCAGATACCACCGACGTACAAACAGAGATCAACCATGTATTTCAGGGCACACAGGGGCAACAGAGCTGGAAGGGAATGCAGTCTGCAATGAGGCAGGTGCAATGACATGGACTCTGCCATGTAGAGGGCAAAACTCAGTTCAAAATGTGTGACCTACTCCACCGCAGTGTGTGCCAGAGCCAGCAGTCATCAGGGGCCCACGCCACGTGTGATAGGCATGCACTGCACAGAGTCAGTGCAGCAGTGCAGTTGTTGGTAGTGTCCCATCACCTCCGTAAAGGTGAGCCTTTTTTCCTCTGGACTGAAGCGGGTCTTCCTCTTACTACTCTTCTTGAATACTGTGACATGTACACTACCATGAAGAAATCAAGACTCAGTTCCAAAAGTTGGCTGCAGTGTCAGATGGAGGCTGCAGTCAGCGTGGGTTAACCGCTGTCCAGCCATCTCCTCCTGGATCTCTAACACACAATGTTGGAATGGCATTTGTATTAGATTTGTGGGTGACATAGGTAGTGGCACCAGAGCTGAATGGGTGTTTAGCCAGAGATGATGCTGTGTCCTGCCTGTGATGGACTGCATTGGATTGGCGGGAGGCCTGCAGGACCCCAGTGTAGGCCGAAGTCTGCAGTTAGCAGGTGCCCACAGGCACATTTGGTGCGAGTTCTATGCACAGTCTTGGCGGCACCACATTGAAGGGAGTATAGTAACACAACCTCAGCCTTAAATAATGTACTCTGCCATGGTGTAGTCAAGACTCAGTTCCAAAGGTGAGTCCTACTTGTCCGCTGTGTATGCCGGTGGGGTACGTCAACGTGAATGTAGTTCAGCGGGCCTGTGTTGCGGAGGCTGTGATGGGCCGAGGAGGCTGGCAAGGTCATGGGCCGAGGGCCTGGAGCTTGCACCCGCAAGTTGTGGGCTCTCTTCGACACATGCCAGTGTCGGCAGTTGGGCATTGAGGCTTTGATGCGCAGGGGCGGGCAAGACTGGTTTGGGAACCAGCGGCCTGGGGTGCATCAGGCCCACAGGATCGCTGGCAACACTGCTCATGGCGACAGCATTGGCCTCGTGGTGGGGTGAGAGGGGCCGCCCTGGCAGAGACGTTGGGCCTTCCAGAAGAGAACCAAGCCCAGAGCTACGTGCTTTTTATTCACACTCCTACGCTGGCCTGGCGTACACCGGGCCGGACCACTCCACTCATGCTTATGGGGGGGGACGTAACAAGCTACATTTCAGCAATCTTCCCCAGTGGCTGGGGTGACATGGCTGCATCCACTGTCCACTACACTCCGTACACCGGCGGTGTGTGTCAACATGGATATCTGTGTAGTCGGCATACTGCAGTCAGGCCAGCACATCCATGCCGCACTTGGCATTGTGTACATAGGTCACGATCCTCCTTCGCACATTCCTGGTTCCCACTTCTCCCCACAATCCGCTATTGTGTGGCTGAGGTGCCATGCAGTTGATGGCTTGTGTACATGGCTAGCCCAGGTTCCCGCAATACGTTGTGCTGTCGTGTCTGGTAGGTGGGCATGTTGTTTGGCATGTTGTATGTGAGTTTATAACGTGTGCATTTCCAGAGTTGTGAGTTGCATGATGGTGAAGTTGAGGTGTTTGGTGTGTTCATTTGGTACTTACCAACGGGCAGAGCACCTCCGTAGGTGCCATCCTGGAAGCGCTGTTTGATGATGGACAGTCGGAAGATGTAGTAATAATGCACACTGCCTGGGTAGTTGAATGGAATGAGTGTGCTTTCTATTGCAGTAATTGTGTGCAGTGTCGGCAGGGGGCACAAGTAGGGCATGTGTGCAGTCAATTTCCCCCAACACGTGCGGGAAGCCAGCTATGGCATAGAAGCCTTGCTTGGTCTCCCGATGTTCCTGCGCAGTGTGGGAAAAGTATAGGTAGGGGGGTACCAAGCTGATGATGGCATCCAGGACAGGTTTGAGGAACGTTGATCGGGCTGGCTGTGAGACTCTCCCAACTCTGGCGGTTGTTGGTTGGAAGGTACCAGAGGCCAACAGGTGCAGCACAGCCAGCAGCTTTGTCTGCGGAGGGATGTCAGTTGTCTGCTGTGTTGGTACCGTCAGCCTGTGGGCAATGATGTTTAGGATGCGAAGGATGGTTGTCCTTTTGAGCCTGTAATGAGCAATGACATTCTCTGGTGTTAAGTCTGTGAGGCTGGTGCGTTTTCTGAAGGTCCGCAGTCTGTGTCTGCGCTGCCTCTGTGGTGGTCGGGGGGTGGTGCGGGGGATTGCAGGGGGTGGTTGTGGGCCTGGGGGTGGTGGCAATGGGTGTTGTGGGCCTGTTGGTGCTCCGAGCTGCATGATCACTAGCTCCATGGCATTTGTTGTTCTTCAGGTGTGGCTGTTGGCAGGGGTCCCTTTTTTGGTGCTGGCTGCCAGACGACTTTACACCAGGACAGAGCAGGTGTTAGTTGTTCTCCCTCCCTCCACCCACTTCCCTGTCTGCCATCCTGACTCCAACTGTCCATCCTAATATATGTAGCCTATTTTCTCTATACGTCTATTGTAGTTGTTGCGCAGCAACCCAATCGATAGGGTCTGTTTGTCCTGTAGATTAAAAACATGCGCGTATTTGACACACGTATTGACATGCGCGTATTCTAATCCAACGTTGTGTATATATAAACACGCGCGTATTCTAATTCAACGTTGTGTCAAAATTTCAAATCAATCGGTGAAGAACTTTCTTTGATTTAAGATTTTTATCAAACGCACATTGACATTTTTATGTGTCTGTTTGTGCTTTCGATTAAAAACATGCGCATATTCGACACGCCCGTATTCGAATCCAACGTTGTGTATATATAAACACTTGTGTATTTGAATGCAACGTTGTGTCAAAATTTCAAAGCAATCGGTGAAGAACTTTTGGAGATTTGAGATTTTGACAAATGAACAGTTAAATTTTTACTTATATATATATATAAAATTACCTACTGGCGATAACCAGTAAGTATACATAGTTAGGATTTTTTCTCTATGGGATTTCTGAAAATTCTATGTCTAATAACTTTCGCGTTTGTGGACGGAATTGGCTGAAATATTCAGGAAAATGGCACATTCTGTTTCTGAGCAGCCCCTGAAAATTTGGGGGGGTTTCGTCAAGGGGGGGCCGAGAAAAAAGGGGGGTCCCAAAATGCATTTTTCCCATTCATTTTTCCATAGGGCGGTTGGACTCACTTTTAGCTCGAACGGCTGAGTGGATTTACATGAAACTTGGCAAAATTGTAGATATTGTTTGCCCGACGTGCCTTTGCTATGTCTCAATATATGTGCTCCAGTGGATTTTGAGAAATTAACGCTTATGTAGTGCCATTATTATGTGGTGCCTGTCTCTTCAACAAGTTTGATGCAGTTTACGTATTGACCGTATAGCACGCCGGTAATAATTATACAACTTGGTGGGATTCGACAACCCCGGTCCAGGGCCACTATTACCAAATGTGGTCTGGTATAATTACTCAATCAGGACGTGTGTGGTAATACATTTCCTGATTTTGACAGTAAAATTAATTCAACATTTTTTTGACCATCTTGCGACTGCATTGACTAGTCATTGAGGCTATTGTATTGGTTCCTTTTACCGTTTATCGTGATATGGTTCATGGGTGCATTTTATGGATTCATCCACGTTTCTTTATACTAGTAACCTTTGGTGATTTACCCCATTCCGCTACTCAACCTGCTGTTCTATTACACGGGCCATTTATATGGACCTTTTGGACTGGGGCCATTCGAATTTTGCTGGAACCTCTTACACCTCGTACTCTTCATATTTGAGACTATTTGCGTCGTATCAGTCTACTCTATTTTGCCTTGAAAAAGTCCTTGTACCTATCTCAAGTACGGACGAAACACGTGTCGGCTGTTGTTTTATGAACTTGAAAATTACGTTGACAATCAATAAAGGAAAAGAAGATTTGAAATCTGAACTTGTGTTCTTCCATTCGTCCTATTACGCCTGAGTAGATTTTGATCTGTCTTATAGCTACATGTTACTCTGACTGTATATTATATTAGTCTGTACGCAATTACTTTATAGGATTGTGCTCTCCTGACCTATCTGTTTGATTATGTGCATACTTGTTAATCCTTTGGATTAAGAGTTTTTTATCCTTCCTGGTAGTGGGGGATATAGGTCTTTGCAGCACTCCGTCTCTAATATTTTGAGAGATCGCTTTTACTGTTTAATCCAGTATTGTTTGAATATATCTCTAGCAGTGTATGTGCGGTTTATTCCAATCTCTTTGGAAACACCACTACCAACTCTTTTGTATATAAGTTAAAAAAAATATATATATCTGTGACAGCGCTCCGGTTAGCACACCGGTTCGCGTACCGGACGCGTCACGGAACTTCGCGAAGCGAAGCTGATTGGCTCTCCGGTGTCTGTCAACATTCTAAACAGTCCGGAGCGGCCGCCATCTTGTCTCTCGGTAGGATCGAGAGACAAGATGTGGTGAAAAACGAAGGGGGAAATGAAGGAAAGGGGGCAAGGTAGACCCCTCCTGACCCCCTAGGATTGATGAGGGGGATATTAAAGTGCCCCGCGGGGCAAAAAATAAAAAATAAAAAATGTTTGCGATTTTTCGCCGTAGAGGCGCTTCCCGGTACGCGAACCGGGCAGCTAACCGGCAGCGTAACGGGAGTCCGCCATCTTGTGTTTTTGGAGCGTCCGGTTCGCGTACCGGGTAGCGTCCCGGTAAGCGTAACAAGGGGAAACCAAGAGAAACAGTAAAAAAAAAATTAAGGGAATAGATTTCCAGCAAACTTGGCAAAATTGTAGGGACTGTTTGTTTGATGTGCCTTTGCAAGGCCTCAAGATATGTGCACGTGTGGATTTTGTCTAATTAAGGTTAAAAAAAATATATATATCTGTAAGCGTGCTCCGGCGCGCTTACGTTACGGGTTTTGTTTGCGCTGCAGAGCCGATACGTCACGGTTATGCGACGCGTCATGAGGCGTCTCACGTGGCTACGTGATACGTCACGAAATAAAGAATATATTTTACAGCTATAGATATTAGCTTTTAAAAAACCAATGAAATTCACTGAAAAAACCATAGGTTATAGACCATATATAGTTAGGAATTTGCATTTGCAAAACCTTGAAAATTCACTGAAAAAACCATAGGTTAGAGACCATATATAGTTAGCTGGACATTTTATTGACATAAAACCAATGAAATTCCATATATAGTTAGTTGCACTAACTATATATCGCACACCCGCAATCCACTGCTGATGATGTCACATATTGCATCATTCATGACATGGTCAGTGACATCACTGATGACATCACTGATGACATCTCAAATGACATCACTGATGGCATCACTGATGACATCTCATTTAACATCAATGATCACAGCACTGATGATATACTTCATGTGATAATACAATGCACCTCCTTACACTCTAATATAACCACTGTTACACCTAGTGTAAAATACAGAGTATCATTTTTTAAACCATTGACACACCAATACCAGTTACTACATACGCACTCACTAATTCCTACGTCTACACACACATTCACTCATTCACCCATACAATCACTCGTACATACAGTCACTCATCATTACAACACTATCATATGCACTCATACACCTATGCAGACACTCACACACTGCCACTCATCCATGGAGTTACTCACACACCTAGTCAGTCCTGTAAAGAATCAATCACACTTTGATTTATTCATCTATACAGTTAAACACAGAACAGCTTACATTTTCACAGATATACTAACACATACTTACTCACTTATACAATCAAATCCTTCATCCATACTCTTATACATCCACTCATTCTTCAATATGTAAAACATATTTAAACTTTACAAAAACACACAGACACTAGATGATGACATCACTGATGACATCATCTAGTGTCTGTGTGTTTTTGTAAAGTTTAAATATGTTTTACATATTGAAGAATGAGTGGATGTATGGAAGACTGAGTGTGTGTGTGGCTGGCTGGGAGGTTTGTGACTCTGTGCATATCAATGTGTACTTGTATCAGTGATTGTATAAGAGAGTAAGTATGTGTTAGTATATGTGTGAAAAAGTATGGTGTTCTGTGTTTAACTGTATAGATGAGGAAATCGAAGTGTGATTGATTCTTTACAGGACTGACTAGGTGTGTGAGTAACTCCATGGATGAGTGGCAGTGTGTGAGTGTCTGCATAGGTGTATGAGTGCATATGATAGTGTTGTAATAATGAGTGACTGTATGCATGAGTGATTGTATGGGTGAATGAGTGAATGTGTGTGTAGACGTAGGAATCAGTGAGTGCGTATGTAGTAACTGGTATTGGTGTGTCATGATGTCATCAGTGATGTCATTTGAGATGTCATCAGTGATGTCATCAGTGATGTCATTTGAGATGTCATCAGTGATGTCATCAGTGATGTCACTGACAATGTCATGAATGATGTAATATGTGACATCATCAGCAGTGGATTGCGGGTGCGCGATATATATAGTTAGTGCAACTAACTATATATGGAATTTCATTGGTTTTATGTCAATAAAATGTCCAGCTAACTATATATGGTCTCTAACCTATGGTTTTTTCAGTGAATTTTCAAGGTTTTGTAAATGCAAATTCCTAACTATATATGGTCTATAACCTATGGTTTTTTCAGTGAATATATATATAGATACACATGTATAGATTTCCTATAGTAGTACATTTAAAAAATAGCCCAATAATGTAACCCAATATAAAATATGTATGTTTAATAATATTATTACAATAAATGTATGTATATATAAACATACACACATACGTGCTTGTGTGTGTTTATATAAGTATATATTTATATGTAGTATCAAATAATATTTACAATTATTTAATTTACAGTACTTTCATTTTATCTATTAAAATATTAAAGACTTACAATTTGACTATATATATGCATGTTTTTATTGCTATTAGTGTGAAACAATATGTTTTCAATATTTTTGTACTCTTACCATTATAAGTGAAAATACATGATATGTTTGTAATCAATGTTTTTTTGACACAATTGTTTTGTATCACATAACTGTTGTTTTCAGATATTGTGTCAGTCATCCCAGTAGATTTGAAGAGCACAGTACCATATGGAGATCACCAGGTGATATTCCCCAGCCCGGAATACTGGTGCATTAGAGTAATGCTACTACACATGCTTTTTCTGAGTTGTGTTCTGCATCCTGGCATCATTTCATGGTTACCACATGATTAAGTGATACTTTATTGCCAACATTAAACCTGAACACTTTGCAGAAGCACAGTTAATTACAATATGTCTTATATGTTGGAAATGACCCTTTTTGCAGGGTTAGCCTCAAACGTTTTGCTTCTTCCTCCTATTTTTCCCTGACCTGTTTGTGTTGGTTTTAGGACTCTGGGAACTTTACCACTGGTAATCAGTGCTAACGTGCATATTCTGTCTGTGGAAATTGTGTTATGGATTAGTGTTTCGATGATTGGATATTTTATTTCCTTGTTAGTCCCTAATAAAGTGCACTGAGTGTGCCAGGGCCTGTAAATCAAGTGCTCCTAGTGGGCCTGCAGCACTGATTGTACCACCGACGTGAGTAGCCTTAAAAATGTAACTCAAACTGCCATTGCAGAGTCTGCGCGCAGTAGGTGACTGCCATGTCGACTTGGCCAGTGCACACACTTGCCAGTCCCTAACCTTCCCTTTTCTTACATGTCAGGCACCCCTAAGGTAGGCCCAAGGTAACCCTGTGGGCAGGGTGCGGTGTATGTGAAAGATAGGACATGCCCTGATGTGTGTGGTGTTCCCTGATAGTGAATTACAGCCAATGTCGTTTGTCACTATTGCAAGGCTACCTGTTCCCCATTGGACAGAATGGGAAGTTTGATTATAACATCTTATAAACATAACTGGCCCTGGGAACTAGGTAAGAAAAAATATGTACTATGCCTGAACTATTAATCTAAAGATGCATCTTTTAGTGAAGTTGATTTTTACGTTCTGCGTTTAAAAGTACCACTTTTAGAAAGTAGGTATTTTCTTGCTCAGTCATCCCGTGTGTCTCTGATGAAATGTGAATTGCCTGTCTGGGTTTTAGATGACAGGAGGCTGGGGGAGCAGGAGAGGCTCGAGATAGTCTAGGTGGGTCAGAAAAGGGCTGAATAGATCTGGGCTGTAATGGGGGAAGGGGAGGAGATTTCCCTGCACCTCAAAGGGCCTGGTTTGCCTCTGATAATGCCGTCTCCACGTCTTGCCAGGAAAACACACCAGAGAAGGTAGAACTGGTTCTGGCTGGGCACAGACACCCTCTGCATAGAGGATCAAAGGATTTTTGGATACAAATACTGGGGCCCCGAACCCTGAACATTAGAACTCATCTGGATCAAGAAGGCTGCCAAGAAGAAGAGCCGGGGAAGCTGTAAGGAGGAACAACCACTTTGCTGAGTGCTTTGCTGGGCTGACTTGCAGTGGCTGCTTTTGTCTTAGGCAGTGAAAAGCTTGGACTGGCCTTTCTGCAACCCAATTAGTGAGTCTCTCCAAGGGCTTGAGGTAGAGCTTGCCCCAGGTTCACGAAGTCTCAGGAACAGCAAAGAGTTCAAGCTCTTCTGCCCTAAGCACTGGGGTCTGTGTGTTTTGTGCTGCAACAGAGGAAAAGCAACTCTATGACGTCTATGACGCTGCTGCTGATTTCGTGTCCTGAAGGCACCTCAGAGGGTACCGCCGCAATGCCGCACTGTGACCCTGGTCTAACCAACGCCACCTGCTGACGTCACCACCAAGCTGCTGCTCATACCACGACCTGTGGGCACCACACTCCGCACCGCCTCGCATCACGCCGAACCCTGGGCACCACAGAGAGCACCGCCTCAATGTGACCCTGGTCTCACCGATGATGCCTGTTGATGCCACCACCAAGCCATTGCTTGCACCGCGACCTGTGGGAACCACACTCCGCACCGCCTCGCTTCACGACAATGCCTTGGCCTCCCCGACAATGCCGCCCCACGGCAAAATCAACGATGCGGCTTGCACCGTGGTTCGAGGGCACCGCTCGTAAAGTTACACGATGCACCGCCCTCATCCCGCACTGCAGCCTTGGCCTACCGACGCCGGCACCATCTACACCAGTTCGTCAGCTGACGACAGCGCTCCACAACTACGACACCGCTAATTGCACCATGACCTGCTAGCACTGTGACGAGCAACGTCTTCATCTTGCACCACGACCCTTGTCTCACCGACGATGCCAACTCACGCTGCCACAGAGCTGTTGCTCGCACCATGACCTGAGGGCACCGCACGCCGCACCGCTGCACTTAGCACCGCAGCACCCAACACCTGCTGACGCCAGCCCTCCTGATCCTAACAGAGAGGAGATCGACCTGCAACGCTTGTGACATTGAGGGCCCCAACAACTCCTGCACTGACCTCCAGAACTCACGCCTGAGGACGCTGTGTTTTCGGAAGCACAATGAGAGGTCGCAGACACACGGCATTTCTAAAAGGTACTGTTTGTGGGTCTTCCCGACACCGTAACTGGCCTGCGAGGCTACATTCAGCCAGAACTGTCTGGATTTGTTTGCTCGCGATGCCATGATAGCCCTAGACAGAGCTATCGACATCAAGAAACTGTCTTTAAAGCGTATTTTGATAAGTGAAGATTTTGAAGTACTGTATTGTGGATTTTTATCATTTGTGGTCTTGTCTTAAGTATATAAAAATATTGGATATTTTTCTAAACTGGTGTTGTTTCCTTTTGTAGTGCTTACGCTGTATTACTTTTGGTTATGTTGAAATGCTTTACACACTGCCTCTAAGATAAGCCTGACTGTTTGTGCCAAGCTAACAAGGAGGCGAGCAGGGGTTATTTTAGGAGTGTAACTCCCTTATCCTCTCTAGAGTTGTGGTTTCTGCCTGGCTTTGGCACATACCCTATCCTGCCAAAAATCCCATTTCTAGCAGTACATTTTTAAGATATCATTTATACATTAAACACTAAAGAAGGTAAGGAACTGGTTTATCTTTCTTTGGTGACTGTATAATGAAGAAATCCTTTTTTGGTCCTGGCATTGTTCAGACCTCTTTTATATTACTATTTCTAGACTTTGAAGAAAGATTTATTGGCATGCACTGGTGACTTTTTGGTACCCTGTTGCTTCATGTTTGTCACAGTGGAAAAGACTTACTCAGGTTTCCAGCTCTGTTACTGTGTCGAGAAATTGGTCACTTACTATATATTTAATCATTATTTGTTTCTACTTAGGGGTCGATTCCGATTCCGTTTGGAAATTGGCCCAACCAACTCGTACTCGGAACCGAGACTGACCGTCACCTTCCACGCACCGTCCGACCTGTGCAGTACGATGTAAAGCCAGTGACCTACAACCGAGCCGTACGGAAAACAAGCGGTACGGCCGAGCCGTACAAAATTCTGCTATGCAGCCGCAAAATGGACATGAGCCGCACCGACTGACATGAACCCGTAATGAACCCGACCGATACATACCCGCGACGTCCAACACTCACAGTACGATGCAAACGCATGAAACGTGACCGATTCGCACAGAGCCCAAGTCGTACGACCGACACGGCTCGAAAACGTACCTAAAGCAAGAGAGACCACCGCGATTGACTCACTTGCAACACATAACACAATCAATGTGAAAGGCACGGAGCAGCCCACACTAGCCCGCACAAGCCAACATGAGAGTCCGACTTGGTCAGAAGAACGTCTCCTACATGCCCACAAAAAACAATGGCAAATACACAAAAAAGGACCAGTCAAGCAATGACAAAGTCAATAAATAAAATTTTTTTTAAAAAACACAAAGACACACCCACAATTCCACCTATAAAAAGGCAAAAAAACTACCATGACCCAACAGAGCAGCCAGCACAGAACAACTTGAGACACCAACCACAGACACACATATAACTCACCCATCACATAACCCACACACTATCAGCACCCCTCCAAAAGCTCTCACACATACACCTACCTAAACAGACACCCACCCACCCACATCACTCCTCACTACCACCCATCACCATGCCCCCTAAGAAGAATCCACAGTTCACAGACACTGAGTTAGAAATATTGGTAGATGAGATCCTCAGAGTGGAGCCACATTTGTTTGGCACATTGGTAAAAAGGACCCCCATGTCACAGAAAACCAAGATGTGGGACAGGATCGTGGACAAGTTGAATGCACAAGCACCAGCGTATCGCACAAAGGCCGACATCCAGAACAAGTGAAATGACGTGCGCAAGAGGATCAAGAAGCTCATCCAGAAGGAACACGCCTTGAGCCAGGTCACTGGCAGTGGCCCTCCTGCCAAACCAGTCTACTTCAGGTCCTGGGAGGAAAAGGTGCGGGACATCCTACCACCAGAGGGCATCCGTGGCCTACCAGACATACCAGAGCCTGGTAAGTACACAACAAATATACTGAATGTTGTGTCGCAATACACACACATCACCGTTAAGAGGACAGTGAAACCATGCACTGATAGCAAAGGCATAGTAAACCAAAGTCAATTAGCCCAAGAAGTGTATGCTAGTCACACAAACACAATAATGGCCACCTCATAGTGATTTGTAAGTCTGTCATGACATGTACAAACCTACCAACAAATAGGGCAAGGCTGTGGCACTAATCTGAGTAAACACTGTCAGACATCCCTGCCACCACAACCACTATCTCACAGTGAAGCTGACTGACAGGAAGTAATAGTGGGTGTGCTGGTGAAGTGAGTGTATACAAAAGCATGATGGGATTGTTGTCACAGATAATGCCCCCTCACAATTGCACCATCAACACCTCTCAGAAGAATGCTCACCTCAGAGGGGCCTGAAATGGGCTGGCAAGTACTCTGGGACTGGGTTCTGTTGTGGGGAGCACAAAGCTCTACTGGGAATTTCCACCACCAAACACCAGACCTCCACTGTCAGCCATCTTGTTAGCACAGGCATACCCCCTCACAGGGAAGCAGAGTCAGAAGGAGGGAAGTGAGAGCATGCTGGGAAGGCGGGTGTAGCCCAGAGCATGCTGGGAGTTGCAGTCACTCACAATACCCACCCACCCATATGGCCCAGCAAATTCACACTGAACCATGCTCACCTCGCAGGGGTGGGTGGGGGGTTCGGACTGACAAGATCTCTGTGATTGGACACTGTTGTGGGAAGCACAAAGCCCAACTGGGAATTGGCCACCACCACACACCAGGACTCCACTGTCAGCCATCTTGTCAGCACAGGCACACCCCTCACAGGGAAGCAGAGTCAAATGTCAACAGGGATCACACTCCTGTGTCAGCCACCTAATGGCCCTTGAGTACCAATGACCATGTACATCGACAACCATACATGAGCTGGGTATGCGCGCGCATCAACATGCACACTGAAAAGCCTCATGTTGGCAGGACAATGTGCTACCACAATATCAATCTCAGTCTGTGACGACTGAAGATAATGCAGTGTTCAGGCATGCATCCTGATGTCCCTTTGCAAATATCATGTATATCAAACATTGTTACAAAGATCAAGGAAGGGTGAATGATCCACTCTTCCTGTGTAACCTGGTTTATTACTTATTATGTTGCCCCCATTGAACGCCTAACATATGTACACATGCGTAGTGCGTGATATCATGCTTTTCTACATCAGTGTACTGTAGCAGCAGCATCATTGGCTCCCCATTGTTGCAAATATGCTGTGCTTCCCCCTGGAGGTAACCTGGCTGGTTCCCCAGCAGTGCCCATAGATGAAAACTTAGAGTGTGTCTGTGCTCAAGGGCAGTGAGTCAAAATCACACACAGCACAAAAAGGCAAAGGGAAATTGTTGAACATTGTGATGTATGAAGTTACAAACAAGGGTGTTGCGTGTGTGGATCCAGCTACTCATCCACCACACCAGGGTCGGTCACTGCTTGTCAACATGTTGCAGCCCCATGTGATCCCAGAGCTAATATCTCCTCTGGACACTACTGGAAAAGCAGGCAGTCTACCTCCAGGTGGAGGCACATCATATTTGCAGTAATGGTGATCCAAATGAAATGCTGCTACAGTGTACTGAGGCGGCAATCCAAAAAGCACTGCCCCATTCCTGTGGAAGTATAGGAGGGAATTTACTAAGGAATGAAATCATGTACATACCATGGCTGCACAGGATGAGTTATAACTTGCCCCCTCCTTCATTGTTAGTACTACCCATTGCAAGATGCATGTATCAGTACATCTCTCTCCTTCCCTGTTGCAATATACATAGGTTAACCATTGATGTCTGTAGTAACATAACTGACAATGTCTCTCTCATCCAAACACAGGTGCTACTGGGGATACAGCAGCAAGTGAAGAGGAGTCCCTGGCCTAGACTCTGGTGGAGGATGAGCTTTCTCGTGTGGATCTGGCTCTTTCCTCTTCGGATGAGGAAGATCAACCTGGCACCTCCGGTGTGAGTCATCAGGCAGCCCCACCATCACAAACACCTGCACGCCCTGCAGCCACGCAAACAACATCTGGCCACAGACCTAACCCCACCGCAAACACCGACAGACCTAGGACACCAAGTTCTAACAGCACAGGGACACCGGCCACTCAGGAAGCTACGAACAATGACACCAGTAGCAACACCCAAGGGGGCCCAGGTCAACTGTGCCTGCCACCACAGGTCCAGCACATGTGTCTAGGGGTGGTGGGAGTTGTGTTAGGCAGAGGTTACGGTCTGCAGAGGGGCCTGGACTGTCTGGTGACCCCAACTGGTACGCATCATAGATGCGTACCAGGATAGCACCGGAGGATTCAGCCAGGTATTGGGGGTCCTCAAGGACATGCGACAGAAGCAGGCTGGCCATCATGCACACATGGAGGCCCAGTGGGACAAAGTTACTGGTGTGCTAAGCGACATATTGACTTGTCTCCGCCAGAACAGCAGCAATATGTGCACACCTCCCAGTGTGCCTACAACATCTCTTGCAACAACATCAGCAAATGCCACAGGGAGGGAGGCTGAATCTGGTGGAGAGTCCGATGCAACGTTGCCGCCTGCACCTGAGGATCTCCCCCAGAAGAAGGAGAGGGGTTGTCCGAAGAAGGACAAGTGAACCACAGTTGTCCCAGCACATCCCCCAGGAACCCAGAACCTCTTTTGGATATTGTTCTTTGTGTGCTAAGCGTTCACCATGTTGCACATGACACAACTCCCCAAAATGACATGGAGGGTCCATGTTGTACTAATGTAGAAGATGAATGGGGACTTCACTCTGGACATTTCATCTACCAATACTTCAAACTCATTTGTGAACTTTGGATTCTAAACATCATGTACAGCACTATCTCCACACATGTATGTAAATAAACTCACTATTACACTGTATTTGCCTATTTTGTGATTTAAACTTGGTATGTGTCATGGAGATGATTAAATGCTGAAGTACACAGTACATGCTGACTACTAAAGCAATGTGATTACCGTAATGTGACTCATGTTGATGTGACACCTATGAGGGAGACACACCAATAGGGCACCACAACACATACCATGGGCATGTGACACATTGACTACAAAGATGTTTGCAAGATATACAGTGGAATGCACAGACACCACACCTTTCCACAGTCACTGCTAACAAGCCCACAGGTGAGGTAACCAAATGTTAGTCAGATGTGTGAAGACAGGCGACACACATAACTAAGTGAAGCACAGGTTCATTACAAATCAGAAACAAGTTTATTACACAACAGTATCATGGTGAATCCACATGACAGCGGGCACACGGTCACCAAGTGTCGTCAAATGGCGCTTCAGGGGTGTCAGGCACATCACACGATGGCATACTAGAAGTACCACCCTGGCATTGGATTCTGGTTTTCGGTGTCAGACTTGACTAATCGACTGCCAAAGTACCTTGGGAGGGGCAGAAATGAAACACAGTCAGGAGCACACCAGAACAGAATGGAAATGCAATAGACATGTCACAAGAAACCTACACAGTAACAAATCAGCATTTCAACACCCTTGTGGACTACAAATCATCTTACAGGACACATCACTGCACACATCCATTCAAGTGCCACACAGACAAACTCAAACAGCAACTGAGCTGCACAAACACATCACAAGCTAACTCAGGACATTGACATGACAACCCTGTGAACACACATTCAGCTGAAGAAGTTGTTGATAAGCTGTGTGCGGACGTCACGCTCATCATCATCATCATCACTGGCCTCGTGGCCCAGGCCAGGATCCTACACAGTTGGTGGATGTTGTATGTTGTCGTCCAGGATGAGAGGCACCATCTTCCGCACAGCCATGTTGTGGAGCATGCAGCAGACGATGATGATCTTGCATACCTTAGCAGGCTCACATGGGAGGGCACCTCAGGTCTTGTCTAGGCAGCGGAAATGGCTTTTCAGGAGACCAAAGGTACGCTCAATAACTCGCCTGGTTCTGTCATGTGCCTCATTGTAGCGCATCTCGGATGCTGTCACAGGGTCCCTCAGGGGTGTCAGCAACCATGGCATGTTGGGGTATCCAGAGTCACCTACATACAAAGAATCACACATTAGTTGAGTATTGTAAGAGGGTGGGAGACAAAATTGCAAGACAAACACAATGGTGAACAGTACACACCAAAAAGCCAGGCACGCTGGTTTGGCATCTGTGACATCATCCACGGTATGAGTCTCCTCCTCAAGATGTACGCATCGTGCGCCAAACCAGGGAAACGTACGCACACATGCGTAATCACCATGTCCGCCAGACATACCACCAGAGCATTGATAGAGTGGAAATGTTTCCTGTTGCTGTATGTCTGTTCCTGTGCCCGTGGTGGTATCAGGGCCACATGTGTGCCATCAATTGAGCCTATCATGTGTGGCATCCTCCCCAGTCCATAAAAGGCATCCTTAAGGTCTGTAAGTTCACCCGGTCTAGGAAACTTGATGTAGGAGTCAAGGTGAATCAACATCCCCTCCAAGACATCTCTAAGCACACGGCTGAACATAGTTTGTGACATACATACCACCAACACTAGCCACAGTGTGTTGAAAGGTACCGGTGGCAAAGAAGTGCAGGGCTGCCATCACCTTCACCTTTGGTGTCAGTGCTGTCGGGTATATGCGGCCAAGTATCTGGCTCCTGGTGAAGCGGTAACATCGGATGCTGTTGCATTCCACCATGGTTTCGGGGTAAGGGAACGGTCTATGGACTGCTGGCGCCCTGCAGTACAGAGATAGGTAAAGTAACATTATAATTTCAGCTACCCATGTGGCATTCACCTTGCAAAACATCACATGATACATCATAGCAATACACAAGTAACTGAGGTGTGTGCTGTTGGTTATGGACACATATGTCACATTCTCGTCCATTATCTCACATATCAATGACACATGTGTACATAAGTTCCTTGGGGTGCAATGGCAAATCATTGAGCTGTGGCACAGTACATATGGACAGCTGTCACTGTCTAAACACACAACACAGTGACAAGTGAGACTGATGTTTCACAGCCATCACAACTTTATGTCAGGGAGATAGCCATGGTCCCTGTATTGCCACATTTGCACTTGAATGACTTGTTGTATCATGGACATCCCACAACCAATCATGAGTGCCACAGCTAATGGCCCCTGTGGTCCCTGCAGGCCATACATGGAGGTCCCTGAGACACACACACAGCATAAATGTGGATGCACAAGGCACATGATGGACTCTGTATCTCATTGGGCACATGGAACCACAAACATCAGAGACATAACATGCACACAGACTGTGTGGGTAAACCATGATTGTGGCCATGGGTCTGGCTGTGACATACATGACATGCAACCCTGTACTCATGGTGTATGTGACAGGTCATACACATCTCCAAACTGGGACTGTGCCCATGACTCATGCCCATAAGCCAACACTTGGACATTACATTTGTGAGGGGCACCACACCAAAACTAATCTGTCCCCATGAACCCCTGCCCAGCCTGGCAGTGGTTTGACCTAAGTGCCCCTCAAGAATAGAAATGTTGGCCCCCATACACACACAGGTGATGCAGCCTTACATGCCATGTGATGCAGTGTGGGACATGCTGTGGTGTTGAAGGTGTGGCCATGGGAATGAAATATGTGTGTAAACCATCTGCAAGTCACACCAATGTGATCCGGCGCGGGTGACTTGTATGCAGACGCACCGAACATGCATGGACCGAGTAGTGCTCACACCTTGTCCATTGGCTGCACGATGCGTATGTATTACAGTCACCCGCATCGGATCACATTGATGACAATGGGCAATGCGTGCGCACGGATCGGTCCATGCATGTTGGACGCGTATGCAATGTGACCCGACGTGGGTGACTTCTACAGGGATGCATCGTGCAGTACTGGACCGAGCTGTGCGCATGGCTTAGCCATTGATTGCAATCTGAACCAACGCGGGTGACTTGTAAGCAAACACGTCGTACCCACATGGACCGAGACATGTGCACGCATAGCCCATAGAATCATATCCAGACGGATGTGTTTGCGTCGTATAGTCAGTTTACTGAGCCATTGGCCATGGGCTGTCATGGTGACGGATGCGAATTGAAATTCATTTGAGTCGTGTGCAGGAAATTCAGTTGGATGCCTACAACAATGTTGCAATCCTAGGGTGTCCTGAAGGTGAGCGTTTTGAACGATACTGAAGACGTGTAGGAGTCTTACATTTCCATGGATTGGACAGAATCATAGAATGCAACCATATCTGGCCTTTCAGTAAGGGGCAATGTCACAGAATCTGCCTCTGCAGATCTGATTTAAGGCTGGCAGGCCCCCAGGGAGCTCACTTGCCTGCACTACATGCTCCTGGACCACTTTTCTGAATCCACTGCTGCTACTGTCTATGCTGTCTATGCTGCTGTCTATGCTTCCTCTGGATCCTGCAATGGCACGTACTCTGGAGCGGGCCCTAGCATTCACAGAGGAGGAGAACCAGGCCCTGCTGGATGGGGTCCTCCCACAGTACAACAAGCTGTGTGGGAAACAAGAGGAGCAGGTGAATTTGCAGGCCACTGCCTATCATTTTCTGCAAGTTGTCTTGTCAAAAGTAATAGAAGTGTGCACAGCAGTGTGAGGCATATGCACTGAGTACTGTCAGCTACGTATTTATGTGGGTACATGTGATGTACAGGTGTCCTGCTGCAGTAGTGCATTAGTGCTAGCCTTAAATTCCTAGCCAATGTTACAATGGCAGAGCTGCAGCACAAATGCACATTTATATGAATGCACTACCTGTGTACCTCTTTTAGCTTTGTGACGAGTACATGTATTTTCGGCTGTATGCAGCACAATTATGTGGGATGAGTGGTAATGGCTTCTTCACTTTATCATACTCACAGGTTGATGTACACCAGAAGCAAGAAATCTGGCCGACCAACGCCCGGGCAGTGAGATCAGTGAGGGTTTCCAAGCGCTGGATCCGCAACTGCCAGAAGAGGTGGCAAAACCTACGTTGCTGGACCCGGAGAATCGCGAGGACCATGTCCCTCAATTGTGTAAGTCACACTCCTCATCTGATCCACAGTTGTGGCCCCTATAGTCTGTGACTTTTTTCACTTGGGCGCTGTGTCCCTTCAATCAGCTATGCTGAGGGTCCTGCACAGCATATGTTACTGGGACTCTGAAGTGCGCATCGTGGGTGGGTCGATTCTTTGCACTATCCCTGACATGTGTTCTGTGTGTGCCTTTCATATGTGTCTAATTGCTTGTCTGGGTCACAACATGTGTTTGGGTTTCTTAAAACATACCCATGCAGCAGGTGAGTCCATGTAGTGTCCTCAGGACTATGTATAGGAAGTATGTCACACTAGCCCAGACACCTGCCTACTCTCCAGGCCAATACACTGTTTTAGGTTTACCTGGTCAGTCATGCCCACTCCACGGCATTGGGAGACTCTGTACTCACACTCACGTAAATGGACCTACTGATTGTGCTTCCTGAAATGTGCCATCAGGTGACTGACACAATATCATTGTAGAGTGGCTTCCTGTTTTATGACAACTGGTGTGTTGATGATTTTAGTGTCAGCAGGACATCTGAGTTGTGACAATGGGGATGATTCAATCACAAAACATCCCTGTACCCTGGATCATAGTTAGCAAACGTCTAATCGACATGAGAACCAAAACTGCTGGGCCAATACTTTGATTCCAACATACCTCCTCTCAATTTAAGGTTAGGTGTACGTTCTCTAATGTCATACTATCCATACCAAACCGCTGTTTGTAGCTATAAATGGGAGACTCCGGGTCAGATTCAACTCAACACATCCATTGATGTCTGTCCCACAGAGACAGTCCATCCATCCACACTCACACCATAACAAGATGAAAAAATGTGTGGCGGAGAGGAAGGCACCTCACGGGCGAACAACCCTCGGGGATCTTGGCAGATTTTACCAATACTCAGCCCCCTTTCTCATCATCGGTTGCCATTCCTTTTCCAAGACAAGAACAGTGTCAAAGCAAAAAATTGTGCAAACAGAAAGGTGCTCGACAGGAAGCTCAAGCAATTAGCTACCTGATGTGACAGACAAAACAAAGTGAAATATAAAATCAACAGACACACCAAATGTACAACTTGTATTACTAGCTCAGGTGTGTACTGGTGAGTTAAAAGAGGCTGGTAGCTTACTGTCGCATACCATTACCTGTGACCGACATGTTTCACTGCCTGGTATATATTATGGCAGATTCATCAGGGTTCAACATTCTATCACTGCACCAATGTTGGACATCATAAAGTAGGAAACTGTTGAGTTGAAAAACAAACCCTGCATAAAATTAGTGCTGAACCAAAAACACCTCCCCTTCATACCCAATGATAGAGTAATAGGAAAAAAGCAGGGTCATTACCCTCAACCAGCTATGTCCTCTCATACCAGCTGGTCGGGACAATACTCCGCCCAGTTGTCGATTGTTCTATCAATCTGCAAATGAAAACAACGTTAGAGCCATAATGGCTAATTCTACTTCTGCCATTATTATGTCATGACATCCCCACTAAGGCACTAGTAGTCTACCAACACACCAATTGCCATAAAAATCCACCATATTTGTTCCCAAACTGTGTGTGCTGCGCTAAATTTCCAGCCCGATTTTTGATGTGGAGATAGATTCGAAATAGAATCCTGCAATGCTATCAATGTGTGGATGGGCAAATGTTGGTCCACGTTATAAACATTGACCCATTTCACGTTCAGCCTATATAGCGCAATAATGTGTACAATGGAGCATACTGCATTGCTTGTTGTCGCACTCTCTACGTTTTCAATGCCAGCGCGTTCTTGTCACATTCAATGTCAGTGGAGTTATCACCGCTATATCTTACAATCAAGGTGCTCCAATCCCATAAAAACCGAAGGAGCAAACGGAACAAAACAAACAAAACGAACGGGGCATAAACACACTCTTCAACCCTCTACTCCTCACCGCACATTTCGGAACCAGGATCGTATCTCATCCCAGGAACACCGGCTGTTGTGCGTCCATGGTTTATGAAGTTCCCAAACCGGAACCGATTACATTACGCGTCGAGTCACGTGATCGGACACAACGGGCAGAGGCGTGCGCCTGGTAGACAGGTAAGCGCCAGCCCCCTCAAGACTACGGGCACTATCTTTGAATGTAGTTATTGAATATATAACTCCTATCCCCTGTTCTGGTTTTGTAAAAAAAGGAGAAGGAAGGAGCAAACCACTTGCAATATGCAAGGACTCTTTCGTGGGATTATAAAAGTTTTTCCAAAATAAACCTACGACTGTAGACTATACCTTTATGGTATCAACGCGGCACAAAATCAATCTTTTTATTCACTTCCATCCAATCGATTAGTGCGGACGCCATGTTTGAACGGGGATGGTGATAATATATTATTATAGCCAACTTTTAATCTGCATTCAAAAAGGGTCTTGCCAGACTTTGTTTCCAGGAATAGCGGATGACTTGATATACACCCGTCTATGTCCACCCCTGTTAGACTGGGATCTAAACATAAGCATCTCATCAGATCACCAGATAGAGGTCGAGAAGATCTAATTGTACCAATGAATCAGCCAGTAGCACTCAAGAAATGCACACTCAGTGCCAGGCTGTGTTGGGTCCAAGCTACAAATTACATAAAGCAGCCCAACATACTGACACCTCAGATGGACAGTAAGAGCACCAGATCCTGACCACACTCTGTGCAAGAATATAGAAGTGGCAATGTAGGCGGTTCTACCTAACTCTATTCCACTCTATAATTTCGTTTAGGCCCTGTGTGTCACTCCTTTCCTTAAAAATCCATCTAGCTTCCTTAGTGAGTAGTACAGCCTCAATGTTATTGGGATTACCCTTCACCGTCTCTAACACCGTCCATGTGAAAGAGTGTCTCTCATGATGACAGTGCTGGACCAATTTAGTTGTCAATTTTCCTGCTTTGATCGTACTGAGGTGTTCTTGTATACGAACCTTTATTTTTCTTGTGCTCAATCCAATATACTGGAGACCACAGTTGCACAGCAACCTGTAAACCACATTTGTGGTGTTACAGTTGCTGAATTGGTTCAGGAACCACTCTTTTCCTGTTGACAGTGTTACACTATTGCATTTTTTGGTTAGTGGACATACAGAGCACGTCCCACAGGGATAATGTCCATTAGGAATAGTTGTAGATTCATTTCTAGGCGGCACCTTATCACGGGTATGGACAATCCTGTCCTTGAGATTACCCGACAGTTTGAAGGCAAACCTCGGTGGAGGCATGGAGAAGTTTTTGTTAGATAATAAATTCCAATGTTTTCTGATGGACTGTCTAATTTTAGTGGCCATGGGATCGAATGTCATCACTACTGAGGACAGTCCTGTCTTTCCTTCCTCGTGTGTTCTAAAAGTGCACTTCGTGGGGTGTTTAATGCCCTCTTCCTAGCATTCTTGACGACCTTTGGAGGGTAGTTTCGTTGTACCAATCTCTTGGTCAAATGAACAGACTGCTCTACAAAGGTTCCTGTAGCTGAACAGTTCCTCCGATACCTAAGAAATTGACCCACTGGGAGGTTATCACAGAGGGCTCTTGGATGATATGAGTTGTAGGAGAGGAGGGAGTTTCTGTCAGTGAGTTTTTGATGAACTCTAGTGGTATTGTTACCTTCCATACCAGACTCTATATCAAGATCTAGGTATGTAGTAGTGGAGTGACTGTATGACCAGGTGAACTTGAGACTTTGATCTTGTGAGTTTAGCCAGTTAAGAAACTCCAACAAGGATTCCTCAGGGCCAGACCAGATACAGAGCACATCGTCTACATATCTCTTCCAGAGGCAAATTTGCCTCTGGAAGGGATTGGTGTTCGGATAGACGATGTGCTCCTCGGATTGGCCCACGTATATACAGGCCAAACTCGGGGCCATAGTGGCCCCCATTGAGGTACCCGATGTTTGTAGATAAAGTTGGTCTTTATACATAAAGTAGTTGCGAGTAAGGGCCAGTTCTATGCATTCCATGACAAAAGATTGTGGGGTGTCATAGAACCATTCGAGTGACCCTAGGGCGCGCTCCGCTGCCACCAACGTCGCGTCCTGGAGGATACTCGTGTACAACGACTCAATGTCAATTGTAACTAGAAACTGTACTTCCGAATCATATGAAATACTTTCCAAGATGTTTAAAATGTCTTTGGTGTCCTTAACAAAGGACGGCTGGTTCACCACTGATTCACGAAGGAAATAGTCTGCATACTGTGAAAGAGGTTCAAGAACTGACTGGATCCCCGAAACAATGGGCCTACCGGGGGGTGGTCTAGTTGGTTTATGTATCTTCGGCAAGATGTAGAACGCCGGTGTCCTGGGTGTATCATTGACAAGGAACTCGGCTTCCTTGACTGAGTTCCATTTATTGGTCTTGGCTTTGCTCACCATTTCACGGATTATTTTCAACAAGCCCTCAACCGGGTCTCTGTTGAGTGGTCTGTAATTTGTGCGTACATTTAACAGACGTTGTATCTCTGTATCATAATCCCGTGTATTAAGGATAACGACCGCACCCCCTATTTTTCTGGACTATAGCAAGTTCCACCTTATTGGAGTTACATCGCCAACAAGTGCACTAGAGACTGGCTCATTTTAATAATTAGCACTGCCCAACGTCTCAGTGAGGAACTCCTAAAAGAAATTCTTGAATTGGAGGAGACCATAGCCAAGGACACCACTTTGGTGGACAGTAAGGAGCACCTACAAAAGATCCACGACGACCTTACTGACTACAAGAACTATATGGTCAACCAAAAAATAAAAGGGCTTGCTAGAAATCTAGAAAGATACACACATGAGTGGGCATTCCCGTATGTGAAAGAAGAATACTACCAACAGGGGTCAGAACAACAGAGCGCAGGGACCTTACAGAGAGGTAGGGGAGGCAGACAGCAGTCCAGACGAACACCGAATCACTGGACATTTGAAAATACATCAAGCGAGGAAGAAGAGGAATCTCAGCAGAGCAATAGGGTGAGGTTCAACCAACAGGATCGCCAGAACGAAGACTTGGGATCTCTACTTCGGTCTTTTTTAGGACAGGGCCAGAGAACCAACCACAACAGGGGAAGGGGGGCCCCAGGAAGAGGCAGAGGGAGAGGCAATCCAACACCTCAATGGCAAACCCACTCACCCAGGGTGACCCGCAGTCGGGGTCGCACACTGAACTGAATGAGAGCATTGTTGTGAATTTGTCTGATTACATTCTAACAGATAATGAGGAGAGAGTGCTTAACAAGGGTTTGGGATTTGTTCCGACGCCCAGACATGATGCGTTTAAATGTCGCATTGAGTTCCACGAAACAATGCGAAAAATAAGGAAAAAGACACTGACGCATTTCGAGGGACCAACTTGAGAAAACCATCCACATTTTGCCCCCCCACGTCTGCAGTAGGTCCAGAAGTGGCAGTATTTGAGGAGAAGGTACTCCTTGACATTGAGAATTTTGAGAAATCCCAGGAACAACGTGTACATACCAATATGACTGCAAATGATTGGGAGGCAATTAAGAGCCTTGAGCAGAACACATCGCTGACAATCAAGTCAGCAGACAAAGGGGGTGCAGTCGTGGTCCTTAATACACGGGATTATGATACAGAGATACAACGTCTGTTAAATGTACGCACAAATTACAGACCACTCAACAGAGACCCGGTTGAGGGCTTGTTGAAAATAATCTGTGAAATGGTGAGCAAAGCCAAGACCAATAAATGGATGTCACTCAAGGAAGCCAAGTTCCTTGTCAATGATACACCCAGGACACCGGCGTTCTACATCTTGCCGAAGATACATAAACCAACTAGACCACCCCCCGGTAGGCCCATTGTTTCGGGGATCCAGTCAGTTCTTGAACCTCTTTCACAGTATGCAGACTATTTCCTTCGTGAATCAGTGGTGAACCAGCTGTCCTTTGTTAAGGACACCACAGACATTTTAAACATCTTGGAAAGTATTTCATATGATTCGGAAGTACAGTTTCTAGTTACAATTGACATTGAGTCGTTGTACACGAGTATCCCCCAGGACGCGACGTTGGTGGCAGCGGCGCGCGCCCTGGGGTCACTCGAATGGTTCCATGACACCCCACAATCTTTTGTCATGGAATGCATAGAACTGGCCCTTACTCGCAACTACTTTATGTATAAAGACCAACTTTATCTACAAACATCGGGTACCTCAATGGGGGCCACTATGACCCCGAGTTTGGCCTGTATATACATGGGCCAATTCGAGGAGCACATCGTCTACCTGAACACCAATCCCTTCCAGAGGCAAATTTGCCTCTGGAAGAGATATATAGACGATGTGCTCTGTATCTGGTCTGGCCCTGAGGAATCCTTGTTGGAGTTTCTTAACTGGCTAAACTCACAAGATCAGAGTCTCAAGTTCACCTGGTCATACAGTCACACCACTGCTACATACCTAGATCTTGATATAGAGTCTGGTATGGAAGGTAACCTTACCACTAGAGTTCCTCAAAAACTCACTGACAGAAACTCCCTCCTCTCCTACAACTCATATCATCCAAGAGCCCTCCGTGATAACCTCCCGGTGGGTCAATTTCTTAGGTATCGGAGGAACTGTTCAGCTACAGGAACCTTTGTAGAGCAGTCTGTTGATTTGACCAAGAGATTGGTACAACGAAACTACCCTCCAAAGGTCGTCAAGAATGCTAAGAAGAGGGCATTAAACACCCCACGAAGTGCACTTTTAGAACACACGAGGAAGGAAAGACAGGACTGTCTACCAGTAGTGATGACATTCGATCCCATGGCCACTAAAATTAGACAGTCCATCAGAAAAAATTGGAATTTATTATCTAACAAAAACTTCTCCATGCCTCCACCGAGGTTTGCCTTCAAACGGTCGGGTAATCTCAAGGACAGGCTTGTCCA
Organism: Lissotriton helveticus; assembly: GCF_964261635.1. Taxonomy (NCBI): domain Eukaryota; kingdom Metazoa; phylum Chordata; class Amphibia; order Caudata; family Salamandridae; genus Lissotriton; species Lissotriton helveticus. Next base: position 945,861,406 of record NC_136063.1, read on the forward strand.
TACCCGTGATAAGGTGCCGCCTAGAAATGAATCTACAACTATTCCTAATGGACATTATCCCTGTGGGACGTGCTCTGTATGTCCACTAACCAAAAAATGCAATAGTGTAACACTGTCAACAGGAAAAGAGTGGTTCCTGAACCAATTCAGCAACTGTAACACCACAAATGTGGTTTACAGGTTGCTGTGCAACTGTGGTCTCCAGTATATTGGATTGACCACAAGAAAAATAAAGGTTCGTATACAAGAACACCTCAGTACGATCGAAGCAGGATAATTGACGACTAAATTGATCCAGCACTGTCATCATGAGAGACACTCTTTCACATGGACGGTGTTAGAGACGGTGAAGGGTAATCCCAATAACATTGAGGCTGTACTACTCACTAAGGAAGCTAGATGGATTTTTAAGGAAAGGAGTGACACACAGGGCCTAAATGAAATTATAGAGTGGAATAGAGTTAAGTAGAACCGCCTACATTGCCACTTCTATATTCTTGCACATAGTGTGGTCAGGATCTGGTGCTCTTACTGTCCATCTGAGGTGTCAGTATGTTGGGCTGCTTTATATAATTTGTAGCTTGGACCCAACAAAGAAACAAAACCAGCCTGGCACTGAGTGTGCATTTCTTGAGTGCTACTGGCTGATTCATTGGTACAATTAGATCTTCTCGACCTCTATCTGGTGATCTGATGAGATGCTTATGTTTACATCCCAGTCTAACAGGGGTTGACATAGACGGGTGTATATCAAGTCATCCGCTATTCCAGGAAACAAAGTCTAGCAAGACCCTTTTTGAATGCAGATTAAAAGTTGGCTATATTAATATATTATCACCGTCCCCGTTCAAACATGGCGTCCGCACTAATCGATTGGATGGAAGTGAATAAAAAGATTGATTTTGTGCCGCGTTGATACCATGAAGGTATAGTCTACAGTCGTAGGTTTATTTTGAAAAAACTTTTATAATCCCACGAAAGAGTCCTTGCATATTGCGGGTGGTTTCCTCCGTCCTTCTCCTTTTTTTACAAAACCAGAACAGGGGATAGGCGTTATATATTCAATAACTACATTCAAAGATGGCGCCCGTAGTCTTGAGGGGGCTGGCGCTGACCTGTCTACCTGGCGCACGCCTCTGCGCGTTGTGTCCGATCACGTGACTCGACGCGTAATGGAATCGGTTCCGGTTTGGGAACTTCATAAACCATGGACGCACAACAGCCAGTGTTCCTGGGATGAGATACGGTCCTGGTTCCGAAAGGTGCGGTGAGGAGTAGAGGGTTGAAGAGTGTGTTTATGCCCCGTTCGTTTTGTTTGTTTTGTTCCGTTTGCTTCTTCGGTTTTTATGGGATTGGAGCACCTTGATTGTAAGATATAGCGGTGATAACTCCACTGACATGGAATGTGACAAGAACGCGCTGGCATTGAAAACGTAGAGAGTGCGACAACAAGCAATGCGGTATGCTCCATTGTACACAATATTGCGCTATATAAGCTGAACGTGAAATGGGTCAATGTGTATAACGTGGACCAACATTTGCACATCCACACATCGATAGCATTGCAGGATTCTATTCGAATCCATCTCCACATCAAAAATCGGGCTGGAAATTTAGCGCAGCACACACAGTTTGGGAACGAATATGGTGGATTTTTATGGCAATTGGTGTTTTGGTAGACTACTAGTGCCTTAGTGAGGATGTCATGACATAATAATAGTAGAAGTAGAATTAGCCATTATGGCTCTAACGTTGTTTTCATTTGCAGATTGATAGAACAATCGACAACTGGGCGGAGTATTGTCCCGACCAGCTGGTATGAGAGGACATAGCTGGCTGAGGGTAATGACCCCGCTTTTGTCCTATTCCTCTATCATTGGGTATGAAGGGGAGGTGTTTTTGGTTCAGCACTAATTTTATGCAGGGTTTGTTTTTCAACTCAACAGTTTCCTACTTTATGATGTCCAACATTGGTGCAGTGATAGAATGTTGAACCCTGATGAATCTGCCATAATATATACCGGGCAGTGAAACATGTCGGTCACAGGTAATGGTATGCGACAGTAAGCTACCAGCCTCTTTTAACTCACCAGTACACACCTGAGCTAGTAATAAAAGTTGTACATTTGGTGTGTCTGTTGATTTTATATTTCACTTTGTTTTGTCTGTCACATCAGGTAGCTAATTGCTTGAGCTTCCTGTCGAGCATCTTTCTGTTTGCACAATTTTTTGCTTTGACACTGTTCTTGTCTTGGAAAAGGAATGGCAACCGATGATGAGAAAGGGGGCTGAGTATTGGTAAAATCTGCCAAGATCCCCGAGGGTTGTTCGCCCGTGAGGTGCCTTCCTCTCCGCCACACATTTTTTCATCTTGTTATGGTGTGAGTGTGGATGGATGGACTGTCTCTGTGGGACAGACATCAATGGATGTGTTGAGTTGAATCCTACCCGGAGTCTCCCATTTATAGCTACAAACAGCGGTTTGGTATGGATAGTATGACATTAGAGAACGTACACCTAACCTTAAATTGAGAGGAGGTATGTTGGAATCAAAGTATTGGCCCAGCAGTTTTGGTTCTCATGTCGATTAGACGTTTGCTAACTATGATCCAGGGTACAGGGATGTTTTGTGATTGAATCTTACTGAGTGGAGGGCTATCCCGTAGGTACCCATCGTTTCCCTCTGAGCTCCTTTGTGATTACAATGGGGATGATACCTGTGCAACATATAGGGGTGTGGTCAGTTGAATGTGCACAATGGTGTATGCAACAGTGACTTTCACGCAGCTGTGTGTCATTAGCAGCAGACTGTAAGGTGCTCATGTTCAGGTAGCTGTGTTTGCAGTCACTCATATGTAACATATGAGTAATGTAGATAAACTCAACTACAAAGGGTCAATTAGTTCTCAGAGAAATACCAGGCGCTCAGCCTATAGTATACGCAGAGGTGTATGTAACTTCAAAGTATCCGTATGGTGCAACTGGCAAGCGGGAAAACCCTAGAACCGCTCAAAAGTGTGTCGCAAAAGGACACACAAATAACTAGTAGCAAGAATTGCCTATGCACACATGAACAGTAATCATAAACATTCGTATTGTGAACATGAACAAAGAAAAACTATGAAAACAAAGACAGCAGTGATCGTTGATTCTTTAAACTTTAGATTTTTTGCAGATTTTTAATCGTTCCAAAAGCCAGCCGACACGTGTTTCATCGCGTTCGGAACAGAGTTAACGCGACTCCTCAGGGCTGGAAAAAGATACAAAATATACCATGGAACATCTGATAAATCAATAAGCATGGGCGGATTTTGCGGATCCACGATTCACGAATTTGCGGATTCACGGATCGTGGATCCGCAAAATCCGCGGATTTAGCGGATTTGCGGATTTGGGGCGGGGCTTCCTCGAGTGTGTGGGCGGGGCCAAACGGACGGGGCTTCCATGCGAGCGCACATGCCTCTTGTGTATATTAAATGTCAGAGATCGATCAGAGCAGCAGATTAAGAGACAGAAGCCCCCTGGTCACAGGAACAGCACGGGGGTTGCACTCGTGAAAGTCAAAGATGCAAATGCATCTGGCCAGCATCACAGCGGATTTTCGATGGTATATTTGTGAAGAAGGCACATCTGCCCAGCCTCCCAACGCTCACAATTTTTTTTGGGCTGATGAATGAGTCACTGCATTTGCACTTCAACGAGTTCCAGCGACCAAGTGTGTGTTACTATGCAATCGCGCCGAAGTGCGCAGGGGCCCCTGGAGTGAAATGGCCATCATAGTGGGTAAATGGCGGGAAGACGGTGCACACCTCGAGTGTGTGGGCGGGGCCAAACGGACGGGGGCGCTCACGATAATTTTTGGGCTGATGAATGAGTCACTGAATTTAAGCTTCAACTAGGGCACATGCGTTATTGATATCTGCAAGTGTTTCCTGTTGAGGTTTTTTTTTGTGCCAGGACCGTCGTGCCAGAATGAACCCTGCCCTTCATATTTATTGAAGAAGAAGACACCATGTAAATACTTTACGATGGCGCCGGCAAGCTGCCAGCGCCATCCTGCAAAAGTTACTTAATTAGCTTCAACAGGAAGCTCCAACTGATAAAAGCTGTTAGAGCTTCCTGTCGAAGCTAATTAAGTAACCATTTGAGGATGGCGCTGGCAGCTTGCCGGCGCCATCGTAAATTATTTACATGGGGCTTGAACTTTTGACCGCAAAATCCGCTCCGATCGCGGATTGCGGATTCTCGGTAAATCCGCGAGAGTTCGCGGATCGCGGATTTACCGAAAATCCGAAAAATCCGCGATCGGAGCGGATTTTGCGCTCATGCTTATAAATCAACCATAATCATTTCTAGCATTAACAACATCTAAAATACCAACTGCATCAGAGCATAAAACAGTGGTGCTCAGTGAATGTGTTACATGTGGAAACAAGTTGGGCAAAAAGATGGTTAAGGCAACACAAGTAGGTCACACCAATCCTATATGTATAAACAAGCATGTTGCATCTACCATATAGAGCTTCCCAACACTAACCAGTAGTGGGGACATTAATCACCCTGGACACACCCGTGTTACATGCAACGTCACACGTGCCTCGATCCTAAAAAATTCAAGTGATAAATTTATCGCATGCTCCCCAAATGGAGAACATACCAAAAAATGACATACTTTGCGTTCATGTCACACAATTGGAAAAGGTCTGTCAGAAAAATATAAAGAAAATAGAGAACAAAGGGAGGTCAGAAATATAAAAGAGGACTGATACGTCTTACAAAAAATGCCCACTATCAAAAATATAGGCGCAGGACGTGTGAATCAAAAAATGCTAATGTGGCTCACCTCTCCACCGGTTATAATTCCGACCCGGTGGGGCCAGTCGTCATCAGTACTCGAGAGAAGATCAAGTAAGCTTCCAAGTCTAAAATGTCTGCATAAGGGACGGGGACAAGGATACAGAAAAAAGAAAAAAACCTCCTATCAGCTTTAAATATAGCTGGTGAATTCAAGCCCCAATCCCTCGTTGAAAACGGCTGATCGATCGTATTAGGTTCAAATTCCTACCATAGCACAATATATTTGTCCACTTGGAAGTTCGTTAAAAATGAGGCACATCTGTGAGTAGTAGTTGTAACTGCGACTACGAGTACATAGGCGCTCTGCAAAAAATAAGCATATGAAACTACATGAAGTCTATGGCACTCTTGTGCATGATTTCAAGATTACATGTAGGCCTTCTATCAGGTCTAACTAAAAACAACAGACCATAATATCCCCAGGCACCCAGTACGTATGGTCAGAAAAACTGTTACCTTATGATGCTTTAAAATATTCCTACGACACCAGGGAACCTCGCGCCTTGCTGCAGTGGATGGCTTACAGCATGCGTAAGTCTATTAGTGAAAAAAACCCGTTGGGGCACATATTAAAAACACGTCCTGAATAGACCTTATCACACAACGCGCATATACTCTGAAAGTCGCTACTCACAATAGTAGAGATCAGTCTGTTCCGTGTCGGGTTCCCGGTTCACTGCCAACTGTATGTTGTGACATGTGACCGGAAGACCCAGACTTAAACGTTAACCCGACAATGAGAAAAACACGCCCCAGGCCGGGAGACTAGAACGTGCACACCCGGAAATGGGGGATCACAATAATACCGCGGCCATATTCAAAGTGACCACATATCACAACCGACTCGCCTTAAGTTCTACAAAAATGTCCAGTAGTCTGTGCCATAAAGATTCCTGATGTATCACATCGACCACTCGAGACACAGCAACGTTTTGGACAATTACCCCAGTGCAAATAACCGCCCGGTGCCACGACGTTCCATATCGTAGTCCTTCTTTTAATTATTAGCCGTCATCCCAATGTGAAACACCGCCCGGTCATGTGACATTCTATATTCCAGTCTTTCTTTCCAACAATATGATTCCTTATATGTTAATCATGGTCAATAGCTGTAAATATACAATTGTATATCATTCTTAAAGCGAAATTACGTCTTCTCGTCCTATTTCCATTCATATAGATTGTGTTGTTCCTCCATGTATATTTATCTTAGCTATATAGCTAGTATACAATTTAATTTTATGATTCTCAGCAAAAGAGTTACCAGAATTCAACATTCTCGTTATTGCTGCTGTCTCCCGATTTCGAGCGTAAAGCACCCCCAACATAAGGTACTTTCCACAAATCGTTCGAAATAAACATGATACCCCTCTCATTCTTGTTTCCGCGTTTGAGAGCATCATCTCCTTAATAAATATCTAACACGATTAAAACCTATTGGTAATAAATTTGTTACACATGTCATGTAAGATTGTATCAGATTTTAGACCAACAAATATATTTCCTTAGTACACAACCCCTGAGAACACTATACAGTATGCATCATAAACTGGTTACATAGTTCATTCAATATCAAATATAGTGCATAATGTATGTACCCTCTAATAATAGCCTCATCAGAATAATCCAATATTTAGGGAAAAGCATGTCCAATGATGGTTCACAAAGAAATGATTCTATTTTTCCATCACAGAGAGTCTCATGATGCAGGTTTATCCTGACTAAAGTGTTATTCATAACTGGAAATCATATATCATCAGTAATTTCCTAAGTCCCTCAGAAATGGATCACTGACATAATATCGACGACACAAATATCGAGATACACAAATATCGAGTCAAAAATATCGATTGACAAAATATCGACTCCCTATCTTCAAACAGGTAAGTACCAAAATATCGACTCCAAAATATCGACTTACAAAAATATAGACTGTCAAAATATCGATTTTTTTAAATTTCTTAAAATTAAGTTAAAACTAATATAGTAATAAATATATTTAATATAAACTTAGAAATAATTAATAAAAAAATGTAATTTTAATAAATAATTTATATAATTTAAAAAATTATATCACCAAAAATTACACACACATATATATATATATATATATATATATATATATATATATATATATATATATATATATATATATATATATATATATATATATATAAACATATTATTAAATAAACATATATAACATTTTAGAAAATGTTTAAAATGTATTGTTACAACTATAGTGAGTTCAACATTAGCAAAAGTGTTGGATAGCGTAGAGGTCAAATTTACTACTCCCACTCCAGTGGGTGCAACAGTAGGGAAAGCGCTGGATAGCGTAGAGGTTAAAATTACTATTCCCACTCCAGGGATGTATGACGTTACAACGCATACTTTTACAACGCCTACCATTACAACAAAACTTTTACAACGCAAAAACTTTTACAACGCATACATTTACAACGCAAAATTTTACAACGCATATACCTTTACAACGCATACCATTACAACGTAAGTATTGGTAAGTATATAATAATTTTTTGAATATAAATTAATAAAAAATATTATAATATAATTTAATATAATTTAATTTTATTAAATAAATTTAATTTAAATGTAATTTTACTTTATTTTTACAAAGTACCCCTGTACCCCAAAAACCCCAAACTGACCCTGAACCCTAAAAATACCCCTTTACCCATAAACTGAAAACTGACCCTGAACACTAAAAATACCCCTTTACCCGAAAACTGACCCTGAACCCTAAAAATACCCCTTTACCCCAAAAACTGAAAACTGACCCTGAACGCTAAAAATACCCCTTTACCCAAAAACTGAAAACTGACCCTGAACCCTAAAAATACCCCTTTACCCCAAAAACTGAAAACTGACCCTGAACCCTAAAAATACCCCTTTACCCCAAAAACTGAAAACTGACCCTGAACCCTAAAAATACCCCTTTACCCCAAAAACTGAAAACTGACCCTGAACCCTAAAAATACCCCTTTACCCAAAAACTGAAAACTGACCCTGAACCCTTAAAATACCCCTTTACCCCAAAAACTGAAAACTGACCCTGAACCCTAAAAATACCCCTTTACCCAAAAACTGAAAACTGACCCTGAACCCTAAAAATACCCCTTTACCCAAAAACTGAAAACTGACCCTGAACCCTAAAAATACCCCTTTACCCAAAAACTGAAAACTGACCCTGAACCCTAAAAATACCCCTTTACCTAAAAACTGAAAACTGACCCTGATCCCTAAAAATACCCCTTTACCCCTAAAACAGAAAACTGACCCTGAACCCTAAAAATACCCCTTTACCCCAAAAACTGAAAACTGACCCTGAACCCTAAAAATACCCCTTTACCCAAAAACTGAAAACTGACCCTGAACCCTAAAAATACCCCTTTACCCAAAAACTGAAAACTGACCCTGAACCCTAAAAATACCCCTTTACCCAAAAACTGAAAACTGACCCTGAACCCTAAAAATACCCCTTTACCCAAAATCCCAAACATATAACCTTTTAAAAATAATTATATACTTACTAATACTTACATTGTAATAGTATGCGTTGTAACGGTATCTGCGTTTTAAAAACATGCTTTGTAAATGTATGCGTTGTAAAAGTTTTTGCAATTTAAAAGTTTTGTTGTAATGGTAGTGCATAGTAAAAGTAGCGTTGTAAACGTTGCATACCCACTCCAGTGGGTGCAACAGTAGGGAAAGTGTTGGATAGCGTAGGGGTTAAAATTACTATTCCAACTTCAGAGAGTGCAATAGTAGGGAAAGTAAATACTTCACAAATATATATAAATAACATAAATATTAATACCAATTACAAATAATTAAAATATTAAAAAAGTGTATACAAATATTAAATATTTATTTATAAATACAAAATAAAATTATTTAATTATAAAAATTGCCTACTCATACTAATTAATTACCTATTAACAATAAATTAATTTACAATTTAAAAATTAATAAATTATTTTCAATTACCAATTATATTTTAATTAATTACCAATTAATAATTAATTAACAATTAATTCTAAATAAATATCAATAAATAAATTAACATATTTAATAAATTATAATTAAATTACTTCCCACCCTATTCCCCTATAAACACACAACCCGCTACAGAAAATAAATTACTAAAATTAAAATATTTATCAATTAATCAATTATAATTAATTACCAATTATATTTTAATTAATTACCAATTAATAATTAATTAACAATTAATTCTAAATAAATATCAATAAATAAATTAACATATTTAATTAATAATAATTAAATTACTTCCCACCCTATTCCCCTATAAACCCACAACCCGCTACAGAAAATAAATTACTAAAATTAAAATATATATCAATTAATCAATTATAATTAATTACCAATTATATTTTAATTAATTACCAATTAATAATTAATTAACAATTAATTCTAAATAAATATCAATACATAAATTAACATATTTAATTAATTATAATTAAATTACTTCCCACCCTATTCCCCTATAAACCCACAACCCGCTACAGAAAATAAATTACTAAAATTAAAATATTTATCAATTAATCAATTATAATTAATTACCAATTATATTTTAATTAATTACCAATTAATAATTAATTAACAATTAATTCTAAATAGATATTAATAAATAAATTAACATATTTAATTAATTAGAATTAAATTACTTCCCACCCTATTCCCCTATAAACCCACAACCCGCTACAGACTTATATTACACAAAAAATAAAAATTATTATTAACTTACCTTAAATTCGATATTTTTGTTGTCTATATTATGTCTAGTCGATATTATGTCCATTCTATATTTTTGATTCGATATTATGTCCATTCTATTCGATATTAATTTTCTCTAGTCGATATTTTTGTTGTCTATATTATGTCTAGTCGATATTATGTCCATTCTATATTTTTTACTCGATATTCTGTCCAGTCGAAATAAAAGACTCGATATTATGACTGTACACCCTCAGAAATATTGCAGTTCCTGATCATAGTTTGGGCCCTGACCCACAGTACGTAAACGTAGAATCCACATGGCTCCCCGGCGTCGCAGGTTCAGTTCCCTGTTGCCTCCTCTCACACTATTGGCTATTGTTTCAATTCCAAAGAAGCGTACCTTCGTGTCACCTTCTTGTGCATGACACGAGGCCACGTGCAATGCTACTGGATACCTGGGGTCCTGTTTTTGAATAGCTCTGATGTGTTCTATAATTCTATCTTTCAGTGCCCTGATGGTGCTGCCCACATATTATTTTCCACACGGGCATTCAATAATGTAGATCACAAATTTTGTGGTACAGTTAACATTCTGTCTAATTTCAAATAGCTCCCAATTTATGCCTGTGAAAGTCTTAGTGCCATGTTTAGCCCACCTACAAATTGAGCAGAACCCACACTTAAAGAAACCGGTACTCAGTTGCGTCATCCAGGTATTGACCTGGGAGCTTCTAGGAATCGTAGGGCTCAACCTGTTCTTTAACGTCCTCCCCCTCCTAAATGTAATCCGTGGTGAATCAGATATGAAATCTTGGATAGTTTTATCCGTTTTCAAGATATTCCAATGTTTGGTGAGACTTTTACGTACTGTGTGATGTAATGAATTGAAATCAGTAACAAGGCGGACATGTTTTTCTCAGATTTTTATCGCTGTGTTCAGATTAAGTGTATCTGAGCGTATAACCTTGTTAGCCTTCTTTCGTGCCTTCTGAAGTGTGGTATCAGAGTACCCCCTCCTTAGAAAACGACTTCTCATGTCGTCTGCACATTTGTTAAATTCCACATCCTCACTACAATTGCGTCTAGCCCTCAAAAACTCCCCATAAGGTATGGAGCATATTTGATGTTGTGGATCAGAACTGGAAGCATGCAGAACCGCATTACAAGCTGTGGTTTTCCTGAAAAGCCTGCTTTGTAGTGTGTCATTAACAACATACAATTCCACATCTAAAAATTCAATCTTAGTGGTGCTATGTGCCATAGTAAAATTAATCTCCCAATTGTTATCATTCAGATGTTCAAAAAAGGCCAATAGCAATTCCTCTGAGCCCGACCAGAGCAGGATGCAATTGTCAATATAGCGACCCCAAAAAATAATGGAGTCGATATATTGATCCCCCTTGAGTCCCCAAATCAGGTCTGCCTTCAACGCCCCCATAAATAAGTTGGCAAATGAGGGCGAAAATTTCGAGTCCATGGCCACCCCCTCTTCTGGCGGTACCACACTCGATTAAACATGAAAAAATTATTCTCAAGAATTAATTCCATCATGGTCGTAAGCATGACAGTGTGTTGCCACATTGTGGCTGGTCTGTTACAAAGCATCTTGCCCACTGCCTGTATACCCAATGTAGGGTTGATACTGGTGTACAATGATGTTACATCTAGCGTGGCCAAGATAGTGCCCGGTTGCCAATTAACATCTGCCAAAGTACTCAAAATATGCTTTGTATCCTGTATGTAGGATGGTAAGTTCCGTACCAGAGGGCCCAGGAAGAGGTCTACATATTCTGCCAACCTCTCCTTGGGCCCTCCAATACCGGATACAATGGACCTGCCTGGTGGAAACGGGAGATGTTTATGTACCTTGGGCAAGGTGTAAAGCCAAGGATAAGTCGGCCTAAAGACTTTTAGGTAGAGGTACTCATCGTCGTTTAAAAGACCACACTGTTTCCAAGATAATAACTTGTCGTTAATATTAATAGTAAGTGGTCCCATAGGGTTGTATGTAAGTCTCTCATAACAGTTGAGATCTTCCAGCTGATTGGAGATCTCCGTGTGGTAGTCAACTGAGTTCATCACCACGACATTCCCCCCTTTGTCCGCTTCCCTTATGATAATATCTGGATTGTTAGACAAAGTCGGAAGTGCCGTTCGTTCCCCTTGTGTCAAGTTATCCTTGTACTTAAAGGCACGTCTGGTGTGGGTGGTGTTCAATTCATTCAAATCATTAAGTACATGTTTGTAGAAGTCATCAATCGCATTGCCACCGGGGAGGGTAGGGATCCATTTGGATTTGAGTCCGCTGGCAATGCTAAGATCGGCCTCTATATTCAATTCATCAAGAAGTCTGTCCATATCATATGGTGCATCCTCCAAATCAGTTATTGACAAAAGTAAGTGTGTTGCTTGTACATCTTTTATTGATAAAGCATTACAATCAACCAAAACGGGGATGTTTTTCGATATAGTGTTAGTATTTTCTTTGTGCGCATAAAGTTTTTTCAATTTAAGAAGTCTGACAAATCTAAACAGATCAATCTTAGATTGACAAATATCCCCCGTGGTGTGGGGATTAAAGTTGAGGCCCCTACTAAGTAACGAGGTCATATCATCAGTGAGGACTAAAGTTGAGAGGTTCATCACCTGGACTTCTGTTTCTGGTGGAGTCAGTTCTTGTTCACTCCCGACCTCAGTTTTCTCCGGTAATCTTCCTGGTTTGGTCCGCCTGCCCCTGCGGGTTTTGGATCTAATTTTCCCTTTGGCGGTAGTGCCCTGCTGCCTCTTCTTATGCGCTGGACCTCGAGTAAAAAAGCCGAGTTACCCTGGGCTAGATTATCAGAGTTGTCAATATCAGACCCATTGGTGCTGTTCACACTCAATGACGTGTTACTAGACGATATGGAACTGACTTCAGTGGATCGTGTCAGATTTGTGTTATTACGTGTGGTGTTGGGTATTAATGCATCATATTTTTGAGCATATGTAAAGATCCTTTCCTTCTGGGCATGGGGATGGTAACTGTCGAAATGGAGTAACGTATTGCAAGCTGTAGGTTTAAGGAACAGGAATTCAGCAGATGCAGACTCGTAAGGGCAGTTAACAACACAAAATCACAGCCACGATGGGGCCTCAATAATCATGTTGTCACTGAGTAGCAGTTCCCAGGTGGGATTATTGGAGAATTTTGGGAAATCCCACTGACACACTGGTTCTCTGCGACTTCTCTCCAGCAGTCTTCTTCTTTTGGGCACCCCAGAGTACAAGTGGATGCCACGGACCAGAGTCTCTCCTCCTACAGGCTCCACCCATCTTGCAGCACGTAGCCTTTGAAGCTTCTCCAGCAAATGATCCAGACTTCCAGTGATGTCCTTTAAGGTAGACACCAGCATTGATTGCACAACAGCCATCTGAGTAGTCTGCAGGTCACTCTCTTTCTTGGTCATAGAAGACTTAAAATTGAAACAAACTGGGATAGTTGAGATACCACTAGCAGACATAAGAAGTGGATCCACTGTCTCAAAAAGTAGAACCAGTTTGTGGTGATTTCTTTTCAAGAGTGAATTCAAGGTTGTTCTTCAGGCACAGCCTTTGTGTTGAGTCATGCTTCTCACAGCAGGCATCTCTATTCTGGAGCACCCACAGCAGATTAACAAAGAGTTGTAAGGTTTCTGAATGTAGGTGTCATCAGTCTAACTGAAGGAGTATTCAGAAAAAAATTAAGATCAGGCTCTGCCTAAAGACTTTCTCACCTTTCACAACAACAGAGGATGTGGTTTCTCCACTCCCATTGCTATCCACTAGATAGGAGTGTTCAGGAAGACTAATCAGTAGCTCCTTATTAACTTAAAGTCTTCACGAAATAGCTAAAGAAACCCTTCCTCCACTGCCTCTATTTCAGTTTCTAGATCAGTGGTTCCTAACCTGTGGTCCTACCCTTGGATGTCTACAAAACCTAGTCAGTGGGTACATGACTGCTTAGAAAATTCAATAATATTAATTGATTAATAAAATGTATGTACATAAAGAAGCAAACAAGAAGATTGAAAACTATAAAATGTTCTGTAAGTGTCATGGAATTCGGAATTGGAGTGAAAATTAAGTTAGTATCTACAGACTGGTTCGTGGGGAAGTGCATCACACAGTTTGGATGATTGGTGATGTCAGTTGAATTTAGAAAAGCTCCAACCTTTCAATTAAAGTTAACAGTTTGATTTATTTTTATATTTGTTTGTGAATTAAAGAAAAATATTTCATCACCAGTGTATTTATCTGAGGAATGCTTGTTTCTGTCTCATTTGTGTATTGTTTTTGAGGTTCAAATCATCGAAAATACTTATGCTAGTATCCCTCGCTTCCAGTAATGCATCAGTTGGGATCCCTGCATTCCAATAATGATTCAATGGGAGTCCCTTGATTCCAATAATGATTACGTGGGGATCCAGAGAAGTCAAAAGACTAAGAACTACTGCTCTAGATCTCCTCCCTTTAACTACACAAGTGAGATCTATACACCACTGCAGTGCCTCTGTCTTGTGCAAGGCCAAGCCAGGGGTATTAAAAATAGATCCCTCTGACTTTCATCTCTCTGGTTAAATCACATACCATGCATGTACCACCGAAACCACACATCCCAATACTCTAAAGACGCACTTGGGATGTTAGTGCAAGGGACGGGGCAGGCACAGAGACGTGGAACTTTACACTAGAGTGGAGTAGACTTTCACGGCTGTGATTCAGATTAAAAGTCTTGTCCCACTACTGATTCCTAAATCACATTGTGCTGTCATCATGCCACTATATGCTAAAATTAATGACAGTGACAGTAGTCCTATGTCTCAGATAAGGGCATGCTTGTTGCGTTCCTCCAGATCACATGAAACACCAAAGACCTCAAATTGTCAGGGACAGCCCTAAAAATCTGCACTTACTTTTAGCCTGACATCATGGTCAAATATAACAAGTCATAATACCATATATATGCAATTGGGTACTCAGGACATGGGAACACAACTATTTGTCATGCAAAGGCCATTTCTCTCCCAACACTCAATTGGTAACAAATAAGCGGTACATATTGGTTCGTTGCTTAGTCTTCACATAGATCTTTTGGCTCTGGACAAAGGCAATGGTCAAGGAATAGGTCAACATTCATTCTCTCAGATACAATGTTATGTAAAAACATTTTATTTATAGCAGTCATTGACACAGAAGGTGCATACCTGCAACTGATAAGAGAACTGACTTTATTGAGCCATTCAAACAGAGATCAGGTGCCAATGACTCAGTTACTGCCATTATCAGCCTATTTGTGGCACGTGTCATGCCCACCCATGGGCATGCCCTCCCTAGTTCCAGCACAGAATGGACTTCACTTAAAAACTTGGTTGAGTCATCCCTATATTGAATCAGTGATACTTTTAGGTATGTTAATTGCATTAATAACAAAAGTGCTACATTGAGACAAACCCTAGCATCATTTCATACAGAGAAGTATTTTAGGGCAGCTATATGTGATACATTGCCACATACAAGCAGAAGTGATTTTAGGTAATAACTTCCAAAACCAGAAAAAAACCACAACAATTACATAAAGTACACAGTGCTGTGCTTACTCTGTCCATCACATTGACAAGGAGTCGAATCAGGGGGCAAATTTTCATGTTGGGGAAGGCACGAAGGTGGTGGGCAATTACCAATCTAAATCTAACTAGTGCAAAACCATGCATGAGATTAGGAATATAAATTAAATAGTCTTGACAACCCTCCGTTACAGTAAGGTTAAATAAAACTTGACAGTTGGTTTCATTATCTCACAATCCAGACCGACTTTCCTCTTATAATTCACAAACGTTTCTCCCATAGACTGCTTGCTAAGTGATGTAACTAGCAGAGGCATTCGTCCGGACTGACATCTTAAATAGTTTACTGTACGTACAATCAATGTAGCCTAACCAAGAAATCACCAGTGCATTATCCATAGTAAAACAGCCTAAAATGATGGACATATTCCTCAATCTGAGCACTTTACTGTTGTGGTAGCCCCACACACCAGCCCCATATGTAGCAATAGCTAAAACCCTTGCCTTATAAATTGCTGTAATCTCCTTAATTGGCCTGGAGCCCAACTTGGCAGAAAATCTAAAAACTCCATGGGTGTTTCTGTTCATTTTCCTCCTAACATTAGTGATTTCACTGGAACATGAACCGTTACATGAAAAGGTAATACAGAGGTAGGAAAAGGTATCAACAGAGGTTTCTGGAGACTTATCCATGAAGAATGTTCTGCAATGCTTGTCCCTTTTAACCCACAGGCCATTATAGAAGTTTTGCTTTTGCTAATAATCAGTTTTCTAACAGCAATAAAATCCCCAAAGGTATCCATTAAACGTTTAAGCCCCACTG
This sequence comes from Lissotriton helveticus, assembly GCF_964261635.1. NCBI lineage: Eukaryota > Metazoa > Chordata > Amphibia > Caudata > Salamandridae > Lissotriton > Lissotriton helveticus. Next base: position 945,877,432 of record NC_136063.1, read on the forward strand.
GAGTCCTGGCCAGCAGGACAGCATCATCTGCATACAAGAGCACTGGCGTGGGGCACCCAGCCACTTTTGGGGCATTGGCATGCACAGATTGTAAAGTCTGGAGCACTCCATTTATAAATAAAGAAAATAACAAGGGGGCAAGTGCACAGCCTTGTCGAATGCCACGTTTTACTGTGAAGTTGGTGGTATCTTCAACATGTGGTGCCATAGCGTACTATACTCCACAGATTCTCATATAGTCTTGGAACAAATCAAATGATTGGTAAAGGCGCCCCTATAGCAAGCAAAGTGGTCCAGAGAATTGTATGGTCCACTAGATCAGAAGTACTTCTCAGGATAGCAAAGCAGAGATATAATCTTCTACCTTAGGCACGTGTATACTTCCCTATAAGTAGATCCAGATTCAAACATTGGTCAAGGGTCCACACACCTTTCCTGATGCAAAAGTGTGCCGGTGAAAATATTGAGCAATCCCATGCTCATTCTTCTAGTCTCTTGAGCAGGATTTTGCTCATCACTTTTACCGATGAATCGACTAATGAGATTGGCTGATAGTTCTTAGGGACTGATTATTACCCTTCTAAGAAATGGGGACTATAATAGACATACGCCATGAAGGCGGAATCGTTGTCATTGGAGCCATGTTCAAAACTCCAGTTAGAATTGGGGACCATAAGACAGTGACTATCTTGAAAACATCATCACTAGATTGCGGCGTCCTCTCACCCCAAATAATCGCCCAGCTAATTATGCCACCATGGCGATAATGTATTCATTCATAATAATCAATGTACTCCTTGTATTCCATAATTTCTCATCACTTTTCTCCAATTTTTGTTCGAATCCACCCAAGGAGTGTACATGCCAATTCCCAAACTTCTACTGTTCCAACTGTGTCCATCCAGATCTCTTGCAAGAACATGACTGAAGCATAATTCATTTCAGGCAGCGTTTATTCGAAAAAAAATACCCAATGCATTTCGGGCTCACAACGCCCTTCTTCGGGGGTCACTGTAAATATTCATAGAAAAACACAATCACCAACTATTATCTTCACTATGGTTTATGATCACTCATTGCTATACCATTTACAAAAGTGCTGCATTGTATTGTACCAAAGAGAATTTTTTCATTTATAAAAGTATTACATTGCATTGTACAGCGAAAAATTTCACACTGGACCACTCCTTCCCATTCAGCATTCTGGGTTCCCCCGTCTGCGCATAGCATCCCAATATTCCATATGAAACAAGCTCCTAACCCTGTCCCTTACACCCTTAGTTCTCATCCAGTCTTCATCCATCCACATTTGTTGACAGTGTACAAATGATGTTTAACCTTATTATTTTACCTCCTTCCCTCCATTTCCACCCAACTTTTTCTCTTCCCTGCTGAGTTACGATCAATGTGAAGCATTAACCTCCATATTTTATGTTTCTTACTTGCTTCCCACTCTCCATTCTTACACTCTTCAATACTCAACACTTTCACATTTGTCTGCTACCCCCATTTAATTTTGACTAAATCGTGCATCCAACCTTTACCCTTATACAGCAATCTACCTTACAATCTTGTCCGTACCTGCCGTATACTGTTAAAAACTCTCCATCCTCGCTGTTCCTTCCAATACCACATTATGCGCCCCACAATCCTGCTCTTATTTAACCTGTGCCTCTAACCACCCAATTGGCCCCCTTATTCAAATTTCCCCCAATCCCGACGCCACACTTAATTACGTCAGGTACTTTTTCTGTTTAAAAACTCCATTGCCCATAATTCAGTTCATTTGAACTCAACCAACTTATGCAAATCACATTGGTATAATTTGATGGTAAATCACAATGTGCAACCGCGTAATAAACATGTGTTTAACGTTCGTTCCATGATTATTTTAAAGTTCATTCCTTAAGCGTTTTCAACACTGTCTTTCATGAACCAGGTTGTTATTCCTAACGTGTGGACTTGTGTGTTATTCAAAGACTCTGCCACCTAATCCTTCTTCACCAGCGGGTGCTATCCTGATGTAGGGCATCAGTTACGAATCATCATTGTGGGGACAGGATGCACACCTTGTATTTCCTGCTTTACATAACTTGTCCAGTTTGTTCAAAGAATGCGTGCAGATTGATTTTAGTGCCATGCCCAAACAGCACTGAGATAGTCAACATCACTAGAGTGGGGCGTCCTCTCGCCCCCAAACAATCGCACAGCTAATTATGCCACCATGGCGATAATGTATTCATTCTTTATAATCAATAGTAATCAATGTACTCCTTGTATTACATAATTTCTCATCACTTTTTTCCAATTTTTGTTCTAATCCACACACGGAGTGTAAATGCAATTTCCCAAACTTCCACTGTTCCAACTGTGTCCATCCACACTTCTTGCAAGTACATGACTGAAGCATAATTCATTTTAGGCAGCGTTTATTCGGGGAAAAAAAACAATGCATTTCGGGCTCAAAACGCCCTTCTTCGGGGGTCACTGTAAATATTTATAGAAAAACACAATCACCAACTATTATTTTCACTACGGTTTACGATCTCTCATTGCTATACCATTTATAAAAGTGCTGCATTGTATTGTGCCAAAGAGAATTCTTTCATTTAAAAAAGTATTACATTGCATTCTACAGCGAAAAATTTCACACTGGACCTCTCCTTCCCATTCAGCATCTGGGTTCCCCCATCTGCGCATAGCATCCCAATATTCCATATGAAACAAGCTCCTAACCCTGTCCCTTATACCCTTAGTTCTCATCCAGTCTTCATCCATCCCCATTTTTTGACAGTGTACAAATGATGTTAAACCTTATTATTCCACCTCCTTCCCTCCATTTCCACCCAACCTTTTCTCTTCCCTTCCGAGTTACGATCAATGTGAAGCATTAACCTCCATATTTTATGTTTCTTACTCGCTTCCCACTCTCCATTCTTACACTCTCCATTACTCAACACTTTCACATTTGTCTGCTACCCCCATTTAATTTTGACTACATCGTGCACCCAACCTTTACCCTTCCACAACAATCTGCCTTACAATCTTGTCCGTCCCTGCCATATACTGTTAAAAACCCTCCATCCTGGCTGTTCCTTCCAACACCTCTTTATGCACCCCACAATCCCTCTCTTATTTAACCTGTGCTTCTAACCACCCAATTGGCCCACTGATTCAAATTTCCCGACATCCCGGTGCCACACTTAATTACGCCATGGTGGCATAATTAGCTGTGCGATTGTTTGGGGCGAGAGGACGCCCCACTCTAGTGATGTTGACTATCTCATTGCTGTTTGGGCATGGCACTAAAATCAATCTGCACGCATTCTTTGAGTAAACTGGACAAGTTATGTAAAGCAGGAAATACGAGGTGTGCATCCTGTCCCCATAATGATGATTCGTAACTGATGCCCTACATCAGGATAGCACCCGCTGGTGAAGAAGGATTAAGTGGCAGAGTATTTGAATAACACACAAGTCCACACGCTAGGAATAACAACCTAGTTCATTAAAGACGGTGTAGAAAATGATTAAGGAATGAACTTTACAATGATCATGGAATGAACGTTAAACACTTATGTTTATTACACGGTGGCACATTGCGGTTTACCATCAAATTATAGCAATGTGATTTGCATATGTTGGTTGAGTTCAAATGACCTGAATTATGGGCAATGGGGTTTTTAAACTGAAAAAGTACCTGGCCTAATTAAGTGTGGCGCCGGGATGGCGGGAAATTTGAATAAGTGGGCCAATTGGGTGGTTAGAAGCACAGGTTAAATAAGAGAGGGATTGTGGGGCGCATAATGAGGTGTTGGAAGGAACAGCGAGGATGGAGGGATTTTAACAGTATAAAGCAGGTACGGATAAGATTGTAAGGCAGATTGTTGTGGAAAGGTAAAGGTTGAGTGCACAATTTAGTCAAAATTAAATGGGGGTAGCAGACAAATGTGAAGTGTTGAGTAATGGAGAGTGTAAGAATGGAGAGTGGGAAGCAAGTAAGAACCATAAAATATGGAGGTTAATGCTTCACATTGATCGTAACTCGGAAGGAAAGAGAAAAAGTTGGGTTGAAATGGAGGGAAGGAGGTGAAATAATAAGGTTAAACATCATTTATACATTGTCAAAAAATGGGGATGGATGAAGACTGGAAAAGAACTAAGGGTATAAGGGACAGGGTTAGGAGCTTGTTTCATATGGAATATTGGGATGCTATGCGCAGACGGGGGAACCCAGATGCTGAATGGGAAGGAGAGGTACAGTGTGAAATGTTTCGCTGTACAATGCAATGTAATACTTTTATAAATGCAAAAATTCTCTTTGGTACAATACAATGCATCACTTTTATAAATGGTATAACAATGAGCGATCACAAACCATAGTAAAGATAATAGTTGGTGATTGTGTGTTTTTCTACAAATATTTACAGTGACCTCCGAAGAAGGGTGTTTTAAGCCCGAAATGCATTGGGTATTTTTTTCGAATAAACGCTGCCTGAAATGAATTATGCTTTAGTCATGTTCTTGCAAGAGGTCTGGATGGACACAGTTGGATCAGTAGAAGTTTTGTAAATGGCATGTACACTCCGCGTGTGGATTCAAACAAAAATTGGACAAATGTGATGAGAAATTCTGGAATACAAGGAGTACATTGATTACTATTGATTATTATGAATGAATACATTATCGCCATGGTGGCATAATTAACTGTTTGATTGTTTGGGGGCGAGAGAAGGCCCCACTCTAGTGATGTTGACTATCTCATTGCGGTTTGGGCAAGGCACTAAAATCAATCTGCACGCATTCTTTGGATAAACTGGACAAGTTATGTAAAGCAGGAAATACTAGTTGTGCATCCTGCCCCACAATGATATCTTAAAAACATCGACAGGGACCCCATCTTGCCCTCTTTACTTCCCTTCAGGGCCTATGACACTTATTGGCTCATAATATCTAGAGGTAAGGGGGGCCAAATCAGCTGTTCCTTGGTTGAAACGGTCACTTTTTCAGCTGTTGGGGAGTTCAAAATTCCAAAAAAGTGAGCAACCCAAGCATCACAGGTGACATGTGACAATAAGTTAGGGAAGGAATCATCCCCTAGTAATGGGGAATTAACAGTATACCAAAATAATTTACTATCTCCTAAGTCAGCAGTGCATGACAGTTTAGACCATGCCACATCTTGTAGTTCCTTTTTCTAGCTGAGAGCAACTCTTTGTATTTAAATCTAAGAGATTTAATCAGCGAATTAACTCTAGTTTGTTCTGCAATGTGCAAAACGTACAACATAGGGGTTATCTAAGAAGAAGGACAGTGAGGACAAGGGAGGAGAACGACCACAGCGAGGAGGAGGCAGCCACTGCAGGTAAGGGCCTTTTTAAAAAATTATAATTACTTCGGTAGGGGAGGAGGGAGCGAAGCGGAGTTGCTTTCCAACTCTGTGGAACTCCACATAGAGGCACCACATCTGCTCCGCCCGGGCTTAAATATAATACAGTTATGGTCGCTCAGGTCCAGACAGGCAGCCTTTGGTATGGTACACCACTTACGTGCATTAGCGGATATTAGGATATGGTCAATAACCAAAGCAGAATTCCTCCCTATAAAGGTTGGAATAGGGTCCCCATTACTATCGCATTCACATTGTCATAAATGTAAGTCAAACTTGGTAATTAAGGAATTCAATCGGTCACCATAGCTATTGTGGGGAAAGTGTGAATTACCAATCCCGGCATCTCCAGTGACTCCGTATACCCATGTAGCAGAGAGTCTGCATAGACGTGTGTTAAAATCTTCGGCCAAAATAATTATCAAGTTATTGGTAATCAACTGTAGTAGAGACTCCGTTCCCCCTTCAAAGGCTAAAACCCCCTTACCCCGGGTGTTGTTAAAAACATTGCCATAAAAGGTGATGAAAACGGCATCCCGCCCGCCCCTAAAAGTTATCCATAAGATTAACGAGTGTGGGCCTACTGTTATTTTCCTCTTTATCCTTACCTAGAGCCTATTCAATATAAGGAACATAAGCCCCCCTTTTGCCTTCCCTGCTGTTGATGGCTCGGCCTCCAGCCAGTGTGTTGAAAAACTCTCATAATAGACATGCTCAGTGCACCAGGTTTCTTGGATACATAATATATCCAGATCACTTATAACTTCCAGCCACCCTGGTGTGCCCTGTTTTTTTGCTAACCCTCCTACATTCCAGGTCACAATTTTATAACAGCCGTCATCCCTAATCCACTACCGCTTGAAAATATCAGGATAGGTAAAACGGCTGCTGGGAGTGTGTTATCCTCTATATCATCAGAATTTGACTATGGGGCGGCTGCTGAAGGAGTACGGCCCGCTGTGTCATCAGAAAGTGACTGTGGCGCAACATATAAAGTGACAATATTATCATGATTGCCCTTGATAGAAATGTTTATTTCCTCTTCCCTCTTTCATAGAATGGAGGTTCATTCCCCATGTGTTGCCTCATGTCAGTCAATATCCTGGAGGTCACTCAGTATCGGATATCTGTTAGTGACCGCCAGTGGTTGATATGAGGGGAATACTGGGGCCGAGTAGTTTGCTGTTGGTCCTATTCTACTCATCTGAGGCATGGAATTCTGGAAGTACCTATAGAAAAAATCTAAGGGCCGTAGTGACATAGTATGTTCTGGATGTAAATGATGTGCCCCCCCATTAGAACTCTTTTGCCCCCCTTGGTTCCCTGAAATTGATTATAATGCAATCCCCCATACAGTGTTTTCTCAGGGGGGCGCAATCCAGATCACTCTTCTTTTAAACTGAATTTGGTGGGCTTCCTCAATTGGGTAATGGTAGTTCCTATTGATTCTTTAATAAGTCATGGGATTCTGTTTGGCCCGGGCGCAAGGGGGGAGCATTAACTATAACCGCCACATAAGGGCAGCATTCGGAGGTAAGGTGATGGAGACCTGGGCTTCTATTTCCCTGGCATCTATTACATCAGCAATACTTTCCCCTGTGAGTTTAGGAATTTGTGAATTATCTCTAAATGTTAAATGCATATTGTTTGCTTTATGTATCTTGTGCTGGCACTGTACTAGGGGTATAGAGGCAAGCAGTTGGTCTCGGTCCATAGGAATGGTTTCTGTCGTGTTACCCGTGGCCTGTGACTTCTCAGTGCTTTGGGAATAGGGTGGTGGTTGTGTATTGTACTATGAGTGTATAGTGTAGCCTCCTCATTCATTTGAACAGTCAAATTATCAGCATTACTAAGGCCATGGGTTGCCCTATTCTGGCTCTCGGTTACTGATGGTGTAATTGAACCATCAACAGGGAAACCAGTAGTCCCACATCCATTCCCTCCCCTGGTTGAAAGGTGGCTTTTTACTACATATATCTCTTGTGAAATCACGTTACCTGCCTGCACTAGAAACAAATCACTAGTTGATCTTGCATCAGCAGGTACTGGTGGGATGTTTGTTGCTTTATGTTTACCCATAATCACCTGTACTTCCACTTGGAAAAGTAGGAAAAAGAAAGAAAAAAGAGAGAGGAATAGCATACAGAAATGGAGCACTGTGGTAAGTCTGTCCCAAGCCCACAGAATGAAATGTACGCAGGCCCTAACCAGTTCTTAGTATAAATGGGCAATATGGTCAAGGGAATTTCTGCTCAACAGTAGATATATCACTTAGAGTTCTGTTGTGATGTGGGCAGCTCTGTCAATTTCTTATAGAAAGCCAGGGTCGGGCCAACAAACCACACAAGAAATAATCAAAGTCAGTACCTTTCAGTAGATTTCAGTAGATTTAAGTCACAAATGTCAGAGAGGTGGCCCAGCCCGGCCTTCTCCGGTCAGTGACAGGCAAGGACAGTCCCGCCCTTGGCCCAGACTTTGTCAGTGGCAGGCGCTGCGGGAGTGTGAAGTGGCTTAAGAGGCATTGAAAGCGGCTCCACCTGTGCTTGCTGTCAGGGATTAAGTCCCCAGCGGTGGTGGTCTCACCCGCGATGGCTCGCCCTGCACTGGTAGAGTCCAGAAAGCACCTCCTCATATGTTTAGGGCAAGATGGACAGTATACTTACCCTTGTGTTAACGGCAAGCTTACCAGAAATCAACAGTTACTCTCTCGTTGGACAATCAATCAGTCAATCAGACAATCAGTAGCCCTCATCAGAATCAGCAATTCAGAATCAGCAACAAAAAAAACGCAGTAACAGCACAACAGCAGCACCCACAACTAACCACTTACCTCCATCCCCTGGTCTTACTGTAGCCTCCGCCTCCACCCACGCATGGCTGTCGCAGATTGACAGTAGTGGCATTAATAGCTGCAAGATGACATGCTCAGGGTAGCGACCCCAATCTTATCTGTAGGCATCTAGAGTTTACCAGTTTGTGAATAACCTATGAAGGGCTTAAGCTCTGTGGGTCTAATGTCCGGCCTGTGCAGTTCAGAGACAATTGTCTGACTAGATTGGTCATGGCAGGGGCCAGGGTTGGAAGGTATATACTCAGTCAATGGGAGTCAAGAATTGTAGGGATTACAGGGCCAATTAAGGGCCAATTGAGGTGCCACAGCCAACCAGACCCATTCAAATAGCACGCAGTCCTGCACTAACTGCTGCCACTGCCACCACTGGGCTAGCCACCGTGCCTTACACCTGAGCCCACTTGCCTCTGCGAGTGGAACAGGCGCAGTGATGGTGCAGGGAGCAGCAGCGGTACAACAACAGTACTACAACTGTATTGATTACCGGCACTGCGGTAATGTGGGAACCCGCCTTTGTGTACTGATTACCAGCACTGCGGTAATATGGGGACCGGCCTTTGTGACTCCCAGGGCCTAATTTGAAGGAGCGCATGATGGCTTTACGACTCGGGCGGGGTCCATCACACCTACAGGTACCTTCTTTTGGGAGAGGTGAGCCCAAGCTGCTGCAGGTGAATCTCCAGTGACTTTCAAGAGCGATGTAGCCATGCTGGTCGGTCTCGGGTCATCACGTCTCCCTTGGCAAGAGACCCTTCTAGTCCTAATCCGGGATTTCTTCTACGGGTCTGTAGAAATCTAAGTATCCATTGCAATTTCCCTCCTGAGGCTCCAAAAAGCACCTCTCCCCCATTGCGTGTAGTGTTGTGGCGTGTTGGCAGGTACAAGCACAGCATCAGAGGGAGGAGCTACCACCATGCCACCTGCCCAGAAGACAACGATTTCACTCATATTCTGGTGGGTGGGCGCCGACCCTGTTTGGTAGAGTGGGAACGGGGTGGTGGCATGGCAGCCCACTCCCACACCACCAAACATGTAATCAAACCCTTTGTGTTTTTCTATTTTCTAACCTAGGGGCACAGACAGTCCGTCATTATTTAAGCAATGTCTGCCAGAAGCATAACAAGACTGCAAATGGCTCTGAAGTAATAAAAGAAAATGCCTCTCACCCGACTGCTGGTCGTGCATCAAAATACAGCAATAGCTGGTGTGTATGTGGCATCTCAGGCCCATGGACCCTGGTACCACTGCACCTACTGCACAATCTACAGTTACGTTCCAATGTCTACCCTCCAAATGGGAACCATACCATCCCCATTTCTCACCACTGTATTGACATACTATTATTCAGCAATGCAAATTCATACTCTTAAAATGTCCGACTACTACTATTTGAAAGAAAAAAAAGCAATTCACACATTTGTGCAGTGGTTTTTGTGAGTACATTCGAGTGATGGAGATCCCTGCCGAGCTTGTGATCTTGTCTCCATTCAATGGCTTGCAATTGCTACAAAAAACTGTAAACCGAGATTACATTTCCTGCCTGGGGATTCTGAACAGCAAAATCCAGCATTCATCTTGCCACAGACCTGCCATTATGTTCTACTCAGAGCACTTCAATTTCTGATCTAGAATGGCAATTAAAAATTGTCAGATACAGTAGCTTTGTTATCAAGGACAGGCTGTTTCCTTTACTATGTACAGTCTTCTTGGGATGCCTGTTGTTTTTTTGTGTGGACAGATACACATTCCCACTAACAGTATCATTCTTCTTGACATGAAATATATGAAGTATTTATGCAGATATGCTAAATGTAATATGCTGTTTATTTCCCTTTGTTGAAGGGTGAGGAGCCATCCCTCATGCAAGGCAAAGCCTCTGGGTAGTCATGATGCCACCCCTCTCAACAGTGGTAACAAACATCACATTACTTTTGGTCAACCCATAGTTTATGCAGCACTATTTCCCATGTATAGAGGACATAAATAAGTTTAAGTAATGAAGCCTAGAGCCCACTCTAAGTAAGCCTTATGTAAATTCTTCTATCCCTTTTCCATTTAAAGTGATTGTATCATGGAGTATGAAAAGCAATAATCGGTGATTCCTACTTACCCCGACTTAAGAGTTTCATAAGTAACTGAAAATGATTAAATAACGAAAAGATATGTTAATTATATAGAGTATCTTACTCCTGATATTTGAGGTGGGAAAGTCGGTTGGCGGACTCGACTCCATATTTGGTGTTTCAGCCCGAAATTGGATGTTTTTTTAAATTCGATCTACTTGTATATCAGGCGCATAAACTGAGCCCTGGTAATAACATTGACTCTTCTCTGTTCACTGCGTCAGTAAACGTACAACTTCGTATTTATTACTACACTTATTGCAAATAGCATGCTTTATTAAGCTACATTTATTATTACTGGCATGCAATATATAAATAACAGATGTCAACTTGTTATTATTGTTCTACAATCATTACCAATGTGGAGCACCGCACTCAGTGTGAGTTATTTTGCTTAACCAAAGCTGTCTAATTGTGGTTCACGTGAAGAGGCCTCTGTGTAGATGTAACTAAATTAGCTGTCTGTTGCATTTGTAGGGTTTGTCTTTCAAGCGCTCTCAGGTCGCCATAATGCATCCCATTATTCTCATTTAATCACGAATGCCGACACTGTCCCAGAGTGCTCTGCAATTTGATGGAAGACATTGATTAAGATGTTTTTTAATGGATTATCAGATATTATCTTCAGTGTAATTTGTATGGAATTAAGTTAATAATTTTCCAAGAGCCGAGAAAATGTGGTTTGCTTTAATAAGCCATGATTTATAGCCAAGGCAGACAAATGATTAGTTTTTCTAGGAGTCTGGGGATTATTTGAATGGTCCCAACCCAGGATATCTGATTAAAGAATGTGAATAAGACTTAAAAGCTATTCGGAGAATTCAAAATTACAACAGAAGGTCTTTATTCATTTTTTTCTGTTGGTTATAAAGTAAACGTGTCTGATTGCACTGATAACCTACTTCACATGCTAAAATGTTTTATAATGGAGAGCTTCAATGTACTAGAGTACCAAACATATTAGATGCTATCACTTTTCTCAGGAAGATCCTTTAAGGTACATGCTGAACATAAATACGAACATACGTTCAAATGTATGTGTTATTTCGTTGTTAAAATTATAAGATTCACATTTTTGTTCATTTCAGTAGGCAGTACATATCTGTGCAAACAAAAGCCATACAAATCACATTTCACAGCGAGTGCCATTTCTCATCCTATCTCACAAGTTACTAACACCCAGTGTGTTTCAGTTCATTGGGTACGTCCTACATTCAGGCTATGATTTCTAATTAAAGTCAAATAAAAGCATTTATCACACTGGGATCACAAGTGGTTACATGACTGCCAAATCAGAAAGCGGGACTTTGGTGCAGAAATCTGTAAGTAGAAGTGCATCCGTCCGGCAAATCCTTTTGCACCGCTATTCAACACTGGCTGTATGGCTGGAATTGTGGTGGGTGATGAGCTAAGATGATAAGGTTTTTAGGGTCAGCTCCCTTCTTGCCTTCCTCACTAGGCTGGTGATCCTCGCACAAGGCTTGAATTCTCATTAGGGGAGAGGGAAACCACTTGGCCCCATAATTGCACATTTTTCACGCAAGCTGTACAGCAACCAGATTTGCTGTACTGTGTTGCACTGGTAAAACAAAAACAATGGTCGCATGGGTCTTGAAAGTTAGGAACTAGAATAAAAAAACTTAGAAATTCACTGAAAAACAAAAGGTTAGCGAGACTTTATAGTTGGGCTCACATTTCACTCATACAAAACTAGCAAAATTCTCCAGGTATAGTAACCTGAGCTAACTGTAACTTAAGCTTCTGCAATGCACCGCTTATAACCTAACATATCACATCCCTCATGACATGGTCAGTGGCATCATCCAGTGAGTGTGCATGTTTTCAAAACGTTTATGAGTGTTAAACATATATACCAAGGTACTACATAAGTTAAAATAATATACTTTGTATATTACTAATGAGAGATAATATTTCCAACATTTTATATTGTGAGTGGCCGTGTGATTGCGTGTATCCATGTGTGAGTGGGTGTCCGAGTGCCAATATGGGCGTGTGAGGGTTTGTGTGAGTGACTGTATGGGTGTATAAGAAGGTATGTGAGTAGCTGTGTGGGTGAGTGAGTGGATGTGTGATTGACTGTTGGTGAGTGTGTCAATAGTTTTATGAGTGAGTGTGTGGCTGTGTGAGTGGCTGTATGGGTGGGTGAGTGGGTGTGTAAGTGATTGCATGGGGAGCTTTTTGTTTAAATCGGAACTTTGCTGACACGATTGTTACCTCTTCTGCCGGTCCGTCTGTTGGGGACCTGTTAACTTGCTGGGTGTTTGTATCCCGGGACTACCATCTGGGCACCTGGTCCCCCCCGCCGCCGCCTACAAACCGCGGCAGCCGAGCGGGAGGACTACAGCCCCCACAATCCTCGCTAGTCCCGCCCACCTACGCCCACGGACGCGCCCGGAGGCGCACAAATACACCTGCGCTCCGTTGAAGGAGCGGGAGCTGTTTGTTTAAATCGGAACTTTGCTGACACAATTTTTACCTCTTCTGTCGGTCCGTCTGTTGGGGACCTGTTAACTTGCTGGGTGTTTGTATCCCGGGACTACCATCTGGGTACCTGGTCCCCCCCGCCGCCGCCTACAAACCGCAGCCGCCGAGCGGGGGGACTACAGCCCCCACAATCCTAGCTAGTCCTGCCCACCTACGCCCACAGACGCGCCCGGAGGCGCACAAATACACCTGCGCTCCGTTGAAGGAGCGGTAGCTGTTTGTTTAAATCGGAACATTGCTGACACGATTGTTACCTCTTCTGCCGGTCCGTCTGTTGGGGACCTGTTCACTTGCTGGGTGTTTGTATCCCGGGACTACCATCTGGGCACCTGGTCCCCCCCGCCGCCGCATACAAACCGCGGCCTCCGAGCGGGGGGACTACAGCCCCCACAATCCTCGCTAGTCCCGCCCACCTACGCCCACGGACGCGCCCGGAGGCGCACAAATACACCTATGCTCCTCCCGCGGTGCGGGACGCGCGCGGGTGAAGCCCGGGTCAAGGGCGGGGCCGTTTTGTGGCCGTTCGGGGGCCGAAGGAGGCTGGGCTTGGGCCCCCCTTGGTTCCGTGACAGGCCATTCCTGGACAAACTCTGCTGAATACAGAAAGGTATCCACATAGACTGCTTACGAGCTTCTAATTGCCGCTTGTGAAAACTTTACTGTTGATTCGCTCCTATTTGCACAACATCACTGGGATAGTTTGATTTCCTCAAAGTATAGCATAATGCCTGCCCCACTTGGTAAGAAACAGTCTAAACCTACACTGCCCACTCTGACGGCAATTGATCGTATGCTACAAAAGACTTTTGGAGTGGTGTTAAACGCCATCGAGCATACAGAAAGACGCCTCTCTCTTCTTGAGGGCTCCTTTCTCCCTCCTTCATCAGTTAATATATCCATGACCACAAACAATTCTCAAGATTCATATCTTGCTCCATCCTTCGTTGCGCTCCCACGTACTCGCCCCTCGATAGATACGCAGCTTAAGCATTCTACTATTGTCAGTGTCCCTCTGGAGTTACAGTCTCTGTCTTCTAGATTACCTCTGTCCCCCTCTATGTGTAATAAGCATTCCTCCTTGGGGACGATCAATGTACCTAGTCCCCCATTAGAACGGGCTGGGGGGTATATGCATGAGCGTGATATTAGCATCCCATTCCAGCTAAGGGACCAGGACAAATCGGCTGATCCTACTAAAGATCTATCGCAGGTAGAAGTCTCATCTGAAGAGATATCCTTGGTAAACCTACTAACATCTACACCCCCAACTGCTAAACAGGATCAGATTACCAGAAACAAAAAGAGGAAACGTAGGGGCGGCACTCTGCAAGGCAGAAGTGCTAAGCATCATAAAAAAGCGCACACCTCCCTGAGGACGGGTGGAAACCTGTTGAAATCTCCCTCACCGTCTGGAAAAACTGGGCTGGAAAATCAATCATTGCATCTTTCCATTGTGAAAGAACTAACTGGGAATTTTGAACACTTAGTTAAATCCCTAATATTACCCATTGTACATAGGTTAAAAATCATATCAGAGAAATTGGGGGAGTTGGAAGCTACAACACAGACAAACGCAGAACAGACTAGGGAGCTTATAACAAACACTTATAAAAATAATACCTGTAAGAAACCGTTACCAGTACCCCTACCACTAGGCAAAAGTCACAGTAAGGAAGCACAATTGCTACCAGGGAAGGAAAATAAGACTCTTACTAAAAAAGGTAATGGAGACTTAAATCCCAACAACACTAGCATAAAAAACAACACTGTACAGCATTCACAAAACCAGGTGGAGAACATTCAGGCTCTAACCCCAATAAAGAGTTCCTTGGGGCTAGAGAGTGCTGGAGGAAAAAGAACTCGTTGTGTGTTACCCAAGACTGTCCCCACTAGAGTGAATTGTAAAAGGGCAGAGGGCCCTGTGGGAATCCAAAACGCAATAGTAACATCCCAACATAATAATTTAACATCTCAGATGGATAGTGGCAGTAATATCCATCCGAACCTACAAATCAATCTCCCTCCCGAATCAGCCCCATATGTTGCTGTTTTGATTGGGGTCCCTGAGCTAACAGCAGGGCAGTTCGAAGATTATAGGAGCCTTAAAAACAAAGTCATCCATTGGCTAAAAATTAACAGACCCCTACCCCCCAATATTAACGGGGATATTTTTCTGGTGAGGAGAGCGAAATGGCTGGGCCAGAGACCAAAGGACACTAAAGGTGATGTCATAATAATTAATTTTAAAGATCACAGGGTCACAAAGTGCTTAAAAGAGTGGTATCAGGAAACTGAGAACCTGGGGATACAGATTCGTCAATTATATTATTTCTACCCTAGGTCCTTAGTACTCCCCCAAAAGCAGCGAAATATCCCTACTACGGAGTTCAAGGGGCGCGCAACTTTTCAGTCCCAGTAGCCAATAGATTGGCGGCACTTACAGGGCTAGATGGAATAGAATGACTTGGTCATGGTGACTGTCCTAATACACCCTTTCAGATCCAAATAAATGAGCCTAATGATCAATTACCAACAAACGGCCAATCTGTTATTGACATTATGGTCTCGACTCCTTCCCCCTTACAAATATGCAACTTTGAATCTCTCTTATTGCTATCGAGTGAACTAAATCTTTTGCCCATTTCTGAAAATCCTGGAAGTGTTATAACTTGGAATGTTGCGGGACTTGCTGCAAAAATTAATGATGCAAGCTGGCAATCACTGACTATGACCCATTCCATTATATGCCGACAGGAAACTTGGGCGACTGAAGAGCTCCATCTCCAAGGCTATAAAACCTTTTTTACCCCGGCACTTCCAAGTAGAAGAGGTAGACACAAGAGAGGTTTGTCCCTGTACATTTCAATTACCACTGGCCCCTCCGTGCTTAAAAGTGCCACTAACAATAACTTTTTTCAAATTTTAGTTACATCATGGGGCACTTTAAAAAACTTTGTTATAGTAAATTTCTATAACAATATCCCCATAGCGCAATTTGAGAATGTTATTAAAACTTTCTCAAAAGCCCTGACTAAGATAGAAGACATTCTCCAGGAGATATGCTCTTGCTGTGGGTAGGAGACTTCAATTGCTCCCTTTGACCCCGGAGCACATTGGGTGTGTGTGGTATGGAGGAAGATAACCAGGGCTTCTTGAGTCATTTCTCTCATACTAAGTTAGGGGATTTGCTTAATAACATACTAGCCGATTTTTCTTTAGGCTTTATAAACGAGTTATGCAGTCCCCCAAAAATATTTAGTCCTACTTTCAATGGAAGAGGGGCAAATTCAATTATTGACTTCACTGTATTTTCAATGCGTTATGCCTCGTTGGTGAGTAAATGGGAGACCGTCCTCTCTGGTTTGAGCGACCATTTCCCCGTTTCTGTAACTTTTAATCTTAAGTCTGGCAAAAAAAATCTCGCTAAATATGACCTGAATCCCATTCTCTCCCAAAATAACGGGTTTTGTATTAAATGGGAGAAGGTCATACCGGCGAACTTCTTAAAAAATCTGGTTACTAATACCCAAGAGGAAATTAACATCTGTTTGACATCTGAAGAGGATCCCCATCTTATTCTTGGATCCTTTATTAAAATTTGCTCCTCCATAAAATAGCTACTGGTTAGAACTCCACGCAATGCAGCTAAGGCCTCCCCTGGTTGGTTTGATGCAAATTGTACCAGGGCACTTGCGACACTCAAATCAGCCCTGCACTCCTCACCACAATCCAGACTGAACGTACAAATGGCAAGGCGCACATACCGCAGTGCCCTAACAGCCAGGAAGAAAGATCTAAAATGGCAAGCCTGGTTAGCTCTCCAGGCAGCCTCTGAATTAAAGGACAGTATTGCTTTCTGGAGGGCGGTAAACGCCCCTTTTTTTCAAGATCGCCAGGGCCCCAGGATAGATAATGCCATCTCATCACAGGAATGGGTGAATCATTTTCAGGCCTTATATAGCAACTTAGTCCCCTTAGAAGGATCTTATTCTGTAACATCTAGCAACGAGGACTCATGCACTTCCTTCCCACTGGATATACAGTTTCAGTTGGAGGAAGTGTATGAGGCCCTAGCAGAAAGTCCAGCGGCCAAGGCCCCGGGTCCTGACTGTGTTCCTATTGATGTTTTTAAAAACCTAACTGACCTCTGGGCGTCAATCCTTACTGGAGTCTTGAACTCCTCAAATAAAATTGGCTTTATTTCCACTTGGTCGGAGGCAGTAGTAGTCCCGATTTACAAAAAGGGGGACAGGAATGATCCTGTTTGCTATCGCCCAATATCCCTCCTTGATGGCCTCATGAAGATAGCAGGCAGGATCATTCTTGCTTGAATCCAGGACTGGTTGGATGAACAACAGATATTATCTAATTTACAATATGGGTTTAGGAGAGGAAGAGGGACAGTTGAGCAGGGCCTAAACCTATCCCTAATAATATCTAAATATATCCATTCAAAAAAAACCAATTTGTATATAACATTTGTAGATCTCAGTTCTGCATTTGATTGTGTAAATCATGACATATTGTGGCAAACCCTAAGGGACATTGGCCTGCATCATCGCATACTCACCTTTATTAGAGAACTGTACAAAGGAGCAGGTGCTCGTGTAAGACACGGTAGAATGGGGGAAGGTTCAGACTTCTTCCACATCCATAGAGGAGTAAGACAGGGGTGCATACTTGCACCCCTGCTTTTCAATTTATATATAAACAATGTGGGATCTTCCCTCTCTAATCAATACCACGACTACCCCACAGTAAAAGGGAAACCTATCCCCATACTCCTCTATGCCGATGATGCGGCTATTCTCTCGCAGACAAGGGTGGGCCTCCAAAAAGCAGTGCAAAAATGTTCACACTTCATGAAATCAAGGGGTCTATGTGTAAACGTTTCTAAGACGTTTACCATGTCATGTGGGCCAAACAAACGCAGAGCACCATGTTCGATTATATTGGACGACAGGCGGGTGGAGCTCGCGGATATCTTTTGCTAGTTGGGGGTTCATTTTGAAAGAAAGGGCTCATGGAAGCCTGCGGTAAACGCTAGGGCTTTAGCACTTACTAGAGCAACAGGCGCACTACTAAATTTTGCCAAAAAGCTAAAGAGCAGGCCAGTCAGGGAGTTGCTACAAATATTCAAGGCTAAATGTGTCTCCACCGCAACCTATGGGGCGGGCATTTGGGGTTTCGAGGCAGCAGACTCTATCCAACGCATTGAGAATCGGTTCCTGCGATACTTACTGGCCGTCCCAAAGAGTACATCAACCTATGTGTTGCACGCTGAAGTGGCCATACAACACATTACGGATATTATAAAATCTGCCCCGGTTTTACTCTGGCATAATGTCTGGACTAATCCTGCCACAACTCAGGAGCCTGGCATCAGATGGAGCCAAAAACATTAAATGGCTTACCTATATTAAATATTTCCTCTGTGAAATTGGGCACCCTGAATACTTTACCAACCCAGACACCATGAAGTCATTGTCAAGATCTGCTCTAAAAAATTCCGTTCGAGAATATCTCGAATCTAAAAGATGGAAGGATCAAAGGGCAAAGAAAGCTGTCATGAATCATGTCGAGGTAACATTACATCAGGGCATCCAGCGGTATCTTTTGCTAGACCAACCTTTTTATCATCGTATGCTTCTCACTCTGTTCTGGCTGGAAACCTTCTATAGGCTTGTAACTTTACCCCAGTGCAATGACTGGTCGAGGGAAAAAAAAATCTGTCCTTGCAATGACGTCTTTATTCAATCGAACATTCATTGTATCCTCTTTTGCTCCTTTTATACTTATCCAAGGAGGAAATTGTTGAAACCCCTTCTTGTTTTATGCGGCTTAAGATCATCTAGAGAGGCTTATAATAAGTTAAGAACTTTAGGCGATGAGTACACCATCAGTACAGTAACTTCCGTCCTGAGAGCAATTCTGAGGTTCAGAAAGACAATTTAACTTGAATATCCTCGGAATCTGTAAATGCTTGTCTATAAAGATCTAAAAACCTTTTAAAAAATGAATTCTTATCAAATTTTAGCTTTTAATATTTTACTTGTATAGTACAAATAGTGACCACGTTATGAATATAATCGCGGTTTGTTTTTTTTAATGTGATTTTATCTTGTATGCTTTTATGAATTTGTTTATTCAATTCGAATAAAGCTTGTTGAAATTGAAATTGCATGGATGAGTGAGGGGGTGCCTGAATGGCTGTATGAGTGATAGACTGAATGTGCAAGGGGCTGTATCGGTGAGTGAATATCTGTTTCATTGGCTGTTTGGTTAAGTGACCTGGTGTGTGAGTGGCTGTATTGTAAAGTAAGTGTCTGTGTGAATAGATGTATTGGTGATACACATACATACCATGCACAGCCATCCCCCTGCAGATTCCTAAACCACATTTCATGTATTATTATTTTTTTTTAATTTTTCCCAGTAAGTTTTCCAGTGAAGCTTACATGGCACTGCTGCATAGCTGTGCAGGTAAGAGTGGTGAGGCGGGGGAGCGGGGTTGAGGATTCGATATTCGACGGTGCAGGGAAATTGAAGCTTACATGGCACTGCTGCATGGCTGTGCAGGTAAGAGCGGTGAGGCGGGGGAGCGGGTTTGGGGATTCGATATTCGACGGTGAGGGGAAATTAAATAATTATTTTCTCCACATTGTATTATGCCAAATCCCCCGCCTCATTGCTCTTACTTGCACGAGTCGCTCCTGTACTGTGGTACCATGGGGGAGAAGCCTGAGTATCAGCTCCCTCAGGAGTACCACAATACCTCATGACAGGGCCACGCTGGCTACATAAGGAGTACTGTGGTACCAGTGGAACAAATTATTTTTTACAACACAATAGTGCTTTATTATCATAGTCAAGCATGCAAGCATTGCTGAAGCCTGGCTGTTTACATTATTTCGCTTGTGTATTGTCAAGTTATTGCTTAAATATTTTGGGGAATATGTATCAAATAGTTGCATAGCACATAATACAATGCAGTCCTGTCTTTTCCCAGCTCTAGTGCACAATGTGCTGCCTAGCGCTGACGCAGACACCTTGCACCATGGTGCAAGAGTGCCTGGGTTGTAAGCAGGATTTTTTTGGTGCGGTCATGGGCACTTTCCTGAAGAAACACAATCCCTTGAGGAAAAAACAAGGAGAAATAGGTATATTTCTCCTAATTACGCCTCAACTGGGGAGGCATAGCTGTTTTTGGCGCATTCCCAGGTCTACCACTGCATAGATTTTCACTGCTTTGCTTTATTCCAGATTTATCATGCTACTTAGGGACAGGCAAGGAGGCCTTACTTGGCTTGATAACTATGACTTAGTAGCTGCATCATGCTTGCACCACATTGTGTGGTGCGAGTTCATTACTGTATGGTTACTGCAATGTAAAATATTTTGGCATGAGGGTGTCCCACCTTCTTGTAGAAATCTGGGGTTTTAGGATCCTCATATTGGGACAGACCTTATTGTCATCTCATATTTTGCAAGAGACATCTGGCTGTCTTAAATGCCAATCCTTCTCTGCCTTTTAGATGCTACTATTTCATTCACATCGACGACCATTGCCACAAGAGGCTGAGTGTTATGTCCGATTAGCCAAAGAGCAATCAATGGTGCAACCATCATTGGATGAACACAGCCAGTGTTTTCCTCCTGACACCATTGCTGAAGGTGAAGGGTTTTATTCGGTGCCACCCAGCAGCATCTCTGGAAAAAAGGTAATGTATCACAGGCCTTTATAAGTTAATAGTAAGCTGGCAGCATTGCAAAATTTCAAGAGTGCAGTTCCACATGCCATTTCTAAGCGACCTTGCATAAGCCTAGGTATCATTTTTGCATTGCAGTGATATTGTCAATTGAAACGCTGTTGTCGCTGAATTGTTTCAAGTGCAGATACCCATTTGCTTGAAGGCTGTGGGTCTGCAGTTTTAAGCTATTGTATTTTCTTACCAGAGTAGAAAAGGCATGCATTAGGTACAATATTTAGCCATTCTAGCCCCCATAATCTTTGTCTGCCCTTCTTTCGTACTACGACCTCTGCCTAAACAAACTGAAAATTACCTACATCAGAGTTCAAATGTGTTGAAATGTCATATTGGTTTAATTTATTTCTGAAGCACACAACCACTACCTTCTCCATTCCATAGTCAAAAAGTGTACTCCTGTCTTAGGGCCTTAGTACGGACTGCTGAACCCATGGTGGAGGTGCAGTGATGGTCAGAGACCGCTACACCTGTGGTCTGACCACCGTTCTACAACTACGGTGGTCGGACCTCCACAGCAGCACCGTAACTGCCAGGGATCCATGATCCCTGGCTGTGGCGTGGCGGTGTGAGATTGCAATATGCTTGGCAGGACCTCTGCAGCCCCGCCAAGCATATTATGGGTTTACTCACTGCTGGCAGTTTCATGGTAGTGTTCACACCGTGAAACTGCTGGCAGTGAGGAAACCAAGGGGGCCCTACAGGGCCCTCTGATGCCCTGAGGCCATGGGGATACATGCAAGGGGGCACATGGTGTGCCCCCCTGTATGCATGCACTCCCAGGTCCTGCATGGCATGGTCTTAACAGTCCATGCTGTGCAGGAACTTGCTTTGGCATTCCCATTGCGGTTCCTTTTTCAAAGTCACCACCATGGGAAAGCTAAAGGACCGCCCACCAGACAACACAGAAACTCGTAATCTGGCAGGCGGACAGCAGTCTAGTTTGGCAGTACAAGAGCAGAGCTGTGAAGTGCCGCCACGCACCGCCAAACTCACAATCAGGCCCTTAATCTTTCCTCCTAACTAAAGCGTAATTGATTGTGGATAAGTTTTCACTGGGCTGGATTTGCCCCTTTTTTTGTAGCACCATCACTGGATTAACAAGCACCAGCCATTACTAAGGTGTGATTTTCTACCTAACAGCAACATTGCATTAGAAGATTACATTTAAAATGTTGCAAGGTAGCATTCTGCAGTATTGTTAGATTACAAAAATGCTCTACCACAGACTCCTACCAGTCTGTATTCTGCATGGTAGCACCACTGCATATCAAGGCTGAAATACCACAAGGCATTGCTAGGTGACATTTTGCACGCTGCGAGCATTGTTCTTTTACAGTGATGAGAACTAGTTGTCCTTCTTCTGCCTGGCATACTTTTTTATACAACACAATCATTGTTGTGCTGAAGCTTGGATGTTTACTGTATTTCTTTACCATATTTGCAGGCTATTGTTTATACCTTAACCACTAACAAGGAATGGAACTGGTTCTATGTTACATGGGGTTTATATATTTTGTAAAGCATAGTAAGCATAGCAGTGTCGAAATACTTTTTATTAGGGAGTACCAGTGGCTCAAATTAATTCCATCCATAATTGTTTTGTATACATTGCAATTACAAAAGGCCATTACTAAGTGGGGGTTTACAGTACGAATTCGAAAGATGCGGCACCATAGTTGCAAAGCATTTGGTACCAGGTAAGACAATATTCGTGGCATTTAAGATTGCTAAAATAATGACTATACCTAAAAGCTATAGTAAGTTTTGTCATTAAAAATCGATTGAGAGAGAATTACACAGAATCATTCATTTATACACAGTGATTCTGATATGAGACTTTCCTTCCTAAAAAAATGTAATATGCAAACTCAAGAAGTTTTAACAGACGGCTGACCAATTGTAAACTCTCCCCTTTATACATTTCTTCATTGCTTTGTTGATAGTCCCAATGCCCATGCAAATTAATCAAAGCTGTCATAAAGTTGTCTGTTAAGTCTTCAATTGGAGGCAAGAGCAGTTTAGTTGTGACATCAATTATTTTCTATATCCGCAAGGCCTGTAACACCTACAATTGGATAGTTTATTACTTTTCCATTATGTCCTTATTTTATCTATTGGCAAGAGGTGAAAACAAAATCACATGAATTTCCCTCTTAAGCTAGTGTTAAGATGATTTTGAAGGTATAACTGGGATCACAGAGTAGTACATATGAGCATTAAATCTTTCCCCCTATTTAAACTGAATAAGTGTACTATATTTTCCCCAAAGGACAGTAACTTCATTTTTCCGTTGCCATCATTTTAAATTGTTTATATTCTAAACCAGATTCTACGTAACCTACCTTTTCAAATGTATATACAATTCTATTTGGGCTATTTAATGCATAAGAGGCCTTTTTGAGTCTTATGTTTTTATTTCTCTCCAAATAACGTATTTGATACAGCCACATTTAAAATTTCGCAATCTATAGCAATATTTGATATATTGAAAGTCCATTACAAGAGCCATATTTGCTATGGCAAAATCAACTCCTACTTTTCTTATTCCGTTAGAGGACAGGAGACGAAACATCCATCTTGCTGTAGAGCTCAAACTTATTTCCAGGTCCTCGCTTACTCTGTTCTCAAAACTAATAGTTTCATAACTCACTAGGGAAAATAATTAGCCAGCAAGATTTTAATGATTGTATTAGCTGCTTCAATGGTCAACTTAAAATATAGGCATCTAAAATGGTATTATAAATAGGTGATTTAATCTTTTACAGCTTTGAGGTGCCAAACATGTCCAGCTGTGCTATTTTTCCACACTCATAAATAATGATGCATGATGGCTTATGCAATTATTTTGTACCCAGTTCTCCAGGTATAGCTTCTGCTTGGTTCATCACAAGTCAATATTTTTAAGTAGGCAAGGTTCAACAGCAAGTTAATTTTGGTGTTATGATTATGAAGAACCACAAGAGCTCTTTGGAGACCAATGGGGTTACTATGCAACAAACCTGCATTATAGGCATCATAAGCACAGATGCCAAGAGGGTCCAGTTTTGATGGAAACAATCCTTGCTGTGTTTATACTAGTTGTCATTTCTTCTGTTTAGAGATTAAGGGGCGTGGGGGTGGCAAAATACATCTTTGTTATTGATCTGTAGTGGAGACTTTCCATGTGAGATGTCTAATATGGCAAGCCTCCAAACTTCACAGCAGTGTTTGAGACCAATACACTTGCTTTTGGAGGATTCAACCTAAGCTCAAGACAGGATTTCTAAATATGTTTCTTCACCAAGCTCCAGATTCCAGGTTGTGTCAACGCGTGAGAGATACAGCATACCATTTCAGCCACATATTTGCAATAATCCAGCACAAGATGTTCAGTAATATCCAGAAGAGCAGCAAATAGAATACCAAGAACCTTCATGGCTCTTCCCATCAATATTTCATGCCATGATAACTCTGTTCCTCTACATGGGGTACTTCTCATGTTGGGTAGAACTAAAGGAAGAGCATCTGGCCATTCAATGACAGTGAAGAAAACACTTTAGCCAATTTTGCTTTCGTAGTACAATTAGCCCTATCGACTACACCTGATGCTTTGGGATGGTAACTATAATTGAACCTCTGTATGTTCTTCAGTGCTAGGTAGTGGCCCCTCATTCCATTTTTAAAATGAGTTCCTTTATCTGATTTTATAGTAGTTCGCAAACCGAATCTTACGAATACATTCGTCAATAAAGGCTTGGACATTGCAGGGTCATATTTATATGAAACCCACCTGCAGCCATGGCCAAAGACCATCTGATTTACCATATTGCACACTTTTCATACACATTTTCTGCAATATTTCCACAATGTGAATTAAACCAACATTTCTTGAATGTGCTCAACAGCCATCATGACCCACATATGTAGGTGGATGTATGTGTCTGGTCATTTGCTATAGCTTTGACTCTGGCAACACATATCTCCTGACTCCCTTATTCAGTCATGGTATCAGGAAAGACTTAAGCCTCGTTTCATGGAATGTGGGCGGCAGATCAGCCACATTTTTGGATGAAATGTTGATTGTGTTTATTAAGTCTTTTTAAAAAATGTTTGCCTTCAGGAAACGTGGGAAGTTGAGGATAAATTCTTGTTAGAGGGATATAAAACGTTTTTCTGCCTGGCTTGGGCTCTAGAGCGGAAAGAGAGAGTGGGGACCCAATTATTTTCATAGCCGTTGAGCAATGTGGTTCCGGTAAGACAACAAAGTGGGACTCCAAAGTGTTTCAGGGTCTTAGACTGGTATTTGGGAGATCATTTTGCTTTCTATTATTCAGTTTTTATAACGCTAAAAAGGGGAAGCAAGGGCCCTCAAACCTCTCAGCCTTAAGTAGCGCTGTTGAATTATTACTTGTGCCCAAACTCACTATGGGGCATATTATCAAGAACTGCGATAAAATTATTGCAGTTTTAGCGGCAGGAAATTGCCACTAAAACAGCGATAATGGGCTTGATAATATGCCCTTGTGAATTCCCATAGCAACCCAGGTTAACACCAGAACCTGGGCTGCTATAGGAATTCACAAGGACATAATATCAAGCCCATTATTGCCATTTTAGCGGCAATTTCCTTCCACTAAAACTGCGATATTTTTATCGCCGTTCTTGATAATATGCCCCCATATTCTTTGCACAGTCCCCAAACCTGTATGATTAACGAGGGTACCCACATTGAGCACACCACAAAAGGAACAGAATTGAATAGTTTTCCACAAACTTACAATCTCATATTCACTTTAGATAAGATGATAAACCCCCTTAAGCCATGTATCACTCCAAACTATAAATGAAGGGAAATTGCTATGATTATTGATTTTATCTTTGTTTCAGCCTTTCTGGGCTGGATGTACATTGTTACAACGCATGCTTTTACCACGCATGCTGTTACAACGCAAGTTCTACCATGCAAGCCATTACAACGCATTGCTTTGGGGGGTGCTGGATAGTGAATAGTTTAATTTACTATTCCAACTCCAGTCCCCGTGGATAGTAGGGAAGATGTTGGATAGTAAATTAAACGGTAAACAACGTTTACCACGAATTTTTTACTACGCGGTACCTTTACCACGCGGCCGTTACAACGCAAGTCGTTACCAAGACTTGCGCTGGAGGGCGCAGTGGGATAAGGAATTTTATAAATTTATATTCCAACACCTTCCCTAGTATCCACGGGGACTGGTGTTGAAATATAAAATTATAAAAATCCTAAATCCGCGCCCTTCAACGCAAGTCGTAGTAACGACTTGCGTTGTAGCGGCCGCGTGGTAAAGGTATGCGTTGTTACAACCTGCGTTGTAACAACGTACATCCAAATTAAACTATTACTTATCCTAGAGCGCCCCTCAGTCCAATGCGTTGTAATGGTTTTCATGGTAAAGCCTGCGTTGTAACAGCACTGCGTGGTAAAAGTTGTCTTGAAAAGGATGTTCCTCTTCTGGGCTTGCCCTAATTTTCATTTAACATTTTACACAGCCCTGTCAGTGATCACAACCCCTTTGCGTAAGTGCTCGAAAGGGAAGGAACCAACCGGAGCACCCTCGAACACCGCTGGGCATATTGACTTCAACCGACCAGGGGAGGCGGCTACGCTGGATGCAGATAGACGCCAAGGCTTTTTATAGTACTCTGTTTAAAACCCGACAACAGGAGATTCTAATCGGTTTAGACTTTTCAGCCTCTGGTGAAGCGACCCTAAGCTCCTTTATTTCTATTGTCCAGTTGATTGCTGGTTTGCTAATGGTGCCCGTGGTTGGCCTTGCCCCTGATGAGCCTAGATGGTTTGACAGCAAATGTTCTCAGTCTCTTTGCCTCCTAAAGAAATCCCTAAAACAATCCCCTCGAATGGCAAACTGTCGTAGTAATTACAAAGGTGCATTGAGAGAAAGATGGCGTTTGTTACAAAGACAGGCATGGAATGAGCTTATCCAAGCGAGTGAGCAATGGCATTGCTCTCTTTTCTGGTGGGTCATAAATAGACCCTGCTTTTCAGAGCTATCAAGGCCTGCACTATGCCATTATATTACCCCGGAACAATGGATTGATCACTTCACAGGAGTGTATAACTTTGGACATACAATTGGATCCTCCAATGAGATAGAACCCAGACAGGGAGATATCACAGTTACTTTCTCCTTGGAGGAAGGAAATCTGGTCATTGAGGGATTGTCCCAGAATAAGCAGCAGGACCTGACTGGATACCACCTGACCTTTTCCGAGGCAACATAGACATGTGGTCCCTGGTATTGACCTGGGTGCTAAATGCAGCAGCAAGGGAAGGAATGTCGCTTTCTTGGTCAACTGCTACCATCGTTCCAATTTTCAAGAAGGGGGATAAGGATAATCCACACTGGTGCCTCCCCATTTCCCTCATTGACTCCACAGTTAAGGTTCTGGGTCAGATTTCATTGTCTAGGCTTTCCGATTGGGCCGACACACAAACCATATCATTTCTTAGGGGCAGATTTGTTTTTGCTCAGGAAAATCAACTACAGACCAATGCCTCAACCTCTATCTACTAGTGTTCCAATACAGTGTAGCTCAACTAGGTACACTTCTTTGAGGCTTTATAGATCTTACGGCCGCCTTTGACCAGGTGAACTATAAGAAACTGTGGGACCTACTCACCTCTTTGGGAGTGGCGCTCACTATAGTTACCGTCTTAATTAACCTTCATGTCCACACCACAGCAGCAGTCAGATATTCACAGAGGGGGACCTTACTGATTATTTTTGCTGTACCAGAAAGGTCAGTCAAGGTTGCATTTTAGCCACTTTTTTATTTACCATCTATTTTAATAGCCTAGAGACCGCCCTGACCGCATTACCGTCTGATTGCCCCCGAGTGGTTAGAAAAGCATTTCCAGTCCTATTATATGCTGATGATGCTGTGCCGATGGCATGCACACTTATGGGCCTCCAAGTTTTGATCAGCGGGTTTATCTCTTTTATGTACAGGATGGACCCGACGGCTAACTTCACAAAATCGTTCGTTTTGGAAGTTGGCCTTTGGGTGACTCAGTCAAAATCTTTTAAGGCTGGAACCCATATCCTTGCGAAATTTCTGGCTTTCCCCTACCTGGGAATTTTATTTGATGCAAAACTTAAATGGAAACAACTGATGGAAGGAAAATTGGGCAATATGAACAAAGCTATGGGTGCTATTGCCAACTATGCCCACAGATTGGGTTCTTAGTCCCCAGGGGTGATTTTAAAGCTATACCAGTCTACATGCATCTCCAAGGTCCTATGCGGTAGTGAGATATGGGGGTACATGGCGGCTAATAAGCTTCAGCTCGCTTAAAACAATTTTCTGAGGCGAATCTTGAAGGTCCCACAAGGCACTGTACACAAAGAATTATAAGTAAATTATTTAGCTTACTTAGAGACAGGGACGCCTCTGTCATTTTCGATGCACATATGCTCTAGGGATGAAACCGAATTTAACCACTCGATCCTTTTAGACTGTTTGTCACTAGATCACGCTCTTAAAATCCCCTGGGTATGGTATATAAAGGAGTCCTTGGTAGCTTTGGGCAGGGCAGATATTTTCTTTAAATGTGACATATTGAGGCCTCAGGACGTGAGAATAGTAAAGGAACTGTTTTTTAAACATGCCATTACTCAGTGTGAAAATACTGTGCTCATGAAACCAGCTGTCAATGGGCATGTCATGCAAAAATCAGCGCAGGTAATGGAGAAATATATAATGAGTGCTTCTAATAGATTTTTAGTAACCCGATTCAGATTTAACCAGCGCCATTACCTCCTGGTGTCCCTACCTGTTTTTTCACCTGCAAACGTGAGAGGGCTCTGTGGCTGTGACGCAAAGTCTTCACAGGACACCTTACATTTTGTCCTCTTATGCAAATATTTTTCTTAAGCCCCTTCTAAAAGCTATGAAATTTAGACAAGCCTGCTTTGCACTTATTTATGTACAGCTTTTGCCCAGTGATCACACCCTTTTTGTTGTAATGAATTTCTGAGGACGACTTTTAGATCAGAAGATCAAGATGGGAGTGACGGTTGCTTGGACTTTGCGATTTTTGCCCAACTTTTGTAATGATTTATGACTTTAATGTTGTTCTTCTTACGGAATGTCTTCTTTTAACTTTTATGGTTGTGATTACTTCTGAATAAAGATTTTTTTTATTATTATTACATAACTCCTGCCAGTTAATCTGTAGAAATAGTTTTTGTATTGTATACATCCTGCTTTTTCCCAACATGTCTTTTCTTCCTGTGATGTCTCAATTTGCAAATTCCCAAGTTCTTCAAGAATTTGAACTGACATTGACAACAATGTTTTACATTTGCAAATTCTGATCCCCGATTCTCATTGGATGACAATGTACTAGGCATACAAACAAAGCATTTTTGCCAACTTTATCTGCAAAGTTATTGCCCAGTGGAACCATGTCGCCTCCACTGTTATGTGGAACACATTTTGCAAGTGAAATTCTCTTTGGCAATTTCAATGCACTGAAGCAGATCCAAAATACCTGGCCCATTCATTATTGAAATGCCAGCTGATGTCTTGAAACCCACATTAGACAACAATTGCTCAAATTTGAGAACCACTGCAAAACCTTCTTAACTATCCATGTGGATTGTAACACTCAATTCATTAAGTGAGCAGCATGCTCTTTTAATGACATTCAATTTTGATGCCTGTCCTGAAGTTTCATCATAGACGTATGATGCTTCTACAATGGATTTTAATTTGCGAACAGCATATGTTGCTCGAAGAATTTCACAATGGTCTTTCAAATATGAACCATACACAAGTAAAATGTAATTTGCCTACTGGAGTGGCACATCTTGGATATGTGGTCTTGGCTTAGTGGATAATTCTGTCACATCAATATAATCGTGCTCAATATCATCAATTCCATCATCAGCTTCCTTAGAGTCTTCCTATGATAAAGGCAAAAGAGTTTCAGGATTCAGAGTATTACAGCGTTTATTGAAATACTCTCAGCTGCCAAAACAATTTGCTGGTTCCTTGTTAAGCTGCTGTTTGTGAGGTGTTGGGTGTTTCTATGAGTCAATAATGTTTTAACTCAGTGTGGAACTAACACAATAAGTATGTACACCTTCACTATTGCCTCGCTCTGAACAGTTGTCAAAGAAGCAGCAGCAATTATTTTATGCAACCCAGCAAAGCTCACATTATTCGACCTAGTGTGGCAGAAAAAATCATAATGGTCTCCTCGCAGACCCATGTTGCCAACTTAGTGAGAAAGGAAGTGCACAGCCTCCTTTTTCATCACAAAATAATTAACAATCTTTCTCATAATTAGGCAGACCTAGGATGGGTCCAGTACACAATGAGTGTCTGAGCTCCAAGAAGGCTTGCATGCATTCATCGTTACAGGGTACGAAATCACTTACATCATTATGCATACGTTTCTGTAGAGGCTTTTAAACTAAAATAATATGTATATTCCACTGATGACATGAGCCGACCATTTCTAGAAATATCCTCACTTTTATGAATCGCAGAAGTGCTTCTTTAATCCCTTTACAATTTGGTGTCCAATATAAATTACTTCCTTTTGGCAGTACTGAATGTTAGTAGGAGACACTTAATGCCCATATTTAGGCACATGATTCAATAAAGCAAATGTGTCAGACTTTCAGTTCTCCTTTGATTTGGCTGCAATCATCACTACCATGCATCACTTTTGAATCACAAGAAAGGTTTAAACATCCAAATTCTTCTTGAGGATTTGTGAAAAGATTGAGGGGCTCTCTGTATACCCGCCTGGTATCTTATACCAAACAAGGACTTTATTTTTAAATCGAAACACAACAAGATACAGATTATCCGAGTGAAGAGGAATAGAGAATACTGTTGAACACAAATCAATTACTGGAATTTGGAATACAATTACTGCTGGGTTAGGTACCATGGGACAATAAGGAATCACTTTATCATTTATTTTATGCACGTACTGAACTAGCCACCCTTTCCCACTTGTCTTTTTCAAGTCCATCATAGAAGAGTTACATGGGCTGCCTATCACCTCCATCAAAATACCCGACTCGATTATTTTGACAATGATGGATGTGATCTCCTCCTCAGCTTCACAAGTAAGTTTCTATTGAGGAGTGCAGGGATAATGTGTTTAATTTCTCAGTAATCTGTACTCATCTGCACTTTTAATCAACTCAATCAATCAATCAATCAATCAATCAATAGTTAGCTTTATTTAACCATGAAAATTACAGTCATAAAAGCACAATACACATTCAATAAACATTACAATGACAGTTAATAGTTTAAAAGTGCATGTTAAAATAGAGAGGTAAAATATCAAACACATGACAAATTTAAATCATTACAATCCAAGAACATTTCAAATCCCATTATGTCACCAAAGAAATGGCCTCCCAAGGCTCGAAAGACATACTTTTCCTCTGCCACAGGACCCTTTTTAAGTATTTTGATACCCTCCAGGCCACGTGTTCGTTCTCTAAAAAATTTACACGGATGACCGCTGGAAAGCATTGCCTAAGGCCCTGCTGTCTTAAGAGGAAAAGTAGCCAGATTTTCCTTAATTCTAAGAACAACTTGCAAAAGAAAACTAGGTGAATGGTAGACTGTTCTAAGTGGGAGTCACACAGACACGGGGGGTAGCAAACTTGACCAGTCGTTCATTTCGGGAGTGGCCACTAATCTATGTACCGAGCCCAGTCTAAATCTTGTCAAGAGCATTCTGTTGTAGCCACATGGGACAACATATAAATAGGGTTCCATACCCAAAGAAGTTAGCCTTAACTGATGTTGAATCACTGTGGGTTTGGAGGCTTCTTCTGTAATTCTAAGGGAACCCAACATTTCAAGGTCCTCTTTCTTCAGGGTTTCCCTCGAGACTCGAGCCATCGAGCTGGGGTTTGAATAAAAGTCAGGGTGTCCAAGATCATTCATGAACCTATACACGAAGCTGAACCAGGGAATCTTCAGCGCCCCGTCCAGCCCAGTGCTGTTGTGCAGGATATCTCTATTTAGATGAGTCTGCTCGATAACCCATATCCTGTGCCAGAGGAGTATTGGCTCAAGTTTGATAAGGTCTGCTAGGTACGGAACACCCAGCTCCTCATGGCACACAAAGGAGGACGTGCGGGGGGGGATATATCATAGAAAGGCATTTTCCACGGTTTGTAAAGGGAGGGAATTGGCAATGTATGTCGCTGCTGAGATGCACTGGGCCTTATATATTTGCAAATGTTCGCCGGGCGGCTTCTTGCCCAATTTGTTTGCAAAAATGGCCAGGACGCTAGTAGATCTACTGAAGCCCAGTTTTTTCTGCTCAATTGCCCGGGACCATGTACCATTCTGAGAGAAAAGGACACAGAGATACGAAAAAGTACTCGTAGATGCTAGCTTCCTACCATCCAGGCAGATGTCCCTGCCCATATTCCTGCAAATACCTGTGCCACAGCTCATTATGAATGTTTTGGAAAAATTAATATTTAGACCCCAGTCAAGCATAAAGATATTAAAACTGTCCAAAAGCCTTTGTAAACCATTTCCTGTACGTGCCATCAAAACAACGTTGTATGTGTATAGGAGAGCCCGTATTGGTCTCCCACCTGCTTGAAGGAAATCTTGCCCACTCTTTAGGAGTGCCTCGGCCAGCCCGTTGATATACAATTTAAAAAGGAAAGGGGCCAGGACACAATCCTGCCTGACCCCTCTTCTGACTGGAAATCCTGCTGTGCGCTCACCCTCCACCCCGTATCTGACGCTCGCTGAGGCTCCCACATAAAAACGCTGCATAAAGACAATTATATTTGCGCCCACCCCTAGGTCAGCAAGGATCTCCCAAAAACTGGCACGGATTACAGAATCGAACGCTGCAGTTAAGTCAACAAAGACTAAGTATAGACTCCATTTTTTGGCTCTTGTGTATTTTCCTATGATAATTGCCAGATTTAAACTCTGCTCTATGGTGCCCAATCCTTCCCGAAACCCGTACTGAAGGTCGAACAGAAATGGTTTTCTGCTGCCCAGTCTTGCAATCGCTGCAGGACGACTTGACCTGCCACCTTCACCATGGAGTCAAAAAGGGATATTGGTCTATACCAGCTAGGATCATGATGATCTCCCTTCTTGAATATTGGAACAATAATGGACTCTGACCAGGTCTTCAGGAAGGTAGTGCGATCACTTGCATTAACCAGTTGGGTTAGTAGTGGACTCCATAGCAGAACATTTGACTTAAACAAGTCCACTGGCACACTGTTGAGTCCCGGAGCCTTACTCCCCTTGCTACGAGAAAGAGCCAGAACCATTTTGTCCAGCGTTACATTAAGGTTTCCATAATATATAGAGTGAGTTCCCAGGGGTAATTGCTCACCGGAGGCTGGGCCATTATGTAATGCAGAGAAATGACTTATCCAGTCCTTTTCTGGGATTGCGATCTCAATGGAAGGGCCTCCACCCCCATCCAAGGGCGTGGCCCTTAATGTCTTCCAAAAGGCCACAGAGTCCTTCTTTTGGGCAGCGGTGTTTAGCGACTCCCAGGCTTCCTCCCTCAGTGACCTATTTCTTACAGCAATAGTCCTTTTATACAATGCTCTAGCCTTCCTTCTCAACTCAATTTCCTTTCCTGAAAAATCCCAAACCTCCTTATTCACAGTGTTCCTTTAAATCTAGAGGTATTACCATTGTTGTTGGAACTGGGAACATTCTCACTTTTGTTTCTTGTGATTTTATTTTGAAATCAACATCGTAATCCTTTGTCTGAATGCCAACACAAGCCAGTGTCCAGTAATTTATTCAATTAAAATTGCACAAAAGATCACAACTCAACAAATTTACTGGACTTGTCTTATTAATTAGGAAGTCATGATTGTCACTCCTTGAACCATTTTAACTGCAACATTTGCTGACAACTTATTAGTCAGTTGCTTATCTGAAAAGCAGAATGCTTGGGCTTTTTTTTCCCGAGAAGGGTGGGTTGGGAACTTCCACCATTCTAACCTTGGATTGGGTAGCACCTGTATCAATCAAAAATGTTAGTAGATGGCCGTTAATTTTTCCTTCCACATTGGGACATCCTGGTTTACCTCCAGAACGTCTGTAAATATGCAATCCTCCTCCTCTCTAAGGCTAACCCAGTGCTGTAGGATCTCTGAGTGCAGCTGTAAATTGTAGAAAATTGGAAATTAATTACTGAATGTTTTTGCTGACATTTTACATTTGGTTCAAACCCAGACATTTTATTCTGCATAGATGGTTGTATGACTGAGGCTGAAGGCATATTCTTATTGAACTGCCTTACAATCTGCACAAAGTTTAGTAGGGATGGTACCATTGACAGCATCACCCATTTCTTTACATTCAAATTGTACTGCATTTGGTCAATTATTTGCAACTCATTTTGAAATATATTCACATTAAATCTGCAAGTTAATTCTCGATGTCCTTCTTTAGCACAAATGTGACACTTTCCAGTTTTCATGTGCTCATTATTATTGGTGTTAAAAGCAGTGTCAGTAAACCCTCTACCTTTGCCCTGAATACCACTATCTCCAGCCTGCAGAGAGAGCACATCATCACCAGAACTTTGAAAAGTTCCTTGACCACATATTTGAAAGAACTTCATCTGAGCCATCATCAACGTTTACTTTTTCATTTTCTTTTTCACATCAGAATAGTCACTACAAAACTTCTCAAAGGCAGAGATCTCATCTAACGATTTTACTTGTCCGCACATCCTACTCTAGTCACCTTTAAGGTATTCTCCACCCAAACATTTTGCCTGCTTTCCTCTTTTTTACTGATTCTTTTTGTTGACCTTAGGAATCTGAGCACCTTACCACTGCTGACCAGTGATAAAGTGCATATGCTTCTCCCCTAAACATGGTAACGTTGGTGTATGCACAAAAGGCATATTTAATTTAATTATAAGTCCCATGTAAATAGGTATACCCAAGTAAAGTAAATGCTACTAATACCCAAGTAAAGTAAATGCTACTAGTAGGCCTGCAGCACTGATTGTGCCATCCACATGAGTAGCCTTTCAAACCTGTCTGAGGCCTGCCACTGCAGGGTCTATGTGAGCCGTTTGCTGCAACATCGACTTGGCATTTAAAACCCTTTGCCCAGCCTTGAACCCCCCTTTTATTACACATGTCACCCCTAAGGTAGGCCCTAGGTAGCCCCCAGGGCAGGGTGATGTGTAAGTAAAAGGTGGGACATGTATATTTACGTTTTGCATGTCCTGGTAGTGACAAACACCCAAATCATAATTCATCACTTTGAGGCCTACTCCTCTCAAAGGTTAACATTGGGAATTCCTTAATACAATTTTAAGTTGTAATTCCTGATTAGAAAGGGGTATCTTTGTCATGTGTTTTATCTTTGGAATGGGAAGGATACATGCTATTTACTGGTACAGGTGGATTCAACATTACTCTTTTTGAAATGACACTTTTAGAAAGTGGGCATTTCTCTGCTCTTACTGTTCTGTGCACCTGCAGCCTGTCTCCAATATACATCTGGGACGGATGACAACTTCACTTTGTGCATTCCTTCTAGTCTGCCACAAACACAGGAAGGGTAGGAGTGTCTGAGCACTCATCTGCACTCTGATGGCTATTCCTAAACAGCAGGGAGGGAGGGAGGAACTGATAGGTACAGCTGGATGTGTAGTGACCTATCCCCACACAATGGGCTGATTATCCCCTACTGATAGTCTGGAGTCAGGTCTGGAAAGAAAGAATCTCTGTGCACTTCAACTTTGCATTCTCCCTCACTTCAAATGCACAACTCTGAGCCCTCCAAACCAGGCACTTCTGGACCTGTGAAGAACTCCACCTGGAAGAAGGCCTGCTGTGCTGCTACAAGGACTGCCACTCTGCTTGACTTGTGCGCTGGAACAACTGCATCTGCACTGCTTTGCTATTGCTGTCTGCTCCCCTCTGCCAAGCTGAGGAATGACTGGACCCATCCCTCTTTAACCCAGAGTGACTTCAAGGGCAAGTTGGATTACCTCCTGTTCTGAAGCCTCAGAGACATCAAAGACTTCATGAAACCCTGCAACAGCACCTGGAATCTTCCATCTGTGAGTCCTCAACCTGCCAAGTGGTGCCAATCCAGGACGGTGCCCTTGGAAGCGAGGTTTTTGTGCCGATCCAGAAAAATCAATATGTTGTCTTCATTGTGCTGATCAGACTGATGCATCCTCTCTAACAGTGATGAATTTGCCACTAGGGGACATCCCTTCAATAACTGCACGTTTCGTCGATGATGGACTGCATAACTCACAAATGACGCATTGCATGCATCTCAAAGGGGTTCACCGACGAAGTTTCACCGACTGTGTGGATTGGAACAGATGCCTTGCCTACATCCAAGAGATTGATTTCGACAAATTGCCTCCTCTCATCCCGTCTTTGATGCTGATGCCGCCTCCATCCAAGGTACATTTTCAGCTGGCGAAGGCTGGTCCCTGTATTCAACCCGTGTTGCATCGTGGTCAGCCTGAACCTTGTATTTACTCTGGTCAAGTGCAATTAGATATCCCAGGTTGGCACTTTAAGATTATAAGCACTATATTTTTAAATATTCTTAAAAATGTATAACTCTAGTTCTACTTATTAGATTTTTGTTTTTTTGCTCTTGATTTACTCATAAAATTATTGTCTATTTTTCTAACTCTATGTTAAGTTTCTTGTGATGTATTTATTGTGTTACTGTGTGTTGGACAAATAATATACATATGAACTCTTTAGATAAGCCAGACTGCTCTGTGCCAAGCTACCAGAGGGTGAGCACAACTTATCTCTAAGTGTTTATCTTCTTACACTGACTAGAGTGGTGGTTCATACTCTGCCAATTAAAGACCTCATTCCTAACATCTGCTCAATATGCCACTCTTCTCAGGAATGCCAGCCCCACACAAAGGCTGAAACAAATCTCAAATCGTCTTTCTTTGTTCATCAACTCCCCTATGCTGTCTGTAAATCTGCATTCATCTCTCATAATGCACATTTACTCACTAATCTACACTTTGTATTGCTTTCATAATTTTTGACCAATGAACTTGTTACTGGGCAACCTTTCCTTTCAAAAACTCAATTATCTGAGTGTACTTCGGCATGATAATCGGTGAAGGCCTAAAACTAGAACCTTCTATCAGTGGTTCTTTGACAGGCCACTGTACCACTGTCTTGCACGTGATCCACACATCTCTATGCACAACGGATGAAAATATTGCATTCATATCTTCCTGAAACACATTAGGAATGCTCCTAATTCTCTCTACCTTCTCATTTCTCTGGTTACTCTCTAAGCTTCAGTAAATTCTTTGCAAATGTCCACAAATATTGACGACCCCATGAAACATGCACATATGCTCCTCCAGACACTTCTTGCAAAGGGTACTCTTTTTCAACTTCCCCAACTCTCTTTCAACTTTCCCAGCTCCTAAGTTCATTTTTCCCCCTCTGAAATGATGATCAGCATGCTTAGTGCACTGTGTAATTTCAGAAAAAGTGAAAGTTAAATGAGCCAATCGGCTTATTCCACTTTCATTGCTATGGTGTTTGGTGGCATGTATCAGCCCCATAGCACCAAAGCATAAGGAAGAGGCTTTGTTGGAAAGAGGGCCCTTTCCATTGGCACCTTTCCCTTGTAGATCCCACAGCAGGGTGATTCATTAGCAGGGATCCATTCCACTAGACATCAGAGATTCTTTTTTGAGGGGGGAAGCAGCCCCCTTACAATGTGCTAGTGCTCACCCTCCCTGGGGCCAAAATTTATTTTGCCTCCACAGGGACAGATTAGAGGTTGTTATCTCCAATCTGTCCCCTGAGGGCGGAAAGCCTACTAGAAACCAGGGATGATGGTACAGGGCAGCCCGACAAGGCATTGGGCATAATCCCACCCCTCAAATGTCCAGCAAGTCTTTCTGACCCCCCTGAGGGCAAAGAAGACGTCTTTAACTCCAATATGCCTGGATGGAAGGGACTGAAAGCCCCTTGGACACAATGATTTGATTTTATTGCTACAAGGTGTGGGGTGGCCTGCCCATCCGCTCACACATGAAGCCTAGCCTCTAGCTCCAACATGATCGCAGCAGCATTTCTGCTCCCCTAGGGGCAAAAAACATCCCCATATTTTCTGCAAGATTTGATATTTTAATTGTGAATGTTTTTTTTTTTTTTTTTTACAGATATGGGTAGCAGAGTCCCAATATCATCCTACCTGATTGGCTGCACTTTTTGGGCTCGGGTCAGCTGGCAGCCTGGAAAACCTACCAAACTCATGCGTTTCTGAAAAATACCCATCCGGGGGAGTCCAGGGTGCTATGCCTTGTATGAATCCCATAAAGTTTTCTTACTCACTTGTATGACTTGCCCGAGTGCCCCCGACAGGCACAAATCAAACCAGGGTCAATGAGTGTCACTCCGCAAGACTCCCATTGACCTTGGTTTTAAGCTTGACTGTTGGATGCACTAGACCCAGCCACACAAGTGGGGTAGCATTTCCATCTGGACACGTGGTGGAAAGTTAGTTGGTAGGAAATCTGTGGCTCCCTGCAGAATCCAGAACATTCCATCACTGAAATGTGAGAAAAATGTGTTTTTAGTCAAAGTTTGAGGTTTGCATGGGATTCTGGGTGCAACAACCTGCTGAGAAGCACACAAGTCACCCCATCCTGGATTCCCTTAGGTTTCCAGTTTAAAAAAAATTAAAGGCTTCCCATGTTTCCCGAAGTGTTGGCTAAGCTAGGGCCCAATATCCACGGATACCTACTTTGCAAAAAATGGGTCCGTTTTGAGTGGAAAAATGTGATGTACCCATGTTGCATTTTGGGCCTTTCCCTGTTTTCCTGTTGCAGGCAGTAGGCCTAACCACAGAAGACTTGGGGGAATGCTGGGTGGAAGGAGGTTTGTGGCTCCCCACAGATTCCAGAACTTTCCATCACAGTAATCTGAGGAAAACTATTTTTTTTAATTTAGAGGTTTGCAAAAATGGTCAGTATTGAATTGAAATATGTGATGTATCCATGTTGTGCTTAGGGCTATTTCTTGTTGTAGGCACTAGGCCTAACTGCAAAAGTGAGGTACCATTTTTATCAGAAGACAAGTAGAAGCAAGGAATGGTAGGATGTGTATTGTTACCAATTGGATTTCACTCTTTTGCCCCTTTCAATTGGAAACCACGATGTAAGAAAATAGACAGTTTGAAAAAAGACCCTCTGAATCATATGCTCGTACACATACCCACAAATTCAGAGATGTGCAAATAACTACTGCTCCTAAACCTTATATCTTGTGCACATTTCAGAAATACATAGGTTACCTTGATACCTATTTTCACTCTATATACTTCACCATATAAATAGGTCTGTACTCATTACACAGTGTAAAACCATTGTCTGATGCAGCTCAGTTGTTGGCTCAGAGAACCTCAGGTTCTTAAAGAACATACAAACCCTATTTATCCCCACAACCGAAAGGGTCTAGCAAATATAATGGTATATTGCTTTTATAAATTGGCCATCGTGACAGAAAATTACAGATAAAAACATTGACACAAATGGATGTTTTTTTTCCTACTCATTTTCAATGTTTCTTTATTTCAACAGTTAGTTTAATATATATGAACCCTTGCTGTATTTGGAATTCCGGTCCTTTTCAAAATATATAGCTTTTCTAGATCACTCATGGATTTCACAATGGTTTGCACCGCAAATTGGAAGTAGGTTGAAAGCACAAAAAATAGGAAAAATGGGCTACCTCTTTGAAAAATGCGAAAAACTCTGGGAAACAATGAGGGGGCTTATTTACAAGCCGATTGTGTTGCTGGTGCATCACACTTTGTGATGCATCAGCAATGCAGAGTGCAGACCCATATCTATCAGGCCATGCAAAGCACTAGTCGCTGAGTTACCTTACTCTGCATCAAAGAGGCATTGTGATGGGCGGTGCCACGCAACACCTATGGATTCTGATGCATTCCCAGAACAAGAACTTGTAAACCTGAGAATGCATCAAAAGCCTACGCCACCGCAGGGGAGGCGTAACAAGGAAAAATAACTTTAGAATTCAGAGCATTCCTGCCCTTTTCTTTTGACACAGGGCAGCACAGCAAAGTGACTTGCTGCACTGCCCAGCGTAAAAAACTAGTAAATTAGGGCCAGATGTAGGTCGGTCGGTAACGGCCGAAAATCGGTATTTTCGGCCGTTACCGACCGGTATTGAAAAATTGGTATGTAGGGGCTTATTTTTACAGAATCGGTAAATTTACCGATCGGTAAATTTACCGGTTCTGTAAAATACCGAATCGGTATTTTTTACCGATTCGGTAAATTTGAGATGTAGGTGGGACTCTTCTGAGTCCCACAAGCCTTACCGAATCGGTATTTTACCATCAAATCCAATTTGATGGTCAAATACCGATTCCGGTGTGCATGCACATGTGTGCATGCACACCTCTGCCATATGACAGGCAGACCTGCCCTTGGGGCATGTATGCCTGCCACATGGCACCCGACCCTGTTTTGGGGGGCCAGAGGGTGTCAAAGTGACACCCCCTGCACCCTTGTGAAATTCGGTATTTACCGATTCGGTAAATACCGAATCGGTAATGCCCATTCATTCCTATGGGCTTCAAAGCCCATAGGAATGAATGGGCATTACCGATCGGTATTTACCGAATCGGTAAATACCGATTTTCTCCGATTCGGTATTCCAGCACATCTGGAATACCTACATACCCACCCCTCAGATTTACCGATTCTTAATTACCGAATCGGTAAAATTCGGTAATTAAGAATCGGTAAATCAATCCTACCTACATCTGGCCTTAAGTCCCTTGTTTTTATTTTGTCAACTCTGGATGTTCATGAAATCTGGGAAGATTATGACTTTGGCACATCAAACCGTTTTTTGATGCCATTTTTAAGGAAAAAACAACCACTTTTATCCAGAGCATTTTTTTTTAGGTTCCTAAAAAACTCAACATTTTGCTATATTTTGGCTATTGTTTTCATCCCTTGCAGGAGAATTCACAAACCCTGGGTACCTTTAGAGTCCCTTGGATGTTGAAAAACAAGGAGGCAAATTTGGCGTGGATAGCTTATGTGGACAAAACGTTAGGGAGGCCTAAGCACAAACTACCCTAAATTGCCCAAAAAGGGTTAGCATGAGGGAGGGGGGGGCTAGCAGCAAAAGGGTTAAAAAAACAAGCACCCTCCAACAGACACCCTGCTATAGAACTTAAGCTCTTTATAAATCTGATACCTTTACATAACTCACATAAAATTCTAAATAACTTCAATGAAACATGAACCAACGATACATTGAGATGATGCACAATAGATTTCAATATGTCACAACTTTGCTTGCGTAACACAAACATGTTCACCAAGTCAAAATAACATATCACACGTGGCATGACATCTCACACCCTTCAAAACTCTAATAATGCTCCCTGAGTCAACTCGTTAGACATCAATACCCATGCATGTACTTCTGGAAATTTTCCAAAATCTCCATGACCCTCCAACTTTCCGCCACCAAACCATTTTACTAATTAACTTAATTAATTAGTGGTAATTATGTTAATTAGATTAATTGGCTCATTGCCTATATTCTCCACCAAGAATCTGCTGACTTTCTAAGTAAAATAATGAATAGGGTCCATATATAGGATTAGGACTATCTGAGTAGTCATAAGAGTAGATCCAATAAACGTATGCAAGAACTCATTCCAAGTCAAAAGTTATAGATTTGTTTAAAATTAAGATCATTAAAGAAGCCAAAAAGTAATTAGTTATTCAATATTAATCAATATCTTGGTAATACATCAAAATCAAATAAAGTGTGGGAATCAACATAAGGTAAACCTCCAAAGAAAGCAAACAACCAGAGCTAAGCGTGACTGACATAGAGTCTGCCTCCAAAGGAAAGCCAAGAAAGTGTCAGTGAAAGTCAAATAACAGACTAGCATTCAGTCTGCCAAGTTAGAAAGGCAAAGTAAGTCTTTAAATATAACATCAATAAACAGAATAGCACAAAATCTGTCTGATAAGAGAGCACAGAAAGAAGTAGCACATCTCCCAGAAACATAATCTTTTAGTTTTTGACAGAACCGTCACACACACACAGTGTGAGACGTGACATAATGGGGTTGAGCTAGCAACATATCATTCTAGTAAGCCAATGAATATTCAAAAACATAAGATATATTAAGCAAGATGCATCTAGAAACACCCACTCAACTGCATATCAATTAATAAGGTGAGCGTAGGAAATGAAGGTAATGACATTAGGTTTCTGAAATATAATTTCAATAGACGGCTCAACTAATGAATGGTCCATATGAAAGACTCTAGCAATGGATCTTTAAAGCTACAAATACAGGAAAATCCTGGACATGGCTTCCTCAAGAGGAAACCAATTAATAAAATGTATTACTATATTAACACAATGGTTTATTTGTCATTGATTTTCTGAAAAGGAAAAGCACACATCACACCTGCCAGTGTAAAAACGTGCTTACATAAAATAAAAGTGCACATTTCTTTCTGCAAATATGTTAATGCATGTAGTGTGAGGCCTATTGATGAACTAACCACATCTAATTTAGACATTATATTCTAGTTAGTAAAAATGCTCTAACATGGGTATTCACAATCCATTTTCTGACACCTTCTTTTCCTGGAAAGGATTTCTCAAAAACAAATTCCCCAACTGGGAATTTGTTATTGAAAAACATAAATCAAATATCTCTCCAACATACTAGGATTTTTCTACCAGTGCATGGAGTTCATTGATTGGTTTCTTATTTGATATCACAAGCCTTACTCTGGTAGTCCCAAACAAGAAAGATGTACAAAGGAACAAACAGTTTTAATATGGCAGACATTCTTTTCCTGTGCTACCTAGGGACCTTTGGCTAAAGGACCTTTGGTTGGAGGGTTTCACAAGCAGGGCCTGTGGAGGCTCTTTCGTTGGAAATATGGCCCATTGCAGGACTCTAGATATGGCTACAGAATCTAAAGTTTGACTGACTGACTATCGGCAGCTTCTTGGCGGATGTCCAGCATCCACCAAACTCTAAAGAAGCCCTACAGAATCTCATGAATTACTGAAAAAGACAATTTAATCCAGTGGATTGTAAAAGCTCACCAAAGACCAGATCCATACAAATCTTTAACATTTAGATCAAATCTTGACAAAACCGTATCTGCAGAATTATAAATGTGAAATACAATTGTCTCAATAACACAAGGAAAAGCTAATTCCTTGCTATGAACCAATGCCAGAGTGTTGCATGTTCTTTACACATTCCCTACACTAACCTCTAAACACTCAACAAACTGAACAAGAGCACCAGGCAGCCATAGTCGGATTCTATTTTCACCAGCTCTCTCCTATATATGTTTATATACTTTCCGCTAGGTGTTGTGACAAAGTGCATATTTGAGCTATTAACATTTTTAGAGGTATCTTTAGAACAATGTGACCAGTGTAGAAGAATTGTATGCATTTATTGTTCTGCGTTTATATTTTTGTGGATCAATAAAAACGTGCAGAATGCATTTTCACACTCATTTCTTGCTCGATATCCTGCCTATGTGCTGGACCGATCACGCGCTCATCAAATTCTTCATAACCAGCAACGGAACCAGAAGGCCGGCATATAGTACCTCTCCCGAATTTCTGTACAGAGATTGGAAAGCTCTGGATAAATTAAGATCTGCCGGCACCGTATTTAAAGTGGAAAACAGTTTCTCCCCCACTAATTCGGTGGAGGACAACTACAAAGCCTTCTGTACGAAGATATCCTCTACCTCTGACTCCTTCGCCCCCCAGAAAAAATACAAACCTAAGAGCAGAGCACCAGCCCCCTGGTTTGAAGACTCCTTGAAAGTCCTCAAACTAGCCTGTAAACAAGCTGAGAGGAAATGGAGGCAAGGCTACTCCGATACCAATAAGTCACTCTGGAAAAATAAACTCCAGGTATATAAAACTGCAATTGTTCAAAGTAAAGCTAACTACTTCTGCTCCACCATAGTTAACGCTACCAACAGCTCGAAAAGTATCTTTCAGATTCTTAACAACCTTACCCACCCCGACTGTACCAAAAATACAATCCTACCCACACAAGCACTCTGCGACAATCTTGCACTATTTTTTAAAGATAAAATTGAGACCATCATCCACAACCTGAACACCTCCCCACCACTGGATAGTTCCAATGGCCCTGGGGCTAGCACCACCGACCCTGATCCGATGCACACAGGGCACCTTCCCATGGAAAGGTTGCGGGAATTCCCCCCCATTTTAGAAACCGACTTTGACAGATTGGCGCTCGGGATCACTTCGGGCTCCCCTCTCGAGCCTCTGCCTCCAAAAATCTGGAAAGGTTTTGGAACAGAACTCTTCGGCACCCAATCTTTGTGTTGCGGATTTGTTCCAACTCCTTGGAAGCAGGCTCTTATCACCCCGCTGCTGAAAAAACCCTCCTTAAACCCTGAATGTCTGTCGAACTATCGGCCTATCTCCCTCCTGCCATTCCCGGCAAAAGTTACCGAACGATGGGTGAGTTCCTGTCTCTCTAAACACCTTGAGCAGTATCACATCCTGGACGGTATCCAATTCGGCTTTCGTCCAGCCCATGGTACCGAAACAGCTGTCCTGACAGCCATGGAAGATCTTTGTATGCGTGCAGACAGGGGCCAGGCAGTAGCCTTGATCTTGCTGGACCTGTCTGCCGCATTCGACACGGTTAACCATGGGATTCTGCTGGAGAGACTCGGAGAGGCTGGGGTGGATGGTACGGCTCTGCTATGGTTCCATTCTTACCTGCGGGACAGGAAGCAGGCTGTGTCCCTCCCCCATTCCAATCCGCCTTTGCCTCAGTGCCCCACGGGGTGCCCCAGGGCTCGTCCATCAGCCCCATTCTTTTTAACGTGTACCTTAAGCCCCTGATCACGTTAATAAAGTCCCATAGGTTAAAAGCAATCAACTATGCGG
This sequence comes from Lissotriton helveticus, assembly GCF_964261635.1. Lineage (NCBI taxonomy): Eukaryota > Metazoa > Chordata > Amphibia > Caudata > Salamandridae > Lissotriton > Lissotriton helveticus. The sequence goes on from NC_136063.1 coordinate 945,922,107, forward strand.
ACGACACCCAGCTCATTCTCTCTTGGGAAGGAGAAGAATCCATCCCTCTAACATCGTTTCACGACTGCCTAAGAGATACGGCTGGTTGGCTGCACAAAAACTCCCTGCAATTCAACTCCTCCAAAACTGAGGTTCTGTTTTGCGCTGGAAGCCGAACCCCACGCCTATTCCCCACCGAATTCTGGCCCCCGGAAGCACCGGAAAAACCACAGCCAGTCACCACGGTTCGCAACCTGGGTGTCATGATGAACAACAAGCTGAGTATGGAAACCCAGGTTCCAAAAACAGTGGGGATCTGCTCAGCCCTACTGCGCTCTTTGCGCAAGATCATGCCACTCCTCCCCGCACAAGCTCGAGCGTTAATAGTCAGGTGCACTATTCTTAGTCGCCTTGACTATTGTAACGCACTGTTACTTGAGTCCCCAGTTGTGCTGCTGGATCGACTCCAAAGAGTTAAGTCGGCCGCCGCCAAGCTAGCTCTTGGCTGGACCAGGAGGTCCTCTGCCACAGCGGCCTTAGCCGAGCTGCACTGGCTCCCTTTAAAGCAGCGAGTGGCCTTCAAAGCCCTTTGCCTTGTTTTTAAGGCTTTGCACGGAATCGGTCCCAAACCTTTGCAAACCATGTTTTCCTGGTACACCCCCACCAGAACTCTCCGCTCTGCCTCAGCCTGCCTTGTCACAGTACCTAGATTCAACAAGGTCAGGACTGGGGGTAGATCCTTCAGAGTCGCAGCTGCAAAACTGTGGAACAGTCTGCCCCTTGACATCCGCCAAATATCGCAACTCCTTCCCTTCCGAAAACATATCAAAACCTGGCTTTTTCCCTAATCCTATTCACTTGCTACTCGCTCTCAGTCTCCTCACTTAAGGAGTATTCTCCAGCGCCAGGATACCTGCAAGGTGACAGCCGCGCTATATAAATGTTTTAAATAAATAAATAAATTAAATAAATACATTTTCACATGCATATACTGACATAGTACTATTGCTTTCGAATCAAATTTTCTATTGTATACAAGTGTGTTTTGCTGATATGTGTTATTTAGTCTTCAGTTTTAGAAATAAATGCCAACTTTTACAACATGGGATCTTTTCTGTCAATCATATTTTCTTTCCCCTCTACCTTCTTCTCTCTCTCTCTTAACTCTGCAGCACACAGTCAAGATTTGATGGTTTATTTCCACTGTTATTGTTATTCTGCACTTGATTAACTTTCGGTCACAACCAGCAACATTTACAAGGTCTTCCCGTTGTTGACTGTGACTTAGGGCCAGATGTAAAAACATTTGGAATACCAATTTCCTAATTACGATTCTCTCTGAATCGCAATTAGGAAATAAGTATTCCTAATGTACAAAACTCTTTTGAGTTTCATTAGCGATTCATAGCGAGTCACAAATATGTCTACCTCATGCATATTAATGAGGTAGGTCACAATTTGTGACCTATTAGGAATCACCGTTATCAGATAGATGATGGTCTGCTGAGGTCAGCAGACCAACATGTCTGTGATTGCTTTTATGTAAAGTAATCTTTTATTTTAAATGCTGTCCGTTTTGCTTAAAGGAAAACAGGATGAGTTTAAAAAAAAAATGAAACCTTTCAATTATAATATTCAAGAGTAGTCCCTGGTCTGTGGTACCACCGCCTTCTTTTTAATTTTTTTTTAGCATTCTCCTCAAAGGACCCATTCCTCTTTGTGAATCGGTTGCCACCAGTGTTTAACTGGTGGTAAAGAATTACTGTTTTGCGACTGGAATTTTGTCGCAAAATATTAATACATACCGTTCTGATTCTGTATTTGGAAGGGATGCTCCTGCCAAATACTGAATCAGTATTTGGTAGTGTTAGAAATTGGGTTTCTGGTTGGCTAGGGTATGCACCTAAGCTAGGCAGAACCCACCACTCTTGTCAGGGCAAGTAAGTTCCACATCACAGAGAACCTGTGTTCACCCTCTTGGTAGCTTGGCATGAGCCATCAGGCTTATCCCAGGGTCAATGTGTAAAGCGTTTGTGCAACACACACATCCCAGCAACACAATAAATACACCACAATAGAGACTTCTCATGGATTACATGACAATATATTGGGCCTGATTCACAAAGGCAATCTGAGACAAAAGTCTAACTTTATATATTTTGGTATTCACAGAGGTAATTAGCAAGTTGTATCTTTACGTCTACAGTCGGGCCAGAATCTGCGGCTTGGGCCGTACTCTCTGCACCCAGGCTGTACTCTCCGGCTCAGGCCGAACTGTCTGGATATAGCTGGATGAAGTTTAGTCAATTGCCGGAATGCAATTTTTACAAAAAAGAACATTAGGTACATGTGATAAATGGTAATGGAGGTCATGAAAATCAGTTTGGGAAGGGAAAAGGGTGTGGCCGGACACTACATCATATCCCAGAAAAGTTTGCTCCTTTGCATCATGGTACATGCAGTTCACAATTTGTGCTCTTCTCAGTTCCATTTTGTTTTATTAGGGGTCAATTACGTGAGATTGATGAAAACAATATTGATTGACAATAATATCAGGAAAAAAATATTGGTTACATAAATATCACCATTCTATACTTAATTAGGAAAAACACAAATATCAATGACCGAAACATCAATGACACAAATATTTTGAAAATGTATATCATTACCTACAAATGAATATATAAAGGTAAAAAATATCAAAACACACAATATCTACAAAACTAATGCCATGAGAAATAAACACAACTATTACAATTTAATTTACTTACTCTATTTTAATTAAAACAACAAATAAAATAAAACTCTACATAATCCAATACTCGTCTAACTATATTGTTTACTTATTATAACAATAAATAAACTGTAAACACATATACAAATCTAAAATACATTTAAAAAAATCAAACAATTAAGAATGAAAAAATACTTTCAACAATACATTTATTATAAAAATAAACATTAATGATTGAAATGAAACAACAAATACATACAGATTCACACAAATGTACACAATAAGTCAAACTAAATGAACAATAGCCAATAAAAACAAATGTAAAGCAAGCTAACCAATAAAAATTGTATGTTACTAACACATACAACATAAAAGTAACAGAAAATGTTAACACTTACACCACAAAATACACTAAAGCTACAAGACTAAAAAAACTACCTTCACAAGTGAATCATTTATTTTAACTTAGAGCCTCATTATGATGTCTTTCGGAAAAGCTCGGAAAGGCATTCAGATTTTCCGAATCCAAGTTAGAAACCATGTTTCTGACCAACTTGGAAACATTTTGACCATCCAATTATGATGCTAGGTAACTATTCTGTCTGTCAGACTCAGTTCTTACCGGCATTCAGAGACTCCGAGTCAGTCGGAGCCGAATCATACACCTCCAAGGACCGCGTTTCCGACCAACATATTACAGTGTCAGATTCAGACAGCTGTTCTGTTCTGAATCAACACAGAACGGCTGTCGGAAACTGATTTTGGGGGCCCGTGTAAAGCCCCCCTTCACCTGGAGGCCTCTGGTTGGAGCCCATGGGGGTACCCATGGGACCCCTCTTAACAACCATGCACAGTGTGGCAGGCACCATGGGGTGCCCAACAAAGGGTGCCAGGTTTTCTGCAACCACCCCTTTTTTCAATGGGAGCCTGTGTTGTTGGTCGCAACACAGGTTTCCATTTAAGTCAATGGGAGTCCGACTGAGCAGTGTTCGGAAACATCGTAATTGGTCGGGCGAACTCCCCGAACCAGAGTCAGTTGGAAAGGATTCCGACAAGGAGTCAGTCGCAATGCTTTTCGACCCAGATCGTAATGAGCCATCATTGTAAGTAACTAATTTAAAAATCATAAAAATACAAATAACTTACCAAGTACTATATTTGTATGTATCTACTAAACTTTAGACAATATAGAAAAAGTAGAACACCCTCTTCAGCCTACAGATACAATAAAATTCAACAAACAAAACACCTACAGAAAGGTTGATAAAAATAAAGTAAAATTACAGCATCTCTAAATATCAGCTACATTTTTAAAGTAAAAAAAACTAAAATCCCTCAACCCCTATAATCTACCCACAAATAAATATTTAAAATATAACTAATATAATTTTTTTCCCCAACAGAAAATGAACCGCCTGATCCACATTAGAACACCCTCAACAGAAAACTGAAAAAAAAACTGCAATTATAATCAACAACACATATGTAAGTGTAAAATGAAAACCGTAATATTTTATGTACATTTGCAAAGCCAAAGTAATAATATTATAAAGTATTTACCTGTATTATTAATCTTTTTTCAGACACAATGGCGAAAAGAGCAAGATATTGACAGAAAGAGCAAGGTATATAATCTTACAAAAAGGCAAACAATTATTCTCGTAAATGGGCTACTATTACAGCTCAAAAAGCAAAAGCACTGAACATGTTCATTGGACATGTACAAAATCTACTTTAATGTTTGTTATGGGGGGCAACTATGAAAAATGATGTTATTATTAAAGTGAGAAAATGCAACCACGTCCACATGTCACCTAAATTGAAGTTAAGGCATATACTTAAAGATTTATAAGAGGCAAGCTCTGGTTCCCAACCGCCCACCATTAAACTTCTAAATGATATATTTTCTAAAGTACCTGAACACATCAAATGTCCGCTACCAGCTATATCCACCATACCACACTAATTGCATGAATTAAGGAAGCCACAAGTAACACTCATGCTGCCTCTAGAAGATATGAAGACATCCAAATTCAAATCAGTTAACCACCACATGTAATAATGAACCATTCCTTCTATATGACAACTCAAATATTGAAGAACACAATATTATATTTTCTATAGCAGATAACAAAACTAAACCAATGTCACACTTGGATGCTGAACAGAACATTCATAAGGTGCCCTAAACTATTCTCTCAAATATACTCTAGATATGGTGAATATCAAAACACTGATATACCCCTCATATATGACTTGCTTTCTAATAAATTAGCACATACTATGAACTACTAAATAACACAATAATTTAATTCAACAACTAATCGCCATGTAAAATAATAATCAACTTTGAACAAGCATGATACGAATAATAAACTATACCCACACACAGCTGCTCAAAAATGTTACTACTGCTTTTTTCAAAGCTACATTCAGGAATTGGATAGACAGTTATCAGATACTACAGCTGATGTGCATCTGCATTCAAATCCATTAGCACAAATAACATCTCTAATTGAAAACAGGCTTATGAATTGGCGAGATCAGTGTCTTATTAATGACTTAGATTTCAGATACCTATTTTTACCATATCCAAGAGCTTCTTGTATCTATGCATTCCCAAAAGTAGATAAGCCAGGTCTCTTTCCAACAAGAAGGCCAATAATATCTGGGATTAGTTCCCCAACAAAGCGTGTCTCTGAGTATATTGATATTTTGTTTAGAACCACTATAAACCACTGGAATGCAATCTCCCTTCTTGTGTTAATGACACCAAACACCTCCTAAACCAACTGGCTGATTTTAATTGGTCGAAAGAATGTTTCTTTGTGACATTGGATATTTCATCTTTGTACATTTCTATCCCGAAAGAAGCAGACATAACGGGCAGCCAACATTTTGTTTCTTCCAGAGATGCCACTATATGGGAGCACACACAATTGCTAATTGAAATGAGCAGGTTGGTCTTGGATATTATTGTGTTCCTACATAATAGCAGGTGGTTTTTTCAGGGGTCAAAATGTTCTCCATCGTTCACCAACCTTTATATGGGCTGGATAGAAAAATTCTATACACGGAAAGATTGCCCAGAAGACATGGTAAACCATGTGTTTTACTGGGGACGTTCCATCAACAATGTGTTGTTGATTTAGACAGGTGGTCAGAACTTGTTAACCCTGCCACGCTTGCTCCAAGCGTGGCAGGGTTATATGTGAGTGCCTTTGAGCAAGTACACATAAACACCCCAGACAACCCATACCAAGATAACATCATGCTTTGGAGACGCTACATTGACGATGCAGACGCAGAATGAACTATAATTTCTTATGCCTCATCACTGATTTTTAAATCTATCAGCAGCGCACAGCTGAGGGAAACCAATCTACCATAGCAGTACTTACTGCAACTCTCACACCCCTAGAAAAATTAGGACGTGGCTGAGATCCCCCCCCCCCAGGCAAGAAGAGAATTTTGGGAATCATGGCAGAGAACCTAGGCCTAAGCTAATCAGAGGATGAAGTAAACGCAATACTATCAGAATCATCGGTGCTACAAGACAAGGACCTAGCACAGACATTGGTACAGACCAGTGAGTCGGAAGATCTAACCGAAACAAAGAAAGAACTGGTAAGAACAGCTATACATGGCATCATTATGAAGGAATACCTGGGTGCAAATTCGGCCCCAAAAGGTTTGTGGATTCAGAATGCCCCACGTATTTTCTTAAAAGACCCTGTATTTAGGAAAGATTGGTCCTCCATATCATGGAAATGCACCAGGGATTATCTGGTTTTGATAATCAAGACAGCCACCCGACTGGTAGAAGCCCTCACAATCAATATTCAAGTGAGTGAAGCTAAATTAAAGACAACGGTTCACATCTCAGTCTACAAAAAGAAACTGGAAGAAATTAAAAAGGAGATGAATAAAATGAAGGAGTATATCACCCAGAATAGAATCCAGAAACTAAATAAAGACCTCAAGAGGTTCTCAATGGAGAAAATGCACCCCTATTCGAGGGAGAGGATTACGCACCTCAGGACTACAGAGAGGATGACGAGTCCTCAGTAGACAGTTCTAACAACAACTCCGATTGGAGCAGTGATGATGGCACCACCCCTAGGAGAGGTAGAGGCCAAAATAGACACAACCAACGTCATAGAATTAATTCCTGGCAGACCCCAAGATATTTTAACTACCCACCACACAACTACCAGCCACCAATGCCCAATTTCCCTGGTTGGTATAACCCTTACTTCCAGGGCCCCCCACCGATGGGCCACATGATGACCACACAACCACTACCTCCTTTTTTAGGAAGAGGCCAAGGACAACAGGGAGGGAGAAGAAAAGAGGTTGCCTGGAACGAACAAGAGAACCGGATGGCCACACGGCGCATGACCAAGGAACAACCAGGACCCAGTTCGATGAATCACTGGTAGTTAACCTTACAGAACTCACACTGACAGAAGAACAAGTAAAAGTCCTAAGTAAAGGATCAGTCTTTGTTCCAACTCCCTCACTAGACATTTTCAAATTGTGATGCGAGATGGGCAAGTTCTGCAGGAAAATAAAACTGAAAGCCTTCTTTGAAGGGAAAGAAAAAGAAGCGCCAATGAGTGACGTAAATTTGAGGCCAAAATCGACCTTCTTCCCACCCAACCACCTAGTACCCATAGAAATACAAGCTTTTGAGCAAGCCATAATGCAAGAAGTTGAAGATATGGGCAACACTGCCAAGAAACCTTTTGTGAATATGAACAAACTCGAAAAAAGAGCAATGGATGAACTGCGTAAGAATGAGAACCGTGTCATAAAACCAGCGGACAAAGAAGGAGCAATTGTCCTCCTCACAAAAGAGGGATACAACGAACAATGTACTACACTCCTGTCTGATCAAACATTCTACAGAAAACTAACCATTGACCCAACAACTAGACTACAAAGAACCATTGAACTAATGGTAGGAGAAGCAGAAACCAACCAGTGGATCTCTAAACATGAGGCGGATTTTCTAAGAACTAAATCTCCAAGAGTACCATATTTCTACTCCTTACCAAAGACCCACAAGAATAAACACCGACCACCAGGACGCCCAATAGTGTCTGGCATAGGTTCGGTCTTGGAACCGCTATCACAATTCGCAGACCAAGTTCTGAGACCATTAGTGCAAAGAACACCGGCATACCTCAAAGACACACGTGACCTCCTGAACCTACTAGATGGTCAACTGTATGATGAAGACACTATGTTCCTAGTTGGACTAACTAACCATTGACCCAACAACTAGACTACAAAGAACTATTGAACTAATGGTAGGAGAAGCAGAAACCAACCAGTGGATCTCTAAACATGAGGCGGATTTTCTAAGAACTAAATCTCCAAGAGTACCATATTTCTACTCCTTACCAAAGACCCACAAGAATAAACACCCACCACCAGGACACTCAATAGTGTCTGGCATAGGTTCTGTCTTGGAACCGCTATCACAATTTGCAGACCAAGTTCTGAGACCATTAGTGCAAAGACCACCGGCATACCTCAAAGACACACGTGACCTCCTGAACCTACTAGATGGTCAACTGTATGATGAAGACACTATGTTCCTAGTTGGACTCGACGTGGAGAGCCTGTATAAGAGCCTGCCCCAACAGAAAACTCTAGAGACCTTGGAGGACATCCTATTCTCAGATACTTGGGAGCACAGAACACCAAGACATTTTGTATTAGAATGCCGTAAAATGGCCCTCACTGAGAACTATTTCGAATTTGAGGGGACCATATTCGGACAATGCCATGGTACATCAATGGGCAGCACGTTTGCTCCAAGCGTGGCAGGGTTATATGTGAGTGCCTTTGAGTAAGTACACATACACACCCCAGACAACCCTAACCAAGATAACATCATGCTTTGGAGACGCTACATTGACGACGTCATTATGATCTGGAACAACACTTTAGAAACACTCACTGATTTCATGACGTGTATCAACATGAGGGATGAATGTTTGAAATTCACTTACACCGCACACAAGAACACTTTGGATTTTCTTGACATCGCCATCTTTGTGCAAGAAGGCTGTCTGCATACCAAAACCTTCTACAAGCCAAAAGCCTGTAACAGCATACTTTCAAGATAGCCTGGCTGATGAGGATTATGAATCCGAAACCGGTCCCAGGATGCTTGTTTCCGGTCCAGGGAAGACATGGCTTGGCAGTTCGGGCTGGACTGTTCCCATGAGGCACAGAGTCAGACTGATTTGCATATAGCCATGTCTGAACTGGGGTGGCTGAGTGAACTAAAGAATGGTGATGGATTAAACCCAGATCAGTTGACTGGGGGTGAGTGTTTGATTTGTTCAAACGCTCCGTCCATCATCCCCTTTTGTAACAGCATACTTTCATACAACAGTTTTCACCCTCGTCCACTGAGGGACAATTTACCTTACAGACAGTTTCTGAGATTAAAAAGAAACTGTAGCAACCTTAGAGACTATCAACAACAAGCTCAAGACCTGGAATCAAGACTTTTGAAAAGAAACTACCCGGTCAAAACTGTTAAGAGATGTCAGAAAAGAGCACGTAACCAACCTAGAGAGAACTTGCTACAAACTACGACGAGAGAGGACCCAGTGGATCTTCTTACCTGTGTTACCACATACAACACTGTATCAAACAGTGAGAAAAAAAATCATTAATAAGAATTGGAGAATTCTTACAACTCACACATTAAAATGGCCTAAACCAAGATTTGCTCATAAGAGGACCAAAAACCTGAAAGATATTCTTGTACATACAAGACCACACACAACGAAGAAGACCAACACCATCCTGACAACATGGAACTTGAACCCAATTACCGGACACTATCCATGTGGGGGCTGCTCAGTATGCAAACTGACACAAGTGACCAAGAGTCTACAACTTCTCCCCAACTTGAAATGGGAAATATTCAGTCACACTAACTGCAATACCACGCACGTGGTATATATGATTACTTGCCCCTGCAACCTAAAATATGTAGGGATGACCTGTCGCAAAGTCAAACAAAGCATCATAGAACACAGGAGCAATATCTCGGGCAAAAAAGCCACCACAAAGATGAGCAGACACTTTATAGAAGTTAACCACTCTACTGAAGACATCAACTGGGTTATCCTAGAGACCCTTACCAACAAAGAACACAACGCGGAACGTGTTCTGTATGAAAAAGAACAGCACTGGGTCCACCATTTGAAAACTAATAAGGAAGGCATGAACAATAACATCCCTTGGCACTCCCTCGCATAGTAACACTGCGAGACAATAGCTGACATTAAAACACTACCAAACAATTGACCACCTTTCATGGCTCCCACACACTATGTTACTCCCAACAATAAAGAAGTAGGCACAGTATCAATATGCTTATGATTTCCTACAAAACAGACACCCCCTCTGAAATATAGCTACAACAATAATCCTGGTTGTCTACATACACCACTCTGCTAATACTGTGGATTTTTTGTAAAAGCACATATTTATTAATTCCACACCTTATTATTATAACAGCGGCCATCCACCAATATAATCATTCCCAAATATGAACATTTCTTAATGATTACATGCAGCCAATTGATAACCGTTGCATGGTCTCTCTTTGTTGTCAACTGGTAACTGCATAAAACCAGTCAGAAACGGGAGCGCGTCACCCAGAGACGCAGAGCCAACACAAGCTCCAATAGCAGCATCACCGGTTAGACGAACGATGGCCGCCAGGCCCTCAGCACGAACTGTAAGTACACACTGCCTCCCTGATGGCCTGACATTTATCTTTCTGCACGCCAGCAACAGGTGTGCCCAGCTGGCCCCGGTCCAAGACAGGAGCCGGAAACTTTATTGCCTTAAGGTAAAGACGCTGACTCGCAGCGCTGTCACTACACACTCGAGCGCTTTAGAGCCAGGGCATTTTCTTTAACTATTTACAGCACTGTGACACCATGAAATTGTTTGAATTAGCGTTACGAATTGCTACACTATGAATATACGTAACTTTGTGTTTTAATACGAAAGTAAACATAACGTAAGAGGGTGCCTTTCACAATAAACAAGCCCAATGATTGCCGGAACCGAGGCCTGTAAAGTGACTTTGCGGGAGGCCCGCGGTCCCTGCAGGGGACCCCATAGGAGGGCAAACCCCGTAGTAGTGCGCAGGGAACCGCGGGCCCGCCTTGGGGAGGGTGGGTGGGCGGGGCAGGACATCAGGCCACCCCCCTTTCCTTGCTGACTATACGGGCGCACTTCCTCCTTGGCGCCCTCTTTGCCGCCGCTCCTTGTCCCCGTCGGTCGCTCCCGGCTGCCCGCGCCAGCCCGGTCTCAGGCCCCGAGCCCCCTCCGCTCCCTCACTTCCCCCCACGACGCCGGGCGCGAGGCCCGCAAATTCACTCTAACATCGAGGTAAGGGATCATTCAAGGCCTCCCCCCCGAGCCCCGTCCTCGGTAATAGCCGAGTCGACAGGGCTGCGTGGTTTACCACGGGGGAGCCCATGGTCCGATTTTGCGTGGCAGGTGCTCGCGTCGTTCAGCACGGCGGCCGAAGGCCGACGTTGTTGATTAGCGCGGATGCGAGGTTGTGAGCGAGGCGGGAGAATGCGAGGCTGCTGTACGGGAGTTATCGTACCGCGGTGTATTAGCTGTGGCGGGATTATTACAATTGTGAGGTGATTACTGTGGGTCCGCCGCCACTGGTCCCAGCTGCACATTGTTTAGTGGTTTAAATTGCCCCAGAATAAAGGGCTTGCCTGGAACCTTCGGCAGGCAATCACCCCTGCACGCGGCCGCGGGCTCCCTTTTGTCGGATTGCAATGCCCGGCGGTCAGCGGAGCATGTTCGAGCACAGTTTACACAAGAAAGAATTAAAGAGGCGTGTGTACTCAACCAGAATCAGGCTTCCCCCGCTCGCTGTTCGGTTTTACTTTTAAGTGTCTCCGATGCAGCCGGTCTGGTGTGCAATGCTGTCTGTCCGGCTCCGCTCGCAGTGCTGTGGCTGTTCTCCGGCGGTGTTTGGAAATGAGAGAAACAGCGGCTCGGCTGGCTAACTCCTCAAGTCAGTGTTTCTTCGGAAAAAAGAAAGGGGGAAGTCAGCGGAAAACGGATACGCTTTTTTCGCATTACCACGAGGTCCGTTTCATTCGTAAATTGCATGGAACGTTAGGACCGTTTAATTGTTTAATTGCGCCATAACGTTAGGACCGTTTATTTGTTTAATTGCGCAACTTCTGCAGGCGATCACCCCCCGCACGCGGCCGCTCTTGCATTACCTCGAGGTACGTGTCATTGTGCTTGCAAGCGGCCGCCTTTAACCCTGTAGCCCTGCCGACCCGTTTTCATCCGGGGTGAGTTTCATGCAAGCGGCCGCCATTAACACCCCGATGTCTGGCTTTATGCGTGAATAGCATGTTTAATTGCGCAACTTCTGCAGGCGATCACCCCCCGCACGCGGCCGCTCTTGCATTACCTCGAGGTGCGTGTCATTGTGCTTGCAAGCGGCCGCCTTTAACCCTGTAGCCCTGCCGACCCGTTTTCATCCGGGGTGAGTTTCATGCAAGCGGCCGCCATTAACACCCCGATGTCTGGCTTTATGCGTGAATAGCATGGTACGTAGGCCCGAGCCCTTGGCAAGGATTGTTAAGAATGGCAGGCGATCACCCGCACGCGGCCGCCCTTGCACGCGGCCGCCATTAATTAAAAGCCTTCTACGAATTGTGCAAACATTAGATTGAAGCAGACTTTAACTTGAGTACCGGGCTCTCCCCTACGTTGTGGATGAGCCTCGCTTCGCTTGAATGAAAGCTGATTGGCTCTCTCCCATTAATGTATTGCAGCTGTGCACGGGTGCCGCTCAAGGCACAAGCGCTGGACTTGGCCGAGTGGTCTAAGGCGTTGCGTTCGGGGCATGGTTTACTTGAAGGCGTGGGTTCAGATCCCACTTTGTGGCCGGTCGCATTTGTGTTGCGAGTTCTAAGTGGCGGAGGGTCGTTGGGGGAAGGGGGGCCATATGCTACGCCGCGTGGGGCCCGCCACCAAAATTACCGCGTGGGGCCCGCCTCTGTCACCAAAATCAGATTGGTGTTGGTGAGGCGAATGTACAATAACGGAAAGGTTCCCCCGCTGCAACAGTACAGGGCAGAACTGCAGTGGGATCATGCGGGCCTCACGTTGCTCGCCGTATGTGCTCCGCCGCCGTCATCAAGTGCAATGATGGCCGATCGCCATTGTTTGTGGGAGTTATCTGCGGCCTGGGTCGTGGTGATGCGCGCGATGGAGGGGTTATCTGCCGTGCCATCAACGAAATATGGTGGTGGTGATGCGCGCGTCGAGAAGGGTAGAGTGGCCTCGATGAATTACCCGCCACTGGCTGCATATACAATGGCCTTGCAAACGGCCGCCAAATTGCCTGATTTTACCGTCTGGGTCTCGCCGCCATTAAGCCATCAACATAAATATGGTGGGGGTGATGCGCGCGACGAGAAGGGTAGAGTGGCCTCGATGAATTACCCGCCACTGGCTGCAAATACAATGGTCTTGCAAACGGCCGCCAAATTGGCTGATTTTACCGTCTGGGTCTCGCCGCCGCCATCAAGCCATCAACATAAATATGGCGGGGGTGATGCGCGCGACGAGAAGGGTACAGTGGCCTCGATGAATTACCCGCCACTGGCTGCAAATACAATGGGTCGCAAACCGCCGCCAAATTTGTCAACTTGATCAACGGGGGCGATTTACATATGCGCTGATCTCCGCGTGGGGTCCGCCGGCCGCATTTGAAGGGCCAGCAGCGTCGGGGAGTCACGGGCGGTGAGGCAACCCCCCCCCCTTTGTTAGCAGCGTGGTCGGGGCAAACAGCGGCGCTGCGGTGCGCCTGGCCAAGCGGGGGTTGTGTGCATGGGCTGGTGCAGCTCCTGCCGCTGCTGCTCCTCGCTGATGTTGCCTCAGTCTCTGCTCCCACTCAGGAGGAGGGGCGGGGTGTCTCGGCGCTTCGCAAATGGCACCCTCGGTGTGCCGGCGCTTAGCAAATGGCACCCTCGGTGTGCCGGGGGAAAGGCAGAAAAAGTAAAGCCAAACGCTGGTGAGGTCCGTATCCTGACTCTCACTGCTGGGACAGCTCTGGCTACTGCTGCTCCTCGCTGGGGTTGCCGCAGTCTCTGCTCCCACTCAGGGGGAGGGGCGGGGCGTCTCGGCACGTCGCAAACGGCACCCTCGGTGTGCCGGGGGCGCGGGGGTCAGATGGGCAGCTGTGTGCGTCTCTGTGGATTCGCGGTGGCCAGCAAATCAGCGTGGGGCTGGAGATGGGACCGCGCTGGTCTGACTATGGTCATCTGGTCAGGGGCGCCATCTGGTCAAAGGGTTCTCCCTGGACTGCTTCTACCTTCACTCCGCCACCCCCTAGTTCTCCCTGGACTGCTTCTACCTCCACTCCACGAATTTGGTTACCGCTTCCAATTGCGGCAGGGCCAATTCACTTTCATCCTCCTGAGGTCGATAAACTGACAACGATTCCGTGGTAACTATACACATGCAGCTGTTTAACATTAACACGCCGCAAGCAGTGGGCGTGCAATTTGCTTTGCACATGCCTGCTACTGGAGGGTGTGTCCGTTAGAGGTAGAGGAGCAGGACAAGGGTGGGGGAGGGCAAGGTTGGGGACCGCAGGCAGCGGCTGCTTACACCCTGACAGCACGGTGCCCGCATTCCCTGGCATCCAGGCCGTAGCCCTTCCTCGTGGGCTCGGCGACCCCCCCCCCCAACACGCCTGTGCGGCAGGCTAAGGATCCATGTTTACCGAAGACGTGGAAGAGCGCTGAGCTGGCTGGGCCACCAACGCGCATTTAAAGTTAAGGCCCCCCTTTGGTGCCACCCCCGGTCCTGGTGCGACTGTACCGGGGGACCGAGCCTCCTTCCCCATTTAGCCTCGGATTAGTTCAGGTCGTGGCACCCTTCGTGGTCACGAGGGGGCGAGAAGTTTCGGGAGCTGTTATTAGCCTGGCAAAGATCAACTTAGGTTGCGCATCAAGAGGACACGTGAATAAGAGGGGGATTTACATGATAAAATTTAGGTTGCAACATAGACAGTGAATCAACTTTTAACGCTTACAGTGGAAGTGGCAAAGGTTCAACATGCGACCAAAACCCCGGAGTTTCACTTTTAGAGGCGTCAATTGCAGGGCCCGTTTGAACTCACACGAGAAAGGGATTGAGAAAGGAGATTAATTTCTATTGGCGTAATTTTCAGCCTCTGTGGCGCCGTCCTTGCGGCGTCGGTTACTAACTGAAAGGTTGGGAGTTCGAGCGCAGCCAACGCCAGTTGGTAAACTCAGGCTCAAAATGTCGGTGTATGAGTGAGCGAGACTGGGTGGTTTCTCAGTACCCAATGGGAATGTGTTGTTGGTCCTCATGATTGGCGAAATTGCTTTTTAAGAAGTTTGTAGCATACATACATTACTTCATCTGGCCTTACATATTCATGGGCAACTACTGCCACTGCAAGCCATGCACGGAAATTACAGTGCTTATGGCGACATGATGCGTACATTTTCACAGAACTCAAGTGGGCATATAGTTGTAATTGAGTGTTCCTCTTTAAGCCGGAAAAGTTTGCCATTCAACACACGTTCGTCCTGGGAAGCACCCCTCGACTTCTTCTGGGCTGCAAGATGTACAATATTACATAATGTATCAAGGGATCGGCTGGTGCGGCCATTCATGTTGGCAGAGGGAGACGTTATGGAACGAGCTCCTCAAAACAGATACTTTTAATTAGGCCCGTAGGCCCGTCAGAGTAGGAATCCACCCTGGACTTTGCTAGCTATAAAGATTGTATGTAACTATAACTGCACATCCCGCCCATAGACAAGATGGGATCTCATTACAGATTGGAATGAACGCATAATGTATCTCTGCAGTTTCCGCGTGTCCTCGGAGGACCCACAGCGGAACTTGAGCGGTGTTTTGATTCTCGCGGTGGACGAGGTCCGCTGCTTGAATTGCATGCACCCAATCGGAAACCCCCCTGGGTGGGACGCACGGGCTTCAAGAAAAGCAATGACCTTGAAGCCGTTTAGGCGTTAGGTCTCCATAGGAGGTCTACAGTGGCAAATAAGAATGCGGTAATGCACTTTCGGGCCGTTTAGGCCAATTTTCAAATATCATAACGTCGAGCGGGCGGGGGAAGAGTACCGATTAAGGTGCGGGTGCCTTTGGGTTTTAATGCACATCTTGTTAGTTAAAGTAATATTGGCGCTTCACAACTGACGGTGGCACACTTTCAATATATGAAAATGTGTCCAAATTTCCCCGAACAGCAGTGATGCGGCTGCTCCAGGCTGTTCCCCAGTCGCGACGCCATAGTTACTGCATGAGATAGCGCGTGGACTTGAGATGGGATTGGGGCTGGCGCAAGGTGCGCCCTCTACTCTCGCTCAAGGGCTTGCACATGGAAGTCCTTGCACTGCTGTGAACAGCAAACTATCCTTATAGCCGCGTCTCCCTCGCGTCTTCCTCTGTCATCTGTCTTAGCACGAACAGGAAGCAGGAAGCACCTGGTACCGCATCGCCACTCGCAATGCTACAATACCTTTGTGCTTATTCGGGGCTCGAACACGCAGTAGGAGCCGGGTGGGTTCTCCACCCCGTGGAGGGGCGATTGACCTCTCCTCATCTCATCTGTGAGCTGCCCTGCCCCGCCTGCCTGCCAAGCTGCAGCAGCAGGTGATGTCATGGGGTTATTGTCAGTGACTGCCAGCCATGGGGGGAGCGCTCCCATGCCTTTGCGGAGACGCCGCCGCAGGCCGGAGATGTGTACTCCTCTGCACCTCGAGGAGTTAGACTCCACCACCGACATTGAGGGGTATATCTTTGGGACTCAAACTGGGTCGTGGATCCCCCCCACAACCTACATTTCTTCCTTGGTCCTCGTATTAGACTTAGGGCTGCCGTGTCAGCACACGTGTGCATTGCCTAATGTTATTCCTATTGTATTAAGTAATTGAACACTTCAGAACTTCCCTTCCTGTCGCACGTTACTTTGCCTCGGATGCAGTCAGTAAGTTACATTACATTATGACCATCTTCGGCTCCCAGGTAGGCAGTATCACCGTACAGTTGGAATCCCTGCAGCACCTGCCGGTACCTTCATCATAGCGATGCTGATGAACTGAGTTCATCGGGCCGTTTAACAGTTGCATCTGTTAGTTGTAGTGCTGTGCAGTGGTAAATTGTTTATAAGCAATTTATTTTTATAAGTGATCACCCCTTTAGGCGGTGTATACTTCTACACTTGCTTTAGCTAAGTTATATATAATGGTGTTTCCGCTTTCGGTCATATGTTGTGAGGCATTATAATGGGCATCAGCAGCCGGCATGGTATATAAGTTTTTCCGTCCATGCAAGGGTCCACGTATACTGACTCTATTCGTGAGCGTCGAGGAGACATGCTTGACTCTTTCGCTGCCAAACGGTTAACAACAGTGAACTTGGGTGAATGAAGGCACTCCCAACGTTATGTCTGGGAATGTAAAGATCTCCGGGTACCGGGCCGAATGGCAGGGATCCTGGTAGTGTCCGTTACCAAGAGCGACACAGTATTAACAGCCTAACAGATCCGCGGTAGTCATGCCAGATTTTGCGGGCACACCTCACGGGCCCTGATCTGCAAACAATATAGACCAGAAAACAGCTATATGATCTGGGGTAAACTTCCGTTAAAGCGAAAGCGACGTAAAAGACACAACAGATTCAGTTTCCTCCAGTAACTCGCACAGGAAGGTCCTATCACTGGGCGCGCTGAGGGATAACAGATTCATTATAAAATTACCCAGAATGCTATTGGCAGGACTCGGTCCGGGTCAATACAACAGAAAGCACATCCCCCGGTTCACATAGAACCACCCCAGCACCCAGACAGCTGCCATGCGATAATTGAGGCGAAGTCCTTGATATCCAATCAACAAGGCTCTCAGCACGGATGGTTTCCGCAGCAGAGGTGAGATGATACAGCGAGGCCCCATGCAACTTGGAGAGTTTTAGGCTTGACATGGGTGTCAGCAATTTAGAAGGCCGTTTTTCAACTTGGAGAGTTTTAGTCTTGACATGGGTGTCAGCAATTTAGAAGGCCGTTTTCATGCTTCTAGGGCTTTGGGTTAGGAAACACACCAAGGCCAGTTAGAACTGGACAGGCGGGGTGCCCCACCCCCGCCCCAATGCCCTGGTCTTAGTTTCAGCCCCTTTCAAATTTAAGTTGAGGCATGCCGGTGACAGAGGGTAGACCGCTGCCGCGCACCGGTCTCTGCGCTCTGAGCAGCGAACTGGGACCACGTGCCTCTGATGGTCGGAAATGACTCCTGGCCCCATATGGAAAGGGGCGAGCTACCAGGAACACGGGAGGTTGTCCGCATGCGCGTACACGCATCCATGCGCAACGGGAAGCACAAGAAACGTCCGGATGCGGATCAAAAGCTAACTAAAGTCCAAAGTGGGGATGGCGACTTTCCCCTTAGACTTGGGGGAAGTGCCAGAAAGAGCCGGATGCAGATAGAGAGGGAACTAGAGGCTAGGTAGTGGGGGCTCTGGGCGCAGCGGGTGCCACGCCCAGGGCTGTGGAAAAGGAGGCGACCCCCATACAGGACAGGCGCAGGAACAGGACCTGAAGCCACAGTGCGAGAGGCACCATACTGAGTCATACATAGCCAAGGGGCCCTTCTTGGGGACTTGGTTCAACGGCACCCCGTTAGTCCTTAGGGCGGTTGTAACCTGAGCAACCGGGGGTTTGCTAATAACGCCCCTCCTAGCTGGGCAAGGTGTGAGTTGACTCTCCCTTGTTCAGAGGTGGGCGGGGCAGGTGGACGATAGGTCCACCGGGGGGAGGCTTGCCTCCCCGGTCGACACGTGGCCAGGGCCACTAGTGTCTGCTTCATTGGCTCTACTTCAGGCGCCCTGCAACAAGGGGTTGCGGGGTGGAGGGGTCGCCTGTCAGTTAACCCGCTCTGTTATTTGTATCACAAATAAACCTGCAACTTTTTATTCCCAAACATACTTGTCTGTGTATTATTTGGGTGGAGGGTTGTGGGGCAAGGGTACCGATGCAACTACTATGCGGGAGGCCCGCGGTCCCTGCAGGGGACCCCATAGGAGGGCAAACCCCGTAGTAGTGCGCAGGGAACCGCGGGCCCGCCTTGGGGAGGGTGGGTGGGCGGGGCAGGACATCAGGCCACCCCCCTTTCCTTGCTGACTATACGGGCGCACTTCCTCCTTGGCGCCCTCTTTGCCGCCGCTCCTTGTCCCCGTCGGTCGCTCCCGGCTGCCCGCGCCAGCCCGGTCTCAGGCCCCGAGCCCCCTCCGCTCCCTCACTTCCCCCCACGACGCCGGGCGCGAGGCCCGCAAATTCACTCCCCTCCCTACCGCTCACCCGATGGAAGGGGGGAAGTGGGGAGGGGGGAATAGTAATGATGTCTTTGTCTTCCAGGTTGCAGGAGGAGTTACAAGGCGACCCCCATACAGGACAGGCGCAGGAACAGGACCTGAAGCCACAGTGCGAGAGGCACCATACTGAGTCATACATAGCCAAGGGGCCCTTCTTGGGGACTTGGTTCAACGGCACCCCGTTAGTCCTTAGGGCGGTTGTAACCTGAGCAACCGGGGGTTTGCTAATAACGCCCCTCCTAGCTGGGCAAGGTGTGAGTTGACTCTCCCTTGTTCAGAGGTGGGCGGGGCAGGTGGACGATAGGTCCACCGGGGGGAGGCTTGCCTCCCCGGTCGACACGTGGCCAGGGCCACTAGTGTCTGCTTCATTGGCTCTACTTCAGGCGCCCTGCAACAAGGGGTTGCGGGGTGGAGGGGTCGCCTGTCAGTTAACCCGCTCTGTTATTTGTATCACAAATAAACCTGCAACTTTTTATTCCCAAACATACTTGTCTGTGTATTATTTGGGTGGAGGGTTGTGGGGCAAGGGTACCGATGCAACTACTATTTTAACTCCAGCGCTATAGAGTAAGGGCATTTTCTCGAACATTTGGTAGTGCTCTGACACCATGAAATTGTTTGAATTAAAGTTACGAACAGCTACACACAAACATGAATACTAGAAATATACGTATCTTTGTGTAAACATAACGTAAGAGGGTGGCTTTCAAAATATATGAGCCTAGTGTTTAACGAAACCGAGGCCTGTATAGTGATTCTTCTGACATATTTTGATGTTCGCACTGAAATTAAACAAACATGCGACATTGAACAGCAAGCAACCCCGTTCAATTAACTTACGGACCCAATGTATATATCTCGCTGACATAATCGGGCCTACTAATACTTTCTCAATCTGCCATAGAGTTTTTAGAACTTACCCCAATACATTCTCTTCTTCTTTCCCCCCCTTTTGAAGCATAATAGTATATAAACACGTACCATGTTCGCAAGATGAATCATGTGATACTGAAGCCAGTACAAATACGCCTGCAACAGCCATACTGACATATGTTGATATTACTGTATGTTGGCATTTTTGTATGTTTGTCTTTTCCTTTCCAGGTACAGATATAATTTATCTACCTAAGAAAGTGGTGAGTAATCCACTTTTCATCTGATTAGAAGCCACAATTGGCTCTTACTATTTTGATCCTGACGAAAGCCTCTAGAGTCACCAGAAGGCTGAAACATGTTGATCACACTCACCAGTGCGTAAGGCTAGTAACTAGGCCTACAACCGCACGCCCTTGTTTTTACTTTCCTACACTGTGACTCGTAGAATAAAGTACGAGAGTCTTGGTATAAAGAATTTTAAAATTCTTTTCATCCACCCGAGCACAAACTCACCCACTTTTTATTCTCATTTTTGACCACTACTGTTACACCAGATGGTCTTCCTCCATTTCGAGGTCAGCATAACAAACTAAGGAAAAGACCCAATGATAATGCTGTTGCGACACTGAATGGCGGAAAATCAAGATATACCGCCCGATGCCTCTTTTTCGCATATGAGGGTTTTTTTAAAAAGACGGCCCCTTCCACGTTATCATAGACCCTGGAAACACAAGACAAGTGTTTCATTCTCCCCCATTGATTTTTTTGCCCTAGCCTAAGGAAGCAGAATGAACTATAATTTCTTTCCCTTATCACTGATTTTTGAATGATAACATACCATGGAACTCTGTAAAGCAGAGATGAAATCCCCTTTCAAACCTTTCCTCCATCGCATATTATGAACATTGTTTCTCCATCACTGTAAATTTAAACAAAATGTGCCAACCTTGGAATGGGGTAAATCGATTAAGAATCTGTTATAGACCAATTTCTAATTATGAGACTATGATATAGTAAAAAGAAATTCTGGCTGCTTGTCCCTAGATGCCATAGATATATTTTAAAAAAAGTCTCTTATCGTTTTATTCTGAGACGATTTAGCCACAGCAGATTTGCGCTAAAAAGCATCATTAATAACTTTTTCTGTTTGTGTATTCATAACTATTAGACTTCCCGGTTTTTGGGAGACTTCCTGAACTTTTCAGGCAATACTCCCATCTGTTTCTGAGACCCTTCAAACACGCATTGTAATGTAGTAGATCCGCCCTTGAACATGCCCCCTTTTTGGTGTAAACACATGATCGCGCACCTACGTCATGCATCACATGACACGGAACACACCGCCAACTTCCGGGGTATAAGCCACAAGAAAATCGACTGCTGGATCCTCAGTACCCCGTGCAGGGCTTTAATGTAGAGGGCAGCAAAGTTTTCCGCAGTGAGTACAATTGACAGATGTGGGTGGGTTCCGTTTAACTCACTCACTACTTTTGTATATTACATGTTTTCCTTTTAAATATCTGCAATACTTCTTGATTTCATAATCACAGAGTGTGACGAAAGCTAGCACCCCCCCCCGTCTCCATGAGGCAAGACGGCTACTCGTCTTCAGTAAGCCTTAACCTTGATTCTCTTTTCCCATGGGTCACATAGTCTATTCTCGTTTCGCACTAGTAGTGCATACAAGTTTTTTAATAGCTCCGAAATTTAAAACACGCTCACTTCAGGTTGAGCATGAAGACACCCACTTAAGAATGTTCACTGTGGGTATGTTTGCACTAATAGGGGTGGTCTCACTCCGAATCTATAATGGTATACCAGTCACCAATAGCATGTGGACTCAGAAATGCACTGACTGTCTGTCGTGCATGTCCTGCGCTGGAGAAATTCACGAATATGATTCAAAAGAGTTGTCCTAATCATCAAACAGTATGAAGTTGAAGTATGTGTGACTGTTTGTTTATTTTTCAGATTGTTTACCTTTCACAGAAGGCTGAGAGGGGACCTTTTAATTATTATCCTTTCACAGAAGGCTGAGAGCTTACCATACTGTGAGTACATGGCATGGTTCACAAGTGATTCAGAGAAGTGGTGCACCTTAGTGTGTGCATACCTCTCGGGTTACTACATAGGTCCTGAAGAAAACCTAGTACTATCACCTACAGGTTGAAACATGTAGACGATCACAATCACTTTTCTATGTAGATACCGCAGGTCATTGAAGCCTACTTAGTAATCACACACTGGTTTTAATCTTGTCTTATTGCTCCATATTAAATTTCAGGAAGTACAATATAGACATTTTTAAACTCACTTTTTGACTCACCTGCGCTATCATTGCGACAAACCAGCTCCACTGTAAATCAGGTGTTGAAGCACGCCCGGGTAACATTCCGTTACTCGGGAGGGACCCCTATGATGAAGCATGTCACCAACTAGGTTGGTGAGTGAGGGGTCTTTTTAAAAAAGGATTTTTTCCTTTTATTACACTCTCATCTTGTCTCGCGGATTTTATCGCTGATCACAATAGAGTAGATCAGCTTAATATACCAAATTAATTATGCATTAATCCAGTAACTAAAATTACATAAATACATTCAATAATACACCTATTTATGACACATTCCAAATTGCCTCTCCATCACCATGTGTGGAAAATCAAAGAAAAAGACCCCCGCACATGTGGCCTTGCCCAGATGGATGTTCAATCCTAAATCAAAATAACATAGCACATACCTCAAAATATGTAATTTGCCAAACCTATCCTGAAGCAATCTAAATAGAATCCATGTAGATAAATTGGAAGAATAGTAAAGGAATTATAAAAAGAAAAGAATTAAAAGACAAACAGTCACTATGCCAAAGTTATATCACCCCAAAAAGTATTTGGCCGGAGAAGTGCATCTATTGAGAACTAAAATGTTTATGCAAATTCAAAATTATTTTCATTCATACTATAAACAAAAACATACCAATAATCACAAATGCACCTTATTTAATTAATTATTTAATCACCTGTAAGATGTGACATGTTTCACACCTACTCATACTAACAAATCAGCAACAATGCACTCGGAATGCACATACCGAACTAAACAGATCCTTCTGACTGACATTATTCCTTAAACAACTCAACACAATAAAGGAAAAAAGCAGACCATACCTAAACTTAGTTGTTAATACAAAACCATTTTTTGAATAGTAAAAACATAATGAACGCCCCTCTAAACTGGAAAAAGATTAGACTTTCTTGCTTACATAACAGAGGGTACTCCATGCACCAAAAAAGGGTTGTATGACGTTACAACGCATACTTTTACAACGCATACCTTTCCAATGCATTTTTTACAACGCAACATCCATTACAACGCATTCCATTACAACGCATGCCATTGCAACACATTTTTTTAAACTACCTTTACAATGCATTCCATTACAACGCATACTACCTTTACAACGCATACCATTACAGCGCATAGCATTACATTGCATGTATGGTAAGTATTGGAAAGTGTAGGGGTAAAAATTACTATTCTAACTCCAGGGGGTGCAACAGTAGGGTAAGTGTTGAATGGTAATGGTATGCATTCTAATGGTATGCGTTGTAATGACTGGGTTGTAATGACATGCGTTGTAATGGTATGCGTTGTAGTGTCATGCGTTGTAATGGTTCCGTTGTAAAAGTTTTGTTGTAATGGTAGTGCGATGTAAAAGTTGCGTTGTAAAGGTTGTTTCCCCCAAAAAAGTATCCCAATTTGGTGCTCTCCCGGGCATCATATTGCCCTACTTTAAATAGTTATGTAGTTACAGAGAATGGACAACTTAGCCACTACCAAACATGATGGGCATGTTAAAATACCTAACTCAACAAATTTCTCTCATTATTCATCTAGACACCACCGAACAACAGATAGTTGCTATTTATTCTTGAATCTGGAACCATTTCCACATTACAGTTACACATTTATAAACTCACATTCAATAGCAACAAATACCAATTTATGAAATGGAGAATATTTCAGACAAGAATATATGTACAATTATGACATTGTGGTCCTATTATACCTGAAATAATAGGTGTCCCTGATGAAAAGGGAGAGCCTTGTGTATTTTTGCATAACATGGAAAAATGAGTTGAACAATAAATAAATAATAATATTTGTCATTATCAAGTAATCCATTATTATGCCAATGTTTTAGATTAGCATTAATACATTTATTCAGTTCCATCATTAGATCATAATCCAATTTCTGGTAGCAAAACTGTCACTTAATTGTCCATAAATGTCATTATCATAATCCTCTCGGTTCATATCCTCAATATTTGCACCTTTTCCTGCCTCTCTTATTAGCAAATTCTTAATCTCCTTTAATTGCCCCAGAGTAAAACATTGCTTGGGTTAGATTGTCCCCAACGAGACCCCTGGAGTGTTTACTTGACTGTTTTTTCCAATTGTCTAACTCTAAGCAAACAGCTTTATAAAAAAGCTCCAAATTATTGATACAAGGATCTTAGTAATGATTACTTTGTCCTCTTCACACTCCGAAACAGGAAAAAGTATAGTGGTATCATAAATATCTTGGATAGTCAGATCAATGTAAGCAATCCGTGATGCATCTGTTCGAGACAAAAATATTTCTCTAGTTTCAAACTCTTCACAAATGTAAACACGTCAATTTCCAGATCCAAAATATTACCATTCTCAACTGAACAAAAGCTCATACCTTTCAGGATTAGTGATTATATATCAACAGTAAGTACTTTGTCAGATAAATTGACAACAATAACATCCAAGCCTCTCATTTCAAGTATATCACACTGGACCCCTTCCATTTCTTCTTGTTTCCAAGACTGTGTTTGCATACCTCTGCTTTTGTTTTAATATTCCCCCTCCTCTGTTCTCCCTTTTTGTTTTCTTCCATTGTCTATTCTAAGTCTGGTATTCTGATCCTGATTGCCCATTCTTATTCATCTGACTTCCTTTAAAAAATGATTACTAGTATTGTTTTGACGTACAAGCCTCACCTTCAATAATAAAAATATTTCTTAAAGACGTAGAATTCCTACTTGTTAATACAGAGTCCTTATCTATCGATATAGGCTCATCCTTTTTGACCAAATTATCATATCTTTCAGTGAAAATAAATAGCCTGCCACTCCAATAATTAGCCCCATCCCTCTTAAGTTTCCTATCCTTCCTCATTTTAATTTCTTCTTGATGTTTGTCTAAAAAGTTCATCCACATTTTCATTGATCTGTTTTGTTCCAGAAGATTCATATCTTCAATCTCAAATTCTTTCCTGTAATAATTGAGAAACCTTCATATCTGTATTTTAAATCAAAACTCCCATTAGGTTCAGTGAACAGTTAATCAGTTGCATTTCCCATCTAGCCAGTAAGTCTTCATCTAAGTCATCATCTGTTGGTATAATCTGTGATCTAAGAACCTTCAGAATTGTATTCAATTTGAGATATTGTTTTAGAGTGATTCCACTACTTCAGCATTTCTCCTTTCTTCACACTGTTGAGCTTAACAAACGTAAGAATCTCAGAATTTGTGGATTTTCGTTACAACCATATGTAGGTAAGTTACCATTTGTGATACTAAGCATGTTGTGAATCTATTGAGTTATGTTATATGGGATTCAAACATGATAATAGTTACTTTAGATGTGGTATCTTTGTAAATGAATATTACGCATGACAATGAAATTCAAGCTTTTAGCCATTTTTGGAGAACAAGACCGATAGACTTGTTGGCTCATACTAACAGGTTGATTTCTGTGACAAAAAGGATACTTGAGAACATTTTTTTTTATTTCATGAGGAGTGGTATCGACAAGTATGTGTTACTGTAATGGCCTCCGGGATTGCCCCTTCCTATACGAACCTACTTATAGGTTTGTTTTTCTTTATGATTTGGACGGGTAATGAATCTGAACTAAACCCTTTTTTGAGTATTTATCAAGAATAACTACAATATGGCCATTGCATTTCAATTAAGTCATGAACAGATAGTATTTTTGGATGCAGAACTCTTTATCAAGGATAACAAGATTCAAAGTAGAAGATTTTGCAAGTTAACAATCATGTAATGTTTACTACATGTTATAAGTTTGGACTCAAAATTTCAAACAAATGCAATAGGATATCTATGAGATGGTCAGAGCAAGGCACAACTGCAGAAAGGATGTGAGTTTTTGAAAACTCTTCATGATATGGAACAGAGATTTGGTAAGAGAGGTTTTAATAAATACGTACCTAGTTCTGCAGCTAATCAGGATAAGGGATTTGATCATATTTTGACTTTGTGTACTAATAAGAAACACAAAAAATACCCAAAAAGATTTTGTACATATAAAACCTAGTGTTAGTTCTCAAAAAGGGAAAACCCTTAAAAGCATTATTAGTCCCAGTTATCTCAGACTGGTTGGACAAAGCTCATGGTTGACTTTGTCTAAAGATTTATTATAAATGTTGCCAGTGTAGTATGTGTAAATGGGCCATGGATAAAAAGAAAAGCTTAACTTATGGAAGTGGCTTGGACTTTTTGATCACTTTGAATGTAACTTGTGGTAACAGATTTGTGGTGAATGTATGTGTTTGTAAGTTTGAGAAGATCTATGTAGGGAGAATCATTAGACTACTACGGGAAAGAATTGGTGAACATTTCTGGGCTTCAATACATGGTGATGTAAAATATCCTATGTGTACATGTGATGGAGTGTAGGGCTCAAGACCAACACCTTAGCTTCTTGTTTCACGGTATCAATCATGTAATGAAGGTTCCAAAGTGGGTAGCATTGAACTTAAACTCAGATGTTGTGAAGCAATGTGGATTATGAAACTTAATGAGGTAGAAACCGGGTTAAATATAGTCTTTGAACTACAATATGTTTTGGGGGACTGATAAGGTACTATGTGATGTGGTAGAATACATAATTGGCTCTCAATTACCTGCTTCCAATAGTAGTTATAACAAAACAAAAAATATTTTGATTGGGATGATTGTTAGGTGTTTTTACTATTGACAGATTGGGCCACAAAACTTATTGTCTTTTAAGTGGGTGTGAGACAGGATTATGATGAAAATAAGTTACTTAAAACATGATGCTAAATGGTGAAATTAATGGTTGATAGTAGTGATTTTGAGTTGCACCCACTATGGTATAAGCAAATTAGTGAGTAAACAAAACAAATAGTGTGTAATATTAGACGACTACTAATTTGCAGATTGCAGACAATGGTAATAAGGAAATATACCTGGGGCCAGATGTACGACGATTTTTGCATGCGCAAACGGGTTTCTGAACCAGTTTGTGCATGCAAAAACCGATGGGGGTATGTACCATACCTAAATAGCGCTGATTTGCATATCGCCATTGTCTAACCCAGGGTGGTGTGGAGTGGAAAAACGATGGATTTGGGCCCAGATCTTTTGACTGGGGTGAATGTGTGACTTGATCCACATTCTGTCCATCATTGTTGTGTTTGCAGTAACCGCTCTAAGTGTACTGGGGATGCTCAGACGTGAGTCCCAGGCACTCCACACCACTGGAAGCAAGCTAGCCGGGCTGATGAGAGGTGTTACCTCGAAACCGGGCCGCTCCTCGGATGCTTGTTTCCGTTCTGGGAAGGACATGGCTTTTGTAGTTCGGACTGGACTGTTCCCATGGGGCACAGGGTCAGCGCTGATTTGCATATCGCCATTGTCTAACCCAGGGTGGTGTGGAGTGGAAAAACGATGGATTTGGGCCCAGATCTTTTGACTGGGGTGAATGTGTGACATTGATCCACATTCTGTCCATCATTGTTGTGTTTGCAGTAACCGCTCTAAGTGTACTGGGGATGCTCAGACGTGAGTCCCAGGCACTCCACACCACTGGAAGCAAGCTAGCCGGGCTGATGAGAGGTGTTACCTCGAAACCGGGCCGGTCCTCGGATGCTTGTTTCCGTTCTGGGAAGGACATGGCTTTTGTAGTTCGGACTGGACTGTTCCCATGGGGCACAGGGTCAGCGCTGATTTGCATATCGCCATTGTCTAACCCAGGGTGGTGTGGAGTGGAAAAACGATGGATTTGGGCCCAGATCTTTTGACTGGGGTGAATGTGTGACATTGATCCACATTCTGTCCATCATTGTTGTGTTTGCAGTAACCGCTCTAAGTGTACTGGGGATGCTCAGACGTGAGTCCCAGGCACTCCACACCACTGGAAGCAAGCTAGCCGGGCTGATGAGAGGTGTTACCTCGAAACCGGGCCGGTCCTCGGATGCTTGTTTCCGTTCTGGGAAGGACATGGCTTTTGTAGTTCGGACTGGACTGTTCCCATGGGGCACATGGTCAGCGCTGATTTGCATATCGCCATTGTCTAACCCAGGGTGGTGTGGAGTGGAAAAACGATGGAATTGGGCCCAGATCTTTTGACTGGGGTGAATGTGTGACATTGATCCACATTCTGTCCATCATTGTTGTGTCTGCAGTAACCGCTCTAAGTGTACTGGGGATGCTCAGACGTGAGTCCCAGGCACTCCACACCACTGGAAGCAAGCTAGCCGGGCTGATGAGAGGTGTTACCTCGAAACCGGGCCGGTCCTCGGATGCTTGTTTCCGTTCTGGGAAGGACATGGCTTTTGTAGTTCGGACTGGACTGTTCCCATGGGGCACAGGGTCAGCGCTGATTTGCATATCGCCATTGTCTAACCCAGGGTGGTGTGGAGTGGAAAAACGATGGATTTGGGCCCAGATCTTTTGACTGGGGTGAATGTGTGACATTGATCCACATTCTGTCCATCATTGTTGTGTTTGCAGTAACCGCTCTAAGTGTACTGGGGATGCTCAGACGTGAGTCCCAGGCACTCCACACCACTGGAAGCAAGCTAGCCGGGCTGATGAGAGGTGTTACCTCGAAACCGGGCCGGTCCTCGGATGCTTGTTTCCGTTCTGGGAAGGACATGGCTTTTGTAGTTCGGACTGGACTGTTCCCATGGGGCACAGGGTCAGCGCTGATTTGCATATCGCCATTGTCTAACCCAGGGTGGTGTGGAGTGGAAAAACAATGGAATTGGGCCCAGATCTTTTGACTGGGGTGAATGTGTGACATTGATCCACATTCTGTCCATCATTGTTGTGTTTGCAGTAACCGCTCTAAGTGTACTGGGGATGCTCAGACGTGAGTCCCAGGCACTCCACACCACTGGAAGCAAGCTAGCCGGGCTGATGAGAGGTGTTACCTCGAAACCGGGCCGGTCCTCGGATGCTTGTTTCCGTTCTGGGAAGGACATGGCTTTTGTAGTTCGGACTGGACTGTTCCCATGGGGCACAGGGTCAGCGCTGATTTGCATATCGCCATTGTATAACCCAGGGTGGTGTGGAGTGGAAAAACGATGGATTTGGGCCCAGATCTTTTGACTGGGGTGAATGTGTGACATTGATCCACATTCTGTCCATCATTGTTGTGTTTGCAGTAACCGCTCTAAGTGTACTGGGGATGCTCAGACGTGAGTCCCAGGCACTCCACACCACTGGAAGCAAGCTAGCCGGGCTGATGAGAGGTGTTACCTCGAAACCGGGCCGGTCCTCGGATGCTTGTTTCCGTTCTGGGAAGGACATGGCTTTTGTAGTTCGGACTGGACTGTTCCCATGGGGCACAGGGTCAGCGCTGATTTGCATATCGCCATTGTCTAACCCAGGGTGGTGTGGAGTGGAAAAACGATGGATTTGGGCCCAGATCTTTGAACTGGGGTGAATGTGTGACATTGATCCACATTCTGTCCATCATTGTTGTGTTTGCAGTACCCGCTCTAAGTGTACTGGGGATGCTCAGACGTGAGTCCCAGGCACTCCACACCACTGGAAGCAAGCTAGCCGGGCTGATGAGAGGTGTTACCTCGAAACCGGGCCGGTCCTCGGATGCTTGTTTCCGTTCTGGGAAGGACATGGCTTTTGTAGTTCGGACTGGACTGTTCCCATGGGGCACAGGGTCAGCGCTGATTTGCATATCGCCATTGTCTAACCCAGGGTGGTGTGGAGTGGAATAACGATGGATTTGGGCCCAGATCTTTTGACTGGGGTGAATGTGTGACATTGATCCACATTCTGTCCATCATTGTTGTGTTTGCAGTAACCGCTCTAAGTGTACTGGGGATGCTCAGACGTGAGTCCCAGGCACTCCACACCACTGGAAGCAAGCTAGCCGGGCTGATGAGAGGTGTTACCTCGAAACCGGGCCGGTCCTCGGATGCTTGTTTCCGTTCTGGGAAGGACATGGCTTTTGTAGTTCGGACTGGACTGTTCCCATGGGGCACAGGGTCAGCGCTGATTTGCATATCGCCATTGTCTAACCCAGGGTGGTGTGGAGTGGAAAAACGATGGATTTGGGCCCAGATCTTTTGACTGGGGTGAATGTGTGACATTGATCCACATTCTGTCCATCATTGTTGTGTTTGCAGTAACCGCTCTAAGTGTACTGGGGATGCTCAGACGTGAGTCCCAGGCACTCCACACCACTGGAAGCAAGCTAGCCGGGCTGATGAGAGGTGTTACCTCGAAACCGGGCCGGTCCTCGGATGCTTGTTTCCGTTCTGGGAAGGACATGGCTTTTGTAGTTCGGACTGGACTGTTCCCATGGGGCACAGGGTCAGCGCTGATTTGCATATCGCCATTGTCTAACCCAGGGTGGTGTGGAGTGGAAAAACGATGGATTTGGGCCCAGATCTTTTGACTGGGGTGAATGTGTGACATTGATCCACATTCTGTCCATCATTGTTGTGTTTGCAGTAACCGCTCTAAGTGTACTGGGGATGCTCAGACGTGAGTCCCAGGCACTCCACACCACTGGAAGCAAGCTAGCCGGGCTGATGAGAGGTGTTACCTCGAAACCGGGCCGGTCCTCGGATGCTTGTTTCCGTTCTGGGAAGGACATGGCTTTTGTAGTTCGGACTGGACTGTTCCCATGGGGCACAGGGTCAGCGCTGATTTGCATATCGCCATTGTCTAACCCAGGGTGGTGTGGAGTGGAAAAACGATGGATTTGGGCCCAGATCTTTTGACTGGGGTGAATGTGTGACATTGATCCACATTCTGTCCATCATTGTTGTGTTTGCAGTAACCGCTCTAAGTGTACTGGGGATGCTCAGACGTGAGTCCCAGGCACTCCACACCACTGGAAGCAAGCTAGCCGGGCTGAGGAGAGGTGTTACCTCGAAACCGGGCCGGTCCTCGGATGCTTGTTTCCGTTCTGGGAAGGACATGGCTTTTGTAGTTCGGACTGGACTGTTCCCATGGGGCACAGGGTCAGCGCTGATTTGCATATCGCCATTGTCTAACCCAGGGTGGTGTGGAGTGGAAAAACGATGGATTTGGGCCCAGATCTTTTGACTGGGGTGAATGTGTGACATTGATCCACATTCTGTCCATCATTGTTGTGTTTGCAGTAACCGCTCTAAGTGTACTGGGGATGCTCAGACGTGAGTCCCAGGCACTCCACACCACTGGAAGCAAGCTAGCCGGGCTGATGAGAGGTGTTACCTCGAAACCGGGCCGGTCCTCGGATGCTTGTTTCCGTTCTGGGAAGGACATGGCTTTTGTAGTACGGACTGGACTGTTCCCATGGGGCACAGGGTCAGCGCTGATTTGCATATCGCCATTGTCTAACCCAGGGTGGTGTGGAGTGGAAAAACGATGGATTTGGGCCCAGATCTTTTGACTGGGGTGAATGTGTGACATTGATCCACATTCTGTCCATCATTGTTGTGTTTGCAGTAACCGCTCTAAGTGTACTGGGGATGCTCAGACGTGAGTCCCAGGCACTCCACACCACTGGAAGCAAGCTAGCCGGGCTGATGAGAGGTGTTACCTCGAAACCGGGCCGGTCCTCGGATGCTTGTTTCCGTTCTGGGAAGGACATGGCTTTTGTAGTTCGGACTGGACTGTTCCCATGGGGCACAGGGTCAGCGCTGATTTGCATATCGCCATTGTCTAACCCAGGGTGGTGTGGAGTGGAAAAACGATGGATTTGGGCCCAGATCTTTTGACTGGGGTGAATGTGTGACATTGATCCACATTCTGTCCATCATTGTTGTGTTTGCAGTAACCGCTCTAAGTGTACTGGGGATGCTCAGACGTGAGTCCCAGGCACTCCACACCACTGGAAGCAAGCTAGCCGGGCTGATGAGAGGTGTTACCTCGAAACCGGGCCGGTCCTCGGATGCTTGTTTCCGTTCTGGGAAGGACATGGCTTTTGTAGTTCGGACTGGACTGTTCCCATGGGGCACAGGGTCAGCGCTGATTTGCATATCGCCATTGTCTAACCCAGGGTGGTGTGGAGTGGAAAAACGATGGATTTGGGCCCAGATCTTTTGACTGGGGTGAATGTGTGACATTGATCCACATTCTGTCCATCATTGTTGTGTTTGCAGTAACCGCTCTAAGTGTACTGGGGATGCTCAGACGTGAGTCCCAGGCACTCCACACCACTGGAAGCAAGCTAGCCGGGCTGATGAGAGGTGTTACCTCGAAACCGGGCCGGTCCTCGGATGCTTGTTTCCGTTCTGGGAAGGACATGGCTTTTGTAGTTCGGACTGGACTGTTCCCATGGGGCACAGGGTCAGCGCTGATTTGCATATCGCCATAGTCTAACCCAGGGTGGTGTGGAGTGGAAAAACGATGGATTTGGGCCCAGATCTTTTGACTGGGGTGAATGTGTGACATTGATCCACATTCTGTCCATCATTGTTGTGTTTGCCATACCTAAATAGCGAGACACAATTAATTTGCGACTCGCTATTTTGGAATTGCGAGTCGTTATTACGAAGGGGCATTCCCTTCCTAATTGCCAGCACAACCACATGTACAAATGTTTAAGGGAAGACACTGATCCCAAGGGACAACTGCCTACCCTTAAAAAATGGAAATAAACTGTTTCTTTTTTTTTCAATGCATCCCGTTTTCCTTTAAGGTAAAAGTGCCGCTTTTTTAAAAAACTGCTTTATTCAGTATTCAGTATTCATGAGTCTTTATTCGATAATTTATAATCATAAAAGACACATAACATACATAAAAGTGTCAGAAAAAAAATAGAATCACCTTTAAAAATAGCAATGCATGCTATAACCATACAAAATGTAAAACTGATCATTATCAAATTCTGACAGAATTGTTTTGAAGCTAAAATCTATACATTCAGGTATTCTATATGACTGTTTGGTACCATTATCAAGATCTATCTGAATCCTCCACAGCCATCAATGTTTTTTTCTCAAAACCCATGCCCAATTCAGAAATTTTTATATATATCTGGACGGGTATTCGTTACTAAAATACACATGGCTGTCCCACAGGATCTCGTGCCAAGATTAGTACACAGTGGTTTAAGCCACCTGCGACGAGGATCCTGATACACCGGGCACTCAAAGAGCAGATGCATTATTGACTCTTCCCTATTGCAGCAAAAGGGGCAATCAGTCGTTGAAATCCTGTCCCATTTAGCTACAAATGATCTTATTGGAAGGGTGTCCACACGGAATTGTTGATTAAGTTTTCTATCACTGATTCTTGTAATCCCATTCCAATATGGTTCTGCTTTGGTTATGAATTTGTGGTCATAGAAGATGCCTGTGAGTGACGAGCTGCTCGTCTTTTACAGGTTCTTCTTTGTTATCATTTCCTAGTAAAGCTCTTTATAATGATTTTTGCTGGGAAACGAGTTCCCTACTGGGTCGCCCCACAAATGACTGAGGCCCATTTCAGTCAGATTAGACTTGATCTTCTGAAACCATTTAATTTTGTAAGCCGAATCTCGATTTCTTACATGCAACATTGCGTTGGCGTAAGGTTCCTGTTCTACAGTGGTCAACAATCTTCTCCAATATGCCAGGGGTCTAAAACCTGCAACCTCATCAATGGAGGTGCAGCCTAGATCCAATAACAAAGGCTTGATGGGGGTGGATTGGGGTAGGGCAGTCAGAGATCTTAAAAACCTATTTTCAGCTAGGACAAGGGGAGATAGATTTTCGAACCCCCAGAGCTCGGCGCCATAGACCATGGACGATCTTATTTTCCCATTGTAAATAGCCACCGCTGGCCGTATAGGTTTAGTAAAGGACATCCTATGTTCCTTCAATAGAGCTCCCGATAGCTGGTTATGTTTAAGGACTAAAAGCTTGATTTGAGGCGCCCAGTTCATCTTCCTACTCATGGTTACCCCTAGATAAGTAAATATGTTGGTTTGCTCTAGGGGTACATTATCCATTATGACCTTGCCTTTAACCAGTTTATGTCTGTGCAGTACAATGTACTTAGTTTTATCGATATTTACTGCCAACTCATGGTCCTTGCAAAAAACTACAAATTGATCAAGGGCGCGTTGCAGACCTGACTGGGTTTTTGATAAAATCAGAGTATCGTCCGCAAACATTAACAATGGAACCCTTGTTCCAGCAAAGGATGGAGCATCTGTTGGATAATTAGAATAGTAGGCAATAACCCTATTTATAAAGAGTGAAAAAAGGGTGGGAGCGAAAACGCACCCCTGGCGCACTCCTTTAGTAACTGGAAACGCTTTGGTCAGTTCGCCCTGCTGGCCCCACCTTACTTTGGCGTAATTTGCCTCATGTAATTTGATAATAAAAGCGAGGATTTGAGGGGGCATCCCAGCCTCCTTTAATGAATCCCACAGTTTAAAGCGAGGTAGTAGATCAAATTCTGAATTTAAATCAACAAATGCAGCGTATAAGTTCCCCCTGCTAATGTTACTGTGGACCAATATATCATCAGAAATCGAAATACCTAGTCTATAGTACTTACGTGGGGTCGAAAGCCCGCTTGGTAGGTAGATATAACATTCTTCTCGGTGATCCACTCATTGATTCTACCTAGTACAAGTCTCGCAGTTCGTTTCTGTAGCGTATCAATTAGGCTTATCGGCCTACAATTACTGGGACGAGCGCGGTCTCCTTTTTTATATATGGGTATGATTTCAGCCCCTCACCAGGTGTCTGGTATTGGTGCACCTTTGGCAATAGTATTTACAATAATGTAAGTATACTCAATCCAGGTTTTTCTGTTTGGCAATAGCATTTACAATAATGTAAATATACTCAATCCAGGTTTTTCTGCTTTATTTAAAAGCACTCCCAGGCTTGGTGGTCTGCTGAGCCCAGCAGGCCACCTTACCTGTGAGGGCCTGCTATTCCCAATGGGGTCGCAAATTGCAAGAGGCTCATTAATATTCATGAGCCTCTCAATTTGCGACCCATTGGGAAACGCCAACAGTGTGTTACACACTGTTGTACATCCAAAATAGCGCCCCGCAAGTTGTGAGGCTCTATTTTGGATGTCGTACATCTGGCCCCTGGGGATTTATTTTGATGGGTCACATTTTGCTTTATTCATATTGTTTTTTATGTTCACAGATTATTAACGGACGGTATTTTGACTCAAACAGTTGCAATGGAGGAAACCTGGGTTATTTCACTGGTTTTATGAAGGGATTTTTGATGTTACTGTTGCCTTGCTTTACCCTCTTCTCATGGGAGAGATAGGGGTGGCCTCTCTATATGGGTAAAATTAAATCTCAGGGTAGAAGTGTCAATTATTGACTCAGTCAGTCCTGCATACCAGGGTCTGCTCCTTAAGGATAGCCAGGTTTCTATTTATTTTTATCTGATACATTTCTATCATAATAATTTTACTAATTATTTAACTTTTTTATTTGAGGAGTTGTTTTGTTTTGTAATGGGCCTGAAACCTATTCTGTTTGCTACTACACTCCAACCTAGATTTTTGTTATGTGGAGACCTTAACCCCTTCGCTGTGGGGCTAATTCCCCCGCGTGGGGAGGGGGGCCGCGCGCGACGCCGTGGTGCTTGTGATGTGCTCGGCACGTCATGCAGCACGGTGGTGCTGTGCTTATGAAAAACTGAGCTCGTCATGACCACACCCGTTTAATGGAACGCCCAGCACAGCAGGGGAATTATCCCCGCGTGGGCGTTCCGCGGCAGTCATGACGAGCTCAGCTCATCATGAGCAGAGAGTCACTGTGCCTCATGACGAGCTGAGCTCGTCATGAGCGCCCAAGGGGTTAACTGCTTTGCTGCTAGGCCTTCCCCCGTCCTGTGCTAAGCCCTTTCATGGCAATATAGAGAGGTTTTTGCTTAAGCCCCCATAACTTTTTCTCCACATAAGGTATCCACAGCAAATTTGCATCCTTTTTTCCCAACAAACTGCGGATTCTAAAGGTACCCAGGGTTTGTGAATTCCCTTGTTGGGGACAGAGACATTAGCCTCAATACAGCAAATTTTGTTTTTTTTGTAAAAAATGGGACTAAAGTGCCACAGAAGAAAGTGTCTGGTTCTTTCCCTGCAAATGGCATCAATGAAAGGTTTGTGGTGCTAAAATCACCATCTTCTCACCTTTAGGAACAGGCAGACTTTTGTCAGAAAACCAACATTTTCTACACAGTTTTCCATTTTACTGGGACATATCCTAATGTTCCTATTGTTTGTGCTTTCAACCTCCTTCCAGTTAGTGGTAGAAATGAGTGTGAAACAAATAATAAAAATTTAAAAGTATACAAAATTCTGAATTCAGCAAGTGGTCATTTGTGTAGATCCTTCAAGGCTCTCCTATAGAAAGTAACATTTGAAATACAAAATATTGAACTGAGTAGAACAAAAACGAACATTTGTGCCTACATTTTCACCAGATTTTTTAAAGCAAAATACTGTTATGTGTGCTGGACCCTTCTGGTTGCTGGGATGTATGGGGCTTGGATGTTCAACAAGAACCCGAGTTACCAGGAGCCAATAACTGAGCTCCACCTTACAATGTTTTTTCGTTGTCTACCGGCTTTACCGCAATTCATTTGGTAAAGTATAAAGGGTGAAAAATAGATATCATGAAATCTATGTATTTCTGGAACAAGATATGGAGTTGAGAAGCAGTGGTTACCTGCACATCTTTGAATTTGTGGGATGCCATACTAGCATGTGAATTAGTCGCATTTTTCTAAATAGCTTTTTTTTTACACACTACCTTACATTTGGAATGCAGAAACGCATAGAACTACATTTGGTATTAACACTTGTTCTACTATTCTGTCTTCCCATAAGTCTCCTGATAAAAATTATACCTCACTTGTGTGGGTAGGCCTAGTGCCCATGATAGGAAATGGCCCAAAACGCACTGTGGACACATCACATTTTTCTACTGAAAACTGACCTTTTTTGCACTGCATCTATTTGAGGACTTTAGGCTGTAGCTGTGCCGGCAATAGGGAAACCAAGTAAACCTGTACAATTTAGAAAACTAAACTACCAGTACAATCAAGGATGTGGTGACTTGGGTAGCTCTCACCAGGTTTTGTTTTCCAGAATCCCTTGCAAAGCTCAAACCTTGTAAAGAAAAATAAATTTTCCTTACATTTCTGGGATGGAAAGCTCTGGAATCTGGTGGGAGCCACAAACTTCCATGCACCCAGCATTCCTACAGGTATGTTGATAAAAATGGTACCCGTGACAGAAAATTGCCCAAAACGCAACATGGACACATCAATTTTTTACCCGGAAAGCAGAGCCTTTTTTTACAAAATGCTGGTGTGGATTTTGTGCAGTAGCTCAGCCGGCACCTAGGGAAATCCAGCAAAGCTGTACATCTTTGAAAACTAAACAACCAGGGCATTCCAGGATGGAGTGCCTTGTGTGGCTCTCACCAGGGTCTGTTACTCAGAACCCCTTTCAAATATCTATGCTTGTCTAAAAAACACATATTTTCCCAATAAAAATATAGTACCTTACTTCTGTGCGTAGGCCAAGTGCCCATGAAAGGAAATGGTTCAAAGTATATTATGGAGATATGAATATTAGCTATCACAAAACAAACTTGGTTTTTCAAGGAGGTATCCTGCAATTTTGGTCCGGAGCTGAGCGGCCTTCAAGGGAAACCTACCAAACCCAGACATTTCTGAAAACTAGACTCATGGGGGAATCCAAGGAGGTGTAGATTGCATGAATCCCCCAATGTTATCTTCCCCAGAATCCTCTGCACACCTCAAAATTGGTACCAAAAAAACACATTTTCCTCACATTTCTGTGTGGTAATATTGTGGAATCACCAGGCCGGCACAAAATACCTACCACCCAGTGATCCCCCAGACTCCAATAAAAATGCTACCTCACTTGTGTGGGTGTGTCAAGTGCCTGCAACAGGGAAGTGCCCAAAACATATTGTGGAGGCATCAAAATTATCGATCAGAAAACGGCCTGGTTTTGCAAGGGGGTCACCTGCATTTTTGATCCTGGGCTCGGCGGACATCTGGGGAAACCTACCAAACCTATGCATTTCTGAAAACTAGCCACCAAAGGGACTCTATGGAAGTGTGGCTTGTGTGAATCTCCAATTTTTTCTTACCAAGAATCCCCTGCAAACCTCAAATTTAGCTAAAGCAAAATCACACTTCTTTGTGGGAAAGTTGTGGGATCACTCGTCTGGCACAAATTCCTAACACCCAATGTTTCTCCAGGTCTCTCCATAAAAATGGTACCTTACGTGTGTGGGTAGGGCTAGTGCCTGTGACAGGAAATTGTCCAAAGCACAACAGGGACACCACATCTTCCCACTGAAAATGGATCTTCTTTTACAATATCCCTAACTGTGGATTTTGGGCCCTAGCTCCGCCGGCACATAGGGAAACCCAGTAAAGCTGTACATTTTTTAAAACTAGATCCCCAGAGCAATCCAGCATGGTGTGACTTGTGTGGCTCTCACCAGGTTCTATTACACAGAATCCCATGCAAACCTCAAGTTTTGTAAAAGAAAAACACATTTTCCTCAAATCCCTGTGATGGAAAGTTCTAGAATCCGTGGGAAGCCACAAACTTCTACTCACCCAGCATTCCTGCAAGTCTCTCAACAGGAAATGGCCCAAAATGCAGCATGGATATATCAAATCTTTCCACAAAAATGTTCTTGCAATGTGCCTAGCTGTGGATTGTAGGCTCTAGCTCAGCCGGCACCTAGAGAAACCCAGCAAACCTGTTCATGTTTGAAAACTAAGCAAACAGGGGAATCCAAGATGAAGTTCCTAGTATGGCTCTCATAAGGGTCTGTTCCCCAGAATCCTTTGTAAACCTCGAAATTTGTAAAAAAATTAAAAAAAACAATTTTTCCTCACATTTCTGTGATGGAAAACTCTGGGATCTAAGGGGAGACCCAAAATGGCTTCCAACCAGCATTTCCCCAAGTTCTCCCATTAAAAATGCTACCTCACTTATGTGTGCAGGCCTAGAACTAACAACAGAAAAGGGCAAAAAACGCATTGAGGAGATATCGAAATTAGGTAGCACCAAATTATCTGGTTTATAACCTGCAATTTTGGTCTGGGCTGAGTGGCCATCTGGGGAAACCTACCAAACCCAGACATTTCTGAAAACTAGACACCCGGGGATTCCAGGGAGATGTAGCTTCATTGGACCCCCGACGTGTTCTTACCCAGAATCCTATGCTAACCTCAAATGTAGCTAAAAAAAGAAATCGGTTTTTCCTCACATTTCTGTGTGCGAAAGTTGTGGGATCAGTGGGCTGGCTCAAATTTCCTACCACCCACTCTTCTTCCAGGTCTCTTGATAAAGATTCTACCTCACTTGTGTGGGTGTGCCAAGTGCCTGGGACAGGTAAGGCCAAAACACTATTGTGGAGGCATCAAAATTATCAATTACAAAACTACCTGGTTTTGCAAGGGGTTCACCTGTGTTTTTGGTTCTGGGCTCACCGGCCATCTAGAGAAGCCTACCAAACCCAGACATTTATGAGAACTAGACACAAGGGGGAGGTTAAAAAGGTGTGGCTTGTGTGGATCTCCAACATTTTCTTATCCAGAATCCCCTGCAAACCTAGGATTTACCTACAAAAATCATTTTTTCTTCAAATTTCTGCGTGGAAAAATTGTGGGACCACCGGTCCGCACAAATTGCTTACCGCCAAGCATTCCCCCAGGTCTCACAATAAAAATGCTACCTCACTTGTGTGGGTGGGCCAAGTTATTGCAAAAGGAAAGGGCCAAAAATATATTGTGAAGGCATCAAAATTATCAATCAGAAAACAGCCAGGTTTTTCAAGGATGTCACCTTCGTTTTTGGTCTCGAGCTCGGTGGCCATCTAGGAACACCCACCAAACACTGACATTTCTAAAAGCTAGACACCAGAAACGCAGGAATAGGAAAGAGTGTCCAAACATGATGAAGACACGTGCAGATCAATACAAAGAAGAAATATAGAGCAATAAATGACCCTGCAGACCGGTGGTAATTTAAAGAACAGACAAACATAAAAGACAAAGCCCTGAGGAGAACCCGAAAACTGATGTCCTTGGGTTCGAAACGCATCGGGATATAAAGGAAAATTGACATGAATTGTCTAGTAGACCAATGAATTTATTTGTGGTGTATTGAGTTTATTTTTTACATATCAATTGGTTGTCAATATATCAATTGGTTGCCAAGTAAACATTGAGCGAAACGTGACTTTGTCCTGTTACGGTGTTATTGAACAACTCCTTATAAAGATCAGTTGTTTGTTTAAGAATTTGCGATGTGAATTTTACACTGTGAATTGATGTATTGTTGAATTGTATTGTATGTATGTATAAAGTGTAAATTGTTGAGTGTTTTTCTCACACATAAAAAATATCAGAATGATGAAATAACAAAATAAAAAGGTATGAATAAAGGATACCTAACAAACTAAAAAGTAATAGAAGTTTGTTTTCCTCAATTCAGAGGACGAAAAAGTAGTGTGTAAGTTGGTAATTTCCCTTTTATATTGATGTCCCATATGGTAATGGCAATAACCTAGAAATATTATGCTAACTTTTCTCACAACAGTAACATTCTTGTAGCCTAAGTATAAGTAATCTGTTGATTCTGATGGGGCTGGAATCTCAAGTTAGCAGATTTTGTAACCCAGAAATTTCACGTGTTGCAAGAAGTTGAAACCCCGCTATCAAATACGGGGGGGGTTGATGAATCACAGATGGGATTGGTTGTAAATTGGCCGTTTTCCATGTTAATTTCTTATTTCTCAGGTGACACTAAGTGTCCCATTGGTGACACCCCATTAGCCCCTTGCATCCCAGAGTTATCTTTACATCAGGTATTTGTACCTCTAGTAGGCGACGTTAACCAGTAAACTACAGGGTCACTTGTGATGAGGCTCTTTGTATTTTCTAATGCTAATGTATCCTATAAAGACCACAGGACACATCAACGATATATTGATATTCTTGCTTTGCATTTCTCTTAAGAGAACTAAATGCCCTGATGACGGAAATTTAAAATATCAAGTAGTGATTTAGGGTTACAATGAATATGCAAAAGCTTCTAATATGATAGACTGGTGAGCTTTTACAACAATAATGTATGTGAATTTGTAACAATATAATTGATGACATAAAGCAGTATGCCCCGTCCTTCCAGCCTGTTTCATCTCTGTCTACTAGGTTATCATTTTTCTCTGACTCCGTATATCTTTCTGCTCTACTTCTTTCCTACCACCCATCTTCCTATCCATTTAATACAGAGTGTCATTATCTTCGGTAATTACATTTAAGGTCAGATGCACTTGGAGACTGATGACCTTGCATGTGACATCACTTGCAAATATACCAAGCTTAGGGGCAGATTTATTACTTCTGGCGCATCTCTGCTAATCAGCAGGGATGCGCCAGAAGAGTTGCGCCGCATCTGCCCACCAGTGCACCACCACTGATGCGCCGCATTTACAATGCGGCGCACCGTGGCGCACAGATGGGCAGATGCGTGTCGCATCCCCCGTCGGAAAGGCGGTGCATTGCTGGAGTTGCGTCGCAAGCGCGACACAGCTCCAGCAAGGCTCGGGTTGCCCCTTTCCCTAACATGCTGCGTCAATCCTTACACCTGCTTCAAACAGGTGCAGGGTTTTGACGCAGCATGGCCGTAAAAGTGACTGAGTGAAATCTTGTACATTTCACTCAGCCACTTTTGCGAAGCGTTCCTGCACCGGAACCCCCCCCCCGTGCTGACACTCCCAGGTGTGGCGCGGGGCTTTACAACGTGACGCATCTCTCAGATGCGTCACGTTGTAAATGCCCCACAGCATGGTGCTGCCTTTGTGCCGCCACTGCGTCACAAAAATGATGCAACGGCGGCGCAAATGTGGCGTAAGGGGCTTGTAAACCTGCCCCACAGAGACTAGCTTCGTGTTTGAAAAGAGCCAGCATTCACCAAAGAGAGAAGAGATAGTTGATGTAGTGAAGAGTATTGGCCTATAGATGAGAAAGAAACACCCCGGAGAAGAGATGAGGACAAACTATAGGCAGTTGTATAATCTGCAGGTAAAATCACTCAGCTATATACACTCACCCTTGAAAGTAGTTTAGCCAGGTTCCGAACCACCAAGGCCAAGACGAGGAGCCAAGACTAAGGTACAAAACTGCTGAAATTCTCAGTTAATTATTAGTTATTCAACTTTATTGAATAATTGCAATAAGACAGTCGAAATGGTTCTAAAGAGCTGAACAAAACAAGTCTGTAGGGGAATATCCAACATCCAGGGATCAAATTACTATAAACATTGTTTGTCCCCACAAACATACAAATTTTAGAACTCAAAAGTTATTTCAAAATGTATAAAAACATCTCTGCTGGAGATATCAAAGGACAAGTGTTAGTCACAACGATTCCAGGAGCAAATTTATATGTCATAATCAAACATTGATTCGGTGTCTGACATAGACTTCAGGCAACCTTTTATTAGAGTTCTGGATTCTGTGCAAAAGCATAGAAGTGAAATAGAGCTGAGACTTGTAGTTACTCAAGCTTGTGGGCTTACCCC
Organism: Lissotriton helveticus; assembly: GCF_964261635.1. Classification (NCBI taxonomy): domain Eukaryota; kingdom Metazoa; phylum Chordata; class Amphibia; order Caudata; family Salamandridae; genus Lissotriton; species Lissotriton helveticus. The sequence continues at coordinate 945,965,017 of NC_136063.1, forward strand.
ATTCTGACTTGCAAGCAGGTAAGCAAATGCATTGTAGGTGGAGTGGAATGTTAATCCTGCTCAAACAATGGGCATAATCCCTGTCAGGGTGCACCACAAAAGTCACTGTATTAAACTTTCCTTAACCCTCTGGTAGCCTGGATCAAAGCAGTCAGGCTTAATTTAGAGACAATGTGTAAAGTATTCATGCAGCAAACACACAGTAATAAAGGAAAACACAGCACAAGAAAGTCTCACACAAATTTTGAAAAATAGAGTAAATTTTGATAAATTATTTTACACCAAAATGACAAAAATCCAATCAATAGAATCAGAGTCATGAATTTTTTTACGTTTAAGGTAAAAACAAGTGCCTAAAGATCAAAGCGCCAACTGCAGACATCTAGTCATGCAAGGTCAGATCAAATTTGAAAAATATGGCCGGCCTTGATGTATTGCAAGTCGAAAACAAAAAAGTGGATTGGGCCCAGTCAGCACTTCCCTTCAGACTTAGAAGAAATTTGAAGAAAAAGTCTCTGAGAGGTAGAAGTTCAGCAGGGCAAGAGTGCAGGAGGTATCTGGGTAGGAGGCGTCATCATCGTGGAGTCACAGAATGAAGTCATGGTGACGAATTCTGCGCTCAGAAATAGTCTCTTTTTTTTGGAAGTCGAAAATCTCAAGGAAAACGAGGTTGGAGACTGTAGCAGAAGAGAGTTCCATAAGGCCAGATACCCCTTTGGGGAACGACTGCTGTACAGAATTGGCTGCTGGGGATACGAATGTAGCAGGAGCTGGTGATGCACCATGGACGGACAGATGACCAAGTTGGTCCCAGTCTTCTCTAGGTTCTGAGAGCAGTTTTTAGCCCAAATGATTTCTAAGTCCCAAGTTTTGTATTTTTACTATCTAGGTACCTTAAACACTACCACCAAGGGCACAGACTGGAGCGGCCCACTTGGGCTGGATCCAGGTGCACAGTCAAGATATTTGGACCCTTTTCTTTTTCAAAGCTCTGCTCATGAGGCCCACCAACTAGCCCTTGGTGTCCCTCTGGTGGTCCTGGATTCAAAAAGTGCAACAAGGCTCAAGCAGCAGTTCAAGCCTCTGAGGATTCAAGATAGGATTCAGGTAGTAAAGCAGTCATTCCAGGTGTAGCAAAGCAGTTTTCTGAAGTATACAGCAGGACATCTCAACAGGCAGGCCTCTGTGAGTAGTTATGCTGGGCCATAAAGTTAATTGAAGAGTCTAGGGTTCTCTTTTCATACCAAATTTTGGAATTAGGAGATGTTTCTAGAGAATTCCCTTTGAAGGTTCCTGCCAGGGCCGGACTGGCCATAGCGGGCACCGGGCAATCCCCCAGTGCGCCGCACGGGTGGGGGCCAGTTTTGGGCCCCTGTTTTCGTTGCAGGGCCGTTTTTGCAGCATAGCTACAAAATTGACCCTGTACCAAAATCGGCCGAAAACAGGCCCAGGCAAAGAGCTCGGCGGCACCTCCGACCCACCGAGTGGGGAGGGGGGCCTGCCGAGTACTTAGCCGGGGCCGGTTGTTGTTCCCAGTCCGGCCCTGGTTCCTGCTCCTCTGACCTTGCTCCAGACTATGCATGAACAATGCAGGGGTGGCAAGCTCTGCATGTGAAGGCAGGGCAAAGTCCATTCAGTTGCAGGTGGGGCTGTGTCCAACTCCATCTCTCCATCCTGTCAGTGAAAGCCCACAGAGGCACACCTAATCCCTTTATTGTGTGGCTGCCAGGGAGGAATAAATAATATCCAATTGCCAACTACACCCAGTCATGTGACCCAGTGACTGGCTGTAGGCCCCAAATAGTTAGAGCAAGAAAATTACAACTTTCTAAAAGTTTAGGAAACAAAAAGGGTTGCCAGTACTGATGTGAATTATTTAGAACATTAAATACCTGTCCTATACTAGAAAAGAAATTCCAGAAAGGGAAATGCTAATTAATAGCTTTTTATTTTATCAAAATTGTAGCATCAATAATTCAATAAATTTCTGCATACACAACAAAAAATTATTATTACAGCGGACACAAGAGACATTAGGATATAACTGTACATTAGTCATTCATACAAAATTACACACATATCACGTTCGAACATCATACATTCAAACTATCAAAGACATAGTGTATAATACAATTTATATACATTCAAGAGAAAAGAAGAAGAGAAGTAAAAAGGGGGGGCCACGATCTGCATAGAAATTGCAAAAGATACAGAAACTAATTAACTAAGGTATAGTACATTCCTACATGTTGTATAACTAGAGCAATGCTCATTGGAATTCCTAGTTCAAGGTAATGTACAACTGAAACTGTGGTACACATTCATTAGATGTCCAACAGTTCTGGCAGACCAAACTGTGGCGGGGCCTACGCGTTTCGAATCCCACCGAATTCTTGGGGATTCTCTTCAGGGCCTGGTGTGTTCTCTAAGAGAAGAATCAAACAAAAGAGGAGAAAAGAGAATTTAGAAAACATGAAATGAACAACTGACCCCATTCAAGGGGAGACCGCACATCTGAGGAAACAATGCTGAGAGACTGGGAAAGATATTAACTCGATCTTCAGGGATGACCCTCTAAGTAGTGACCTAGGTCATGGTTTTTAGAGAAGAATTACTTGACTTGGAAATTATTGTGCATCGGCATTGGAAACTGCCCCTAGATACTCGATGGAAAGTACTCACCCTAAGTATGGAATATGATTTCCTAATTTGATCGGTGTCCTATTTATCGATGATGTGTTCATGGTGTGGACAGGTGACAGTGACACCTTGTCCCTGTTCCACCAATGGTTAAATTCCAGAACGATGGACATAAAATTCAGCATGGAACACTCGGCCACTAAAATTGCGTTTTTGGATGTAGAGGTTTTCCCCAAATCAGGCAAACTGGCGACCACCCTTTTTGTAAAACCCACAGACAGAAACAAATCTCTCATGTTCAATAGTAATCATCCTAGAAGCCTCAAGGAAAACCTGCCTTATGGGCAGTTCCTGCGTGTTCGTCGGAACTGCACATATACAGAAGACTACCATCACCATGCCTCAAATCTGGTATCCAAACTTTGTGATAGGGGATACCCCAAAAAATTGGTTAAAAATTGCATGAAGAGAGCCCAGTGGACCCCTAGAGAGACATTGTTAGAACGAAAGAACAAACCCGAGCTGAAACGACAAGTATGTGTGACCACCTATTGCCCCAATGCTAATAAACTCAAACAGGTGATTGGACAAAACTGGCATCTAGTAAAGAACTTAGATAATAGCCTCAAAGAACTTCCCCTTTTTGCCTTCAAGAAGGAAAGGAGTATAGCTAACCATTTAGTAAGAGCAGCCATGCCATCCCCAATACAACCTACATTACGCCAAATGATGGGATTGCCCCCTGTGACAGGACACCACAAATGTGGCACCTGTCTGTGTTGTGAATCTACACTGGAAGGGTCACTATTCCAGCATAATGGAATCTCTTGGAAGCATGAGGCTTTCAGCAACTGCAAAACTAAGTTTGTAGTTTATGGTATTATATGCCCTTGCAAGAGTTTATATATTGGCAAGACAAACCAGGAGATTCGCCAACGTATCTCTCAGCACAAATCGAGATTGAAAAGAAAAGTGGAAAATGCCCCTTTGGTCCATCATTGGACATGTATGCAGCATCAGGTCGATGACCTTAGGTGGACAGTAATCTCTAAGGTTGAAAAAGATCCCCGAGGTGGTGATTGGAATCTGAAGTTATCCAAAAGAGAGGCGTTTCTTTTAGTCAAATTCGATACAGCCTCCACGGGCTTAAATGAACTGAGTGAAATCTTCAAATTGTGATCCCATAATGACCAGCCCTCGTCAAAACTGTACCTGTTCTATCTTACATGCGCTTCCATTTCCTCACTTAACCCCCGCCCAGGCTTTCCATCCTTCGACCAGGGTTATGAAGATGGTTGCGGCGTCACCTTAATTCTTTTTTCGAATTCATTGTTGACAAACAAGCCGGCCTAGGCTCCGCTTAAAAAACCTCCAATCTAGGTTCTGCTTAAAAACCTCTAACCACGTTTTCCATTTGTTTGCGCATGCGCTATCGAGTAGTGCCGGCTAGAATTCTTCTTCCACTTGGCCTTGATTGACCACGCCCCCCGTTTAGCAAGTTCTTTAAATAGTGACTTCTACGGGCCCTGTCCGTAGGACGCATGCGCCACGGATCAGTGCAGGCTGGAACGCTACGTTCACTCGAACGCTTCCCTGAGGTAAGTTTCATCCCGCAGCATACCCCTTGCCCATTTATCGCTCCATCCTTTGAGGCTAAAATTAAGTACATCTCGCTCCCTGTTCTAATAAAGCTTAATCTATGTCTAGACTATAATAGTGTCTAGTCCTAATTTTTGACTAGTCCTTGTTTGTATGGAGTAACGGTTCTATTTGTGCATAGCACTTCCTTTATTTGTCAGTTACAATGCCAGCCAGGCGCCGCCCGTAATTATCTCTCACTAAGTTTTACATTTAATTCCATAGGGACCCCGACCTCAAGCTCTTCCTAGAATCGGGGCACTTCGACTAGCCACTGTCATACAAGGTAATTCTTCCGATGTGTGGGTGACCCACCCCGTTTTTGACTTCCTTCCATGTTTCAATCATAAATAGACTGTGTGTGACTCTGTTTTTACAGCATGACATCGTCTAGCCTCCGCCTAAACCGAACACTCGTAGACTGAGCAACCAAAAACTTAGAGTTGCAATTTTCGTAGAACAGGCACCCGCCCACGACTTGACCTGTCTTCTAAACGTTCCCTCCGTTAAATAGGGGTGAGACATCTCCCTAGGTCCCACTTTTTAGGTTTTTTAGATTCTACAAATGCTAATAGTTATTTAAAAAGGTTCTTTCTAATTTCTGAATAGGTTCCATTACGAAAACCTACTCATCTTTAACGTAAGGAGGATTTGTACAAACAAAGATTCCATTTCCAAGTTCGTAAGGTGAGTAAGACTGACATAGTAAGGATGTTCAAAGTTAGACGAGGCCTCCGCCCCCAGTAACTCCCCTTCTGAATCTTCCGATAAAATGCTTTTTTCCCCGAATAGACCCCAGTTCGTACTCCAGCATCTGCCGTGCCACACAGGACACCGATCAAATTAGGAAATCATATTCCATACTTAGGGTGAGTACTTTCCATCGAGTATCTAGGGGCAGTTTCCAATGCCGATGCACAATAATTTCCAAGTCAAGTTGTTCTTCTCTAAAAACCATGACCTAGGTCACTACTTAGAGGGTCATCCCTGAAGATCGAGTTAATATCTTTCCCAGTCTCTCAGCATTGTTTCCTCAGATGTGCGGTCTCCCCTTGAATGGGGTCAGTTGTTCATTTCATGTTTTCTAAATTCTCTTTTCTCCTCTTTTGTTTGATTATTCTCTTAGAGAACACACCAGGCCCTGAAGAGAATCCCCAAGAATTCGGTGGGATTCGAAACGCGTAGGCCCCGCCACAGTTTGGTCTGCCAGAACTGTTGGACATCTAATGAATGTGTACCACAGTTTCAGTTGTACATTACCTTGAACTAGGAATTCCAATGAGCATTGCTCTAGTTATACAACATGTAGGAATGTACTATACCTTAGTTAATTAGTTTCTGTATCTTTTGCAATTTCTATGCAGATCGTGGCCCCCCCTTTTTACTTCTCTTCTTCTTTTCTCTTGAATGTATATACATTGTATTATACACTATGTCTTTGATAGTTTGAATGTATGATGTTCGAATGTGATATGTGTGTAATTTTGTATGAATGACTAATGTACAGTTATATCCTAATGTCTCTTGTGTCCGCTGTAATAATAATTTTTTGTTGAGTATGCAGAAATTTATTGAATTATTGATTCTACAATTTTGATAAAATAAAAAGCTATTAATTAGCATTTCCCTTTCTGGAATTTCTTTTCTAGTATAGGACAGGTATTTAATGTTCTAAATAATTCACATCAGTACTGGCAACCCTTTTTGTTTCCTAAATATCCCGGCTCAGCCTTACTGATTAGAGCCAACCCATTGTTGTTTCTTGAACTTTCTAAAAGTGGCATTTCAAAATTGTTACTCGAAATCCAACTTTCCCATTAGGGAGGATTTTTAATTACAATTTTTCAGACACCAAACATGACATTTTTACCTGTTCCCAATCAAATGTTAGCACTTATTACATGTTATACGGCTACCCAATGTTATCCTATAAGAGAGGTAAGCCTCACAGTAGTGAAAAGCAAATTTAGGATGTTTTCACTACCTTGACATGTAAAACTTTAATGTACATGCCCGACCTTTAAATTAAAATGCACCCTGCCCTATGGGCTACCAAGGGCCCACCTTAGGGGTGTCTTATATGCCATAAAAGGCGAGTTTAAGACTTGGCAAGGTTTTGTTTTCCCCAAGTCGAATTGGCAGTTTAAAACTGCTTGCAGGCTGCAATGGCGGACCTGGAACATGTTTTAAGGGCTACTTAAGTGGGTCGAACAATAAGTACTGCAGGTCCACCAGTAGCACTAAATGTATAGCCTCTGAGTATATGGTGTGTTACATTTCTAAGAACTTATAAGCACATTTAATATACCAATCCGGCGTAAGCCAATTTTTCCATGTTTTAGGGTGAGAGTACAAGACCTTTAGCACTGGTTAGCAGTGGTAAATTGCAGGGTGGCTCCTCCATGTAGGCGGAGGAGCGTCGCCCCACTGCTTTCTCGTCGTGCAACAAGCAGAGACATAAAATGGTATTATAAACACTATTATATGTTTCTGCTTCTTGTACTGCGAGAAAGCAGAAGGGTTTGGTTTCGGGTGGGTGGGCAGGTGGCCGGTCCTGCTCCAGGGTAGGGGAGGAGTGGCTTGCCCAATCTGAGGGTGCTGACTGTTTGGTCGTCCCAAAGGCCGACCAAACCAGTCATACGGACTCTGCCTTTTCTCCATGTAGGCTGCATGCTGACTACATTGAGAAAATGGCCTGTGTGGTCGGCGTCCCAACCAATCACAACGCTGCAATTGCAGTGTTGTGATTTGCTTAGGGGAGGATAGTGAAGCTGCCTACTTCCTGTGAGGAGCAGAGAAGCAGAGACAATGCAGGACCAGGCCAGCAAATGTAAGTCAGCTTTTTTTATTTTAAATTAAACCTCTCCCACGCGTGCCCCCATGCCCCCCTCCAGTGAGTCATGCCAGCCGCGACTGGTAAATTGCAGAATCCTAAACTAACAAAAACAAATTCATAAAAAACAGGAGGAGTGAGGCAAATGGTTGGGGGTGGCACTGCATAGAGGGCCAGGTCCAACAATGCCCATGTCAGAAGTCCTCTCAGCAGGACATACCCGTGTCTAGGGCTTCAGCTGGACGAGTGGTTAGTGACCTCAGCACAATGTAGAAATGAGGACAAAGATAGGAAATCATTGTCATGAATTGACCTGGAATTGTGTGACCCTGCTCAGTGCTCTATAGAAAGTAAATATGTACTGGCAACAGATCGTGACACAGAGGCACCCCATACACACGCTGCCACATTCACATAGAGACACACAAATCCATTGAGACGCATAAACAAACACACAATGTCAAACATACCCATAACACACATACCTCTTGAGGTAGCCATATGTTTGCATACAAATTGTGAGGGAAAACATATATCGTTGCACTCGGCATTTGCTTTGGTCCAAAAATCTATTTTCTAAATGTGTGTCTTTCTGCCACATCATTGTAAGTATGTGACACAGAGCACAATATTATGCTGCCAAAGACCGCCGAGCACAACTAATCCATCATTTGAAAGATGGCTTACATGAATATTACCAGCTTTGTACAGGATCTTACAGAGCATGGGAGGCAAGCTGCCACTCTTCTAGCATTCCATGCACTGTCAAACAGGAATCGCTGCCCTAATGACAAAGAAAAAGTGAAGGCCCTTGACAGATTCATTGATAGAAAATGTCTTTCATGCCTTCTACCACTGGAGAAATTGTTCCCCTGTCAAAACCCATACATGTGTCCCTCCTCACAGTGGGATTGCTCTAGCTGGCTGGTGTGCACTGCAGCTTACACAGAGAAGCCAACCTTGAAAAAGAAGGCTTGCCTTTTGAAATTGTGATTACTCCTAACAATTGATTCACTTCTACCCTACTGCAGCAGTGTACAAGGTGACAGATGTATTCGAGTAAATACTGCAGATTATATACAGAAATATATAAAACCTAATCACCTCATTTATTGTGTAGCTGTTAAGCTGAACATTGCATTTTGAAACACGTGTTATAAATAAGGGAGTCACCTCAACAGTCTGCCTGTATTGCTTCTTGAGATTATTTGGAAGCTAATTTCACACCAGCATGAAATGAATTGCATTTGGTGCACAATCAGGACTTGAATATTATTTAGTGATTGCTGCATACAGAGCTCTTAGCAGCAGTCATAAATCATGCTTACTAATAGAGCTGCTTCGAGATCTAGCGTGTATTATGAGATTGCAGTAATATAGAGGCTAAATGTATGGTTTTGCATGAGTAAGTATCCATAATGCTGAGAAAACAATGTATGCATTGGTATTTCTCAGCACAAAGCTAGCTTGGGATATAATGTGTGCTGGACAGTAATGGAGACTTACACATTTTAAACTAAGCAATTACATAAATGTACAGTTTAATCACATTTAATATTTTCACAATTATTAGGCAATGGAAGATTAAGTGATATATCCAGAATCCACATTATTTAGTCAAGCACCAGGGTCGGACTAGAATCAAGGTCCTCACGTCCTAAAGTTGGCTATTTTAGAATTTGGCGGATATAATCTCAAATGTAAATGCAATAGAGTACCCTGTCCAGCAAGCTGTCAGTCTTGTTGCCTCATTTAGAGATTGGATAGACCTTAATTATCTGCTAGTGGAGCCCCCATCAGCTCCGACAAGGGAAAGCTTTCTATGATGGCCGGATGGGGTAGAGGCCATCAGAGAAACACTATCACTATGCCTGGTACTATTTATAGCAGATGGTGTGATGAGTTTTGTTTCTGTTCATCACTCACAGGGAAAGCATGGTGGTGAGGAACAGAAAAAAACCAATAACGACCCCTTCCGTCTGGGTGAAAATATCCAGATTGTGGAGGTCATTTGTAATTTGTTTTTCAAAAAAAAGAAATTCCAGGTTTGGAAGTTTGTTTTTGAAAAACAAAAAAAGATAAAAATGTGATGAACAGTGGTCAAAATCCATGCATGAAGTCCACCAAACGTTTTGTGCCTGGAGGGGATTCGCTGTGATGGGTGTTCCCTTTAAGGTACCGAAATTACACCCGTAAGGTACCCCGCAAGCGGCCAACTCCCTGCCGAGCATTGGCCTTAAGGCTGTGCGGATGGATGCAGGCCCTGTGTAGGAAACTTAGTTATTGGTTGTGTGGTATGCAAGTAAAAGGTCCACAATTCCTCACACTAGGAACCGAGCACCCCATTGTAGCAGGGCAGTGAAGCAGAGCAGTTGAAGGCTTACTCAGGGGAGGTGGTTTGAGCTAGTAATACCCATTCACTGGCACGCAATAATTACACTCAATAAATGATTGTCCAGTCAGTGCTCTTTCTTTAGAAAAGTGCATGCTTTACACACACGCACACACTACTGTGCACTAATTTACTAATATGAACAATGGCAAATTGAATATATCACAGATGACATTGCATAACCACCTTTGACCCCCTTTAGGGGTCACACACACATTAGTTAGGTCTACTGGCTTAGTAAAAGGATTAGGATCAACAAACCGCAGGTTAAAGGGATAATGTTGTGTGTAAATGCAATCATCAATAGTAATCATGAGTTAAAATGCACTTATTACTATTTATAAAGCATATTCACTGTAATCAATAGTCATTGCCAAACATTATTGTCTCAATAAAAGAATTAAAATGAGCAAAATATGTGTCTGCGTGCTTTTCATAAATGTAACAACCATGAAAATGTAATCATAAAAGCAGCCTCAAGAAGGCCTCAGATTTTGACTACATCATATGCAACCATACAATTCGCCCCTATAGTGAGCAGTACTGCATGTACCTTTTTTAACCACATTAAGGCCACAGTAATTGCAACCATATAGTGAGCCCCTAGAGGTGCAACACACCTTGGGAGTGCTTTAAAACATTGAGAAAATCCTGGAGGGGTCCAAGATTCCTGACCACTACAGACAGAGGGTAAATCATTATTAGAAATTCTTAAGCAGGGAGCTGCAGTGATCCTGTTGCCCCCCACACTTTCATTGTGTCGTTGGTAGTGACCCTGTCATCCAGAGGCCACCAGGAGTAAAGAAAATTAGACAAATGAGAAAGTCTTGCAGGGCATTATGGGGTATGGGAGAGAGCACCTGCTTTGTTTTTGCCACATTGCCTCACTCCACTTGGCTCCTCTTTCGTTTTCTTTGTTGCCCAGTCCCACCCATCTGTCCCATGCCTCCTTTAATTGGGGGTAGTCAAGTGAGTCCGCCCTTCACTTCCCCACCAGCTCTCACCAGCCACCACATGACCAGCACCTCTAAGTAAAGCAGGGGGAGCTGGAAGCTTCTAGCTCCCTGCCAACTACTGCCGGCAGGGTGCAGTCTTGTCTGCACTGCTTCCCCCAAACATGGGCATGGGAGTAGGGGCAAGGCCAATTCCATTGGGAGGGAGTATGACGGTGCTTACCCATCCTCCTTTGCTTAAAGAACACCAGGAATGTAGTTTTCTGGGTCAGTAGAGTGAGTTCTGGTAGGGAGCCGCATGCCCATACCCTCCCTGCAGAAAATGAATGATTAAACCATGTACTGACCCCCGGGCCCTGGCTGACCGATGGGGTGATTTGAGGAATGGTGGTAGAGCACCATGCGCTTTGCAGCAAATTGAAATGTAAAAGGTTGCCATTCTTTAAAATGTCATAACTCGGGCCCGATCTGCTGATTGTCATGATCCTGGCCTCATTTTGCTCCTGGGAGTGAGCTCAAGCCACCAGAGCCTGTTGCAGACGACCTTCTCATCTCAAATTGGAATAATCAATAGCAAGCTGGTTCTCCTGGCTCAATTAGTCAGTGTTCCTTCGGGCCTCTGTCGCTGGGCACCAAAGTCTAGGCTTACCCCAATGTGTCCTCATGAGGAGTAAAGGAGCCAAACTCACTGGCCCTTGGGGAGACCGACTGGTCCTGAAGTCAGCTTTGCAGGGTACCTAGTTCTTTTTTGGGCATCAAGGGGTTCTTCCTTCCAGTTGTCCATGGATGCCCAGGGTCCAGCAGCAAAGCGCAGAGAAATCCCCAAGCAAGCAAGAGTCTCCACCTTGTGCAAGAGTTTTTAAAAGGGAGTGAGAGGTTCCAGTAGCCAGGCACCCCTGTCCAGTCCTAGTGTTCCAAGTCACCTCTACCCCCTGTCCCAACATTCCTGCTCAGCAGGCTGGAACAGTTCATAATGGCATCATCTACTAGTCAGTAGTCACATCTCGTCTGGAGGCCTCACCTCCGCCCCTTGCTGACATCACTGACAGGGTCTTCCTCACTAAATCTTCAAAGGGCGGTCCCTTCTGTGTTGGCTCCAGAGATCTAGGTTCACTCCTTTGTTTAGTGAGCTTGAACAGACACATCCCTGATACAGTGTGACAGCTGATTGATTGATGCAATTCTTTCAGCCCCACTGCATTCCTCCTCATGAGCTAGGTGAAGCACTCTTAATTGCCCTCCAAGTGTGGGGAGGCCATTGTTCCTGCAGCTTGGGAGAAATTCAATTAACTTGACACAGCAGAGTGACAAAAGGCCTCTTGTCTTATCCTGAATTGAGCCAGAGAAATAGGACAATTCTGGATGACTCATAATTTGTTCAGATATATTTTTGAAACTAGCAGATTTTGATTTTCTCACACAGGTTACACCCCATTTTGATAGTTCACTGGGTGTTGTAGGACAAAGGAAGCAAAAAATAGACTCTAAGGCAGTTTTCTCCCCATATGAATAATACATTGTCACTACAGACAAAACAGTAAAGACACTGATTTTCCCTTTTAGTGAACACTAACATTATAAGGCCTACCTCATGTCAATATACAATCCTGCAGTTTCCCCTCTGTCCCAGATTACCTGTGCACACTTACTGGGCTGTGCACAAGAGTAGTCTCCCATGCGCAGCATTAACACATGTGCACACACGTGTGCACATGTATTCATTTGTAACCAGTCAAGTTTCACTTACGTTTCTGTGACGCAGTGGCCTTATCTTAGAAGGTGGACACTGGCAGTAAATGCACACAGTCCATTTACTATAATATTACCGTGGGTGATACATGTGTAGTGAGACTCACCCACAGTAAAAAGCCTAAAACCGAGTGATCCAAAAACAAAAAACTACAGGAGTATGGGTGGAACCCAATTGCAACATCTGGGCTACAGGCCACCTCTGAGTAGATTGTTTTGCATGTTCTTTTGTGTTTTTCCCATTTTTTTGTTTTTAATTTTGTTTGCCGTTTTCTGCTAGTGCTTTTTGTTATATTATTTTACATTGTGTTTGGTCTTCACAATTTTTATAGAGTTTTTAACTGTTTGTGTAGTTTTTCATATTCTTTTTAACTTTTTTCTCTTTTATTCTTCTTTCATTTTTTACATTTTACATAAGTCTTCGTGCTCTGTATTTTTCATGCTGGTCCAAAGCCCATAAATATAATATTCTGCTTACATCACCATAGGCCACAACTTTATGATAGTGCCTGCAGTATAATCCAAATGCTGCATGTTGTCAACATCTTGTTAAAGCACTTTTTCTGGCGCAATTGGTTGTCTTTCTAAAGCTTGCTTCTTCACCTCTGCATGCAATACGCTATTTGGGTTTAAGATGTCATGTGCTACTACATACCAGTGGTTCCCATTGAATACTGGCCACTCTTCCCTCTGTGAAGTACCTTCTTGTACAAAGTGCACGTCACCTACTGTACACTGTTTTTTTTCCAAATGGAAAGTCAAACAACTGTCACACCAATGATTCCTTCGCTGACCTTGCTTCTTGAGGTGATTCAAAAGTACTTTGGAGCATATTAACCTCATCATGTTGCGATGAAGTACCTTTCACAGGCATGGTGGATAATGCACTTGACATTTGCTGGTCGTCAGTTTGGTCTGTGACGAAGGTGGCTTTGGTGGTTTTTAGAGCAAACTGTCTTTGTTAAACACCAATCCAGTAATGATGCTAAGCAACATTATATGAGATTGTTTCTAAAAGGTGTGGGCTTTTTTGAGTAGTGTCTCCTCTCTGGCCAAACAAATAGCTGGTTTGTTTTTTAATTTTACCTCCGATAGGTGTCACGGTACTCCTGAGGGACCCATCAAACCAATGAGAGGGACCCATGGGAGTGCTTTGTGGGTTTTACTTCCTTTCTCACGTCCTGCAGGAGTACAGAAGAACTCCGAACCACTAAAAAAATTTGTGATTAAGGAGTTGTTGTATTTAAATTTTGAGTCCAGAGGTTTCCTCACAGACCCAAATACGAAAGGTCCCTTGAAGGTTTTCATGAAATGTCTACGTTTTTAAGTATTGTAAGTACTGGAGTAGCAGAAAAAGGTGCCACGGTACCTGTGACTCTAAGTAAAATATCATCTCATATGCTAATGTTGTTAGTTTGATGTATTCCCAAGAAGTTCCTCACATTTTTCTGTTATTAAGTAGAGGCACGTGAGAAGATTCATACCCTCTCTAGTGTTTCCTCGCTTTTTTCGTTTTTACTAAAAAATATTTTTGGATTGATCTACAATGGCACCTTCAGGCCAGGGAAGAACTGTCCCATGAAGAGGAGGCGCAGTAGGATAAACCAGAGACCTTACAAAAGTCCTTTGTGTGGTAAAGTTGCACTGTTCCAGAGGGGCCGAAGAGAGTGTTTTCGCAGATTGTAACATGCAAAATCTGCAATCGGGATCAAGAGGTACTTCCTAAAAGTAAATTTTTTTAACATTTGGCATGTGGAAACACATAGTTGCCACAACAGGCAGGAATCGCGGAAATAATGGAACAGGATGAATATGAGAGAGCTTGAACATTTACATAGACTCTGCCAAAAGTACAGGCTGGGGACACTTCTCCTTCTGATGCTTCTGCTGCCTTGATCAGAACCTCCTGTACCAGTGCATTGCGCCGAATTGCAGGAAATGCTGGAAATTTGCATCTGCAGGACAACAGAGTATAGAAGGGAGGCACAAGTTGTGAGCTGCTTATTAAAAAGATTGCAAAAACTATGGGGCATATTATCTAGATGTGTGTTATATAACGCACATCGCACATTTCCATATTGCCGGCTATCGACGGATTTTTTCGCCGTGTTAGCGCGTAATTATCAATGCGCAACACGTAGGCAAAATTAAATCCGGCGATATGGAACATTAGCGCATGAAAACAAACATTGTTTTCACGCGCTAATGTGTGCCTTGATAATATGGGGGGAATTCAGCGTTATGATCCACACACCCATGTTATCAATGCCTTAACACCTGGTCAGAGCAGGCTTTGGGAGACCTGCGATAAACGAGTTTATCGCAGGTCTTCTTCTCCCAACGCCTGAATTGGTAATAGGGTGTTCCCACCTTCAACCACATTTTACATGTGGTTGGACGTGGGAACGCCCACTTTGCATGTCATTAGCGATGTTTCTCGCTGACATGCAAAGTGGGCTTGAGGCAGGCGTTAGCATGCCCTTGTTAATAGGGCGCTGGAAGTATCGCCGCTTTCTCGGCTCAATTCGCCGAAAAAGCCGCGATACTTCAGCTTGCTAATATGCATATATATATATATATATATAGTTTCAAATCCAAGTATTGATTACCCTTTTTTCACCCTTTTGAGTTGAATAAAAAAAATACATAAAAAACAGTAAAGTTAAAGACAGTTCAAAATAAGATTCTGATTGGAACCACCTTTTCTGGTTTCAAAATGAAAAAAAACATATGTTGTTAGTCGGGACTTTCTATTAAAGTTCAAATATAGGGGCAGATTTATGAGTCTCTTTGCATCGCTCCTACACCACGTAACGTGGTGCAAGGGCAATGCAAATGAAAACTTAGATTTATGAAGCCACGCAAGGCCACCTTGGATGGCTCTGCGAGGCTTCATAAATCTTGAGTAATGTAACACAGCACAAAGCTCTGAGTTGCGTTATTCTATGCCAGGGAGGCATTTCCATGGGTGTTCCTTCACAACACCCATGGATTTTAATGTATTCTCAGATTTTCAAGAACAGGCAAACCAGTGAACGGAACAAAAGGATACACCTTCCCATGAGAGGTGTGTCTATATTTCTCCTTGTTTTTCCCTCCTTGGATGTGTGCTGCATTCTGCAACATGCATATAAAGAGGAAAAAGCCTCTCATGATTGTTTTTGTGCAGGAAGGTGCCCCTTCATGCACATAAACAAACCTGCATGCAACACAGGTACCCTTGCGCCATGGTGCAAGGGTGCCTGAATTGGTGCTAGGCAGCCTATTGTGAGCCAGCACGTGGGAAAGGACAGGAATGCACCATATTGCCTTAAATACAGCACATTCCTGCCTTTCCCAGGGATGGAGTAAAGGAACTTGCTGTGTTGTGCCACTTTTTCATACATATTGTCCATAGCCTATTTAAGTTAGTATATTGCCCTTATAGTCTGCCTAAGCAGGTTATAGATAACAAGAAAAGGCCAGTCTACTGTCCAACCGAAAGGTGAACATTTGTAACCACAGACTTGGACTCTATTAGCTACAGTAGTCTGCAACAGCTGACTTTAAGAGCCAGAATTACAGAGAAGTCATGCCATGCAATGCAGGGAAGTAAGTAAAGTGGCTGCACTGCGTTGCATGAACAAGAGAGAGCAAAACAGTGCCAAATCTACTAATATGTGACACTGTCTGCTCTCTCCCTGAACTGTCATACTTTAGACAGCTATAATCCAATGCAGACACCCTTGGGTACCAGTGCAAAGTGCTTTCGTTGCACAAAGCATAAGTATTCTGCTGGAAGGGATCCCTTCTAGAACAGAAAATACCCATTAAGGCTTTTCCAACTTTGCATATGTGCTGTACAATGCAACACACATACAAAATAGAAAAATGAGGAGAAATTAAAAATGTCTACTTGTTAACCACTTGGCTGCTATGCGTTTTCCCCCCCGGTGCTGGGATCCTCCATTTTCCATTATTCATGACGAGCTGGGCTCGTCATGAGCGTGCGAGGAGGCTACACCATGACGAGCCCAGCTCGTCATGAGCGTGGAAGGGGTTAATCTGGTTTAACCACCTAAGGAAGATCTGTGAGCGTGTCTAAGGGCGTGTGCTGTTTGTGACAGATTGTGCAAAGGTTAAGGGCTGTGCACAGCAGTGGATTGCCCACACTTCTGCGGTTGGTTGTCCACAGGAGGTTGGCTGCCTGCAAAGGGTTCAGCACAACCCACCTAAATGTGGTTTGGTTATCCTGATGACTGAGTGGACTCTTTGCATCAGGTTAGGGTTTACCCATCAGTGTGCGGTTGGTTGCCTGTGGAGCGTTTGCTGATCATGAAATGTTTGGCACAGGGTAAAGGCCATATAAACTGGGGGTTTGCTACCGAGGGGCAGCTTGGGTGTCTGAAGGGAGTGTGGTCTCAGTAAGGAGTTATGCACAGCAGGTGCTTGCCCAGCTGTGAGTGATCGGTAGGCCATGGAGGGTTGTCTATCCATGACGGCTGGATGCACTCAGGATTTGGCCATCTAAGAGATGACAGAATGTCCTTATATACCCCGATATCACACTGTTCCTGATGTACCAGCCCTAAAAGGACCTCTGCCCAAATCCCGGCAACTCATGTATGTTCTTCTGCCATGTGCAGTGTTGGGATGGCTGAAGGGCCTGCCTCGCAGTGAGGACCTGTTCTCAAGCCTCCATGGGCAGCCAACCTTCCGCGTTGCAAGTCATTTGGCTGTATGCAACGTGATTTTGGCTATACAGGCCAGGCCCTGTGCCTAATCCCCTGTGACCTGCCAACAACTGCACACATCCTTCATCCATGTGCAGCATAGGGATAGCCGTAGGGCCTAGACTGTGGCCATGCCCTGCACCCAACCCCTTCGACAGTGGACAACCCCCATCAACCCCCTACCCCACATGTTTCAGGTTTAAAAAAAAAAAATTGCACCGCTGTTTGTGATGTTTGCTATGCTTCATAGGTATCACTGTTCCTGCAGTAGTCCTGTGGTACCCCACGGGAGGCCATACTGCATCCCATGGAATTACTGCAGTACCCGTTGCACGTTAACTATTTTTATCTTTTTGGCCTCTGGGTCCCTCCAGAAGTTCTAGGGGTCAGGATGGCCCTACCCCACCCCTTATACGTGATTCATGTTTCAATTTCAGGTCACGTTGTCCTGTAACAGCAGGTCCATCATTTCTCTTTATATGTGGCCATCCAGCCAGATCACTTGGTCCCCCAAGACTGGTACCATTCCTTAGGAACCAAGGGGACCAATGGAGACTAAAAGGCCCACTCAACTAATCGGAATGCTTTATTTTTTTTATTTACCCTACAGTAGAAGTCCCACTGTACTCCCGCAAGTCCAACTGTGTAGATATCTCTATTTCTTGAACCTACATTTTCTAAAATGTGTGAATGAATTTACACCAAATCACATAAAGCATACTTTCTCAGTAAAGATCTACAATGGACACAGTCAGCTGTTGGACTCTGAAAAGCAAGACTTTTTATTGGTAAATGAAACTTGGCTTTCTTCCGAATCATCCCGTAACATCCTAGCAACATTTCCAGATAATTATTATCTTCTTCAGGCCAATCTGTCTACAGGCATAGGTGGAGAAGTAGCAACAACAATTCACAATGATTTGAAGTTTACCAATTTGACTGCTCTTCACATTATAGCAGTCAACAGTTAATCAAACTTGACTTTATATCTACTTTCTTAACTAGTGTGCTGGTTTATAGACTGCAGTACCATATGCCCCACTTTCCTCACTCTTTGGGAGAACATTTTTCTCATATAGTGATTGACCATGCTAAAATCATGGTAATTGGGGATTTCGATTACTGTGCTAATGAAGAAACGAGTGGCCAATAATTCCTGGAATTTACTGAATTGTTAAGTAGCCTGAATTTTGAACAGCATGTGATGTCTCCTACTCACATAAAAGGCCATACCCTTGATCAGGTATGGACTATCAACCTATTTGGTGGCCCACTTGATGATCACACCCAGTGTCTGGTCTGACCATTCTCTAATTAAGTTCACACTTGCTGGTTTGGCTCTTCCTAAACCCCTGGCCAGTTCCTGGATACTAGATAGGAATTGGACACATGTCAATACCAATGCCTTTTGTTATTCTTGGGCCTTGACTTAGCCTTTAAAACAGACTAACATTGATCAACAAGAGTAACTTATTACAGCATGGCTCACAGATGCCAGCAATATACATGCTCCCCTTCAAAACGTCAGGCTTGCCAGGTACCATGACACCTCCAATGATCTTAAACTTGCTAAATTAGCCCTTCGCCAGACTGAACATAACTGGTGAAGGAATTATTCACAGGATAAAAAGGAAGTTTACTAGGTCCAGTTTAAACAATATAAACATTCTATTTTACAAGCTAAGCTGTCCTTTTTCTGGATTCTTTTTAAACTCAACTAACAAATCCAAGGATATATTTGTTATTATGTCTAAATTATCAAACCCTGATAGAGTGATGGTAAAAATATCTCCTACTCAATCTTTTTGTGAAGCACTCAATCAATCCTTTGTTGAAAACATTAAAGTAATTAAAGACAGCATTCCTTGAGCTCCCCTTCTGGGAAGTTACCTATTATTGTTCGGAATCCAAAACCTCTGGCCGAACTGCCTATTATGAGTAGTGCACATTTTATTGACCTATTGGCAAAGTAAAATCAGGCCCTCGCTCAGATGTCTGTTCTCCACAAGTGCTAAAAGAAGTATTTTTACTTAATGACCCCCCTAATTCAAGGTATAAAGCCTAGTTCCTTGAAAGAAGCACTATTGGTCCCACTAGTAAAAAGAGAATTGGTGCTGATACACAGTTTCTGAATAATTGCCACCCCATTTCATTGCTTTCCTAACGTTTTTGAAGCGCATGTTGCCAACTCTCTTTGGTCCTTTCATGAGGAAAGCCATTTCCCCAATTCCCATCAAGCGGGCTTCCTCTCGGCCCATTCAACTGAAGCAGTGTTCCTGTCTGTATTGGATGACATGCGGGAAGAGGCGGATGAAGGTACCTCACAGGTCCTGGTCCTTCTTGACATCTCTGCGGCGTTCAACGTGGTCGACCATGAGCTTCTAGTGGACCGTGTCGGAGTCGCAAGTATACCAGGCACGGCGCTTGACTGGTTTGTCTCTTTTTTTTAAATCACTCTCAGTTGGTCGGTTTGTCCCCCTTTGGTTCTCTTAAGGTCCAATTGAAATGTGGGGTGCCTTTGGGGTCATCTTTATCCCCTTAGTTTATGAATCTACATACACATCCCCTAGTACTTACTCTGAGGAAAATGAAGGTGAGAATTTTAAATTATGCAGATGATATGCAACTTCTTTTTGCTCTCGACCATTTTGCAGACTCTAAAATGTTCTTCCAATATACAATGCCATTCATCCGTGACTGGATAAATAGTAATCAACTTAAATTAAACTCCAATAAAAAAGAGATCGTCTTGGTTGGAGGCACACACGATTAATGAAACTCCAAATTTTGGCCAGCTGAAATGGGTACTCCCCCCTCAGACAAATAACTCAGTTAATATTCTTGGAGTTCTTGCTATCAAAATCTTTCTATGTACCCTTAAGTAAGGTTAGTGGTTTATCCTGCTTTCTTCAGCTCCGGAAATGAGAAAACTTGGTAGATATCTCACCCTCAATGCCCTCATTCAGGTTGTCCTCACATTAGTCATTTCACTAATAGACTATGCAAATTGTCTCCACCTCTGCCTCCCTAAATACGTGTTCTAGAGAATAAAACTGGTACAAAATCAAACAGCAAGGGTGATTTACCAACAGCCTAAGACGTGCCACACCCCCTCCCCCTCATGAGTAAACTACATTGGCTGCCGGTGAAACAACACTCAGCTTTTAAGACTCCATGCATCATCTTAAAAACACTTCATGGCAACAGTCCTGAGTTTATCTCCTCCCGAATTTAAAAGTACATACTGTCTCATAACTTGAGGTCATCCCATCTCAACCTTCTGGTTATTACAGCTTTTAGGAAGAAGAGACTAGGAGGCTCTAGATTTTCTGCATTAGTCCCCTGGCTCTGGAATTCTCTCCCATCTAACATCAGAATGACTGCATTTTATTTAAGATTTAGACAACTTCTGAAAACATGGTTTTTACACATGATTACGAATTAGATACTGAGCCGCATATTTAGGATTCATATAGAGAGAGCTTGTGCAGAGAATGATTGTTATTGCACCTTGCAGTATAACCGTGTGTGATTTTACCACACTCTTATGAGCACATGAAGTTGAAAATGGGGAATAAGGGATTTTGTTTTCCGCATCCAAAGCCCACACCTTTTTTAACAATAGCTGCCTTTTTTCCCCAACTAAATTCCTACAACAATTACCTTGAAAGATTTTTATCAGGACCAGCTTGGAAGAGAAAATGCTTACACCAAATATCACATTTATTTATGTACTTCTAATAATCGTCTTAGCCACAATATTTTCAAACCTGGCTAGGAGTAAATTAGACTGGCACATCGTGCCACTTTACGAGTTTTAGAAAGGCTTCCAGGTAGATGCTTTGTTAAACAGGACTCTGTGTTTGATTCAAGTGTTATTGTCATTGGAGGTCTAAGCCTCTAGCTTAGCCTCTAGCATCAGTGCAGCGTCAATCAATGGTTATATGTTGCATGTTTTTCAAGGTAAGGTATCCAAGTAATTATCTTCTTCCAGTTTCTTAATATTATGTTTTGGAGTCTATGTAATCACTTACTTTAGCAGATTGGCAACTTTAGACATGTCTTTTACATCAACGAAATCCCTCTTTGTTTTCCAAATTTCTCTTCCTTTATACTTATGTTCAATTGCTCCATGGTGGTCTTTAAGTTCTTATCATATTTACACAGGTCATCTCTTAAAGCTGCATCGACAATTTTGATTTCCTGGTGGAATGGTTCATTTGTCTTCCAACTGGGTACTTCAGGTTTCATGAATGAGGCAGTCATCGCTGGAACTTGTTGCTCATTCTTTCCTGTCAAGTGATATGGTAACAATCAATCAACCAAACAGGATTTATAAAGCCCTGCTATTCACCTGCAAGGGTATCCAGGCGCTGAGAGCCAAGCTGCTTGGGTGGACACAGTTGAACAATTAGGTCTTGAGTCCCCTTCTGAATTCCTGAAGAGAGGGTGAGGTACAGGAGTGGAGGGGGAAGCTGTTGCAGGACTTTGCGATGAGGTAGGAGAAGGAGCATCCTCCGATGTTGCTTCGGCAGATGCACCGGGTGTGAGCGAGGGAGAGGCAGGTGGAGCATAGGTTTCTGGAGTGCTGGTGGAACCTCAGACACTGGTTGATGTAAGCCGGTCTTTGATTGTGCAGTGCTCTGTAGGCGTGGGTCAGCATCTTGAAATGGCATCTCTTGTGGATGGGGAGCTATTAGAGTTTCTTTTAGTGTGGGGTGATGGGGGTATGTCTGGTGAAGTCAAGGATGAGTTTTGCCACTGAGTTCTGTATGGTATGCAGTCTTCTCAGAAGGTGAGTGCTGATTCCTATGTAAAGTGCATTGCCATAGTCCAAGCAGCTGTGGATGAGGGTTTGAATGACGGTGCATCTGGTAGTGACTGGGAGCCACTCGAATATCTTACGGAGTATGTGAAGAGTGAGGAAGTAAGTGGAGGAGACTGCGTTGATCTTTTTATGCAGAGTTTTCTATTCAGGATGGTGCCGAGGTTCCGGGCATGGTCTGTAGAAGTGGATGAGGGTACTAGTTCGATGGTGAGGTGTTGTTCCTGAAGATCAGTAGTTCTGTTTTGTCTATGTTGAGTTTGAGGCTTTGTTTTGCATCCAATGGGCAATGCAGGTTATGCATGAGCGAAAGTTGGCCCTCTTGGTGGATGAGTCTTCAGATAGAGTGAGGATGAGCTTGGTGTTGTCTGCATAGGAAATGATGTTCAGTCCATGGGTTCTGATGATGCTGACTTGGAGGGCCATGTAGGCGTATGGTATATGTGGTATTCATTTGGCAGAGATGATAAGTTTGCTATTTCTCATAATTTTCTTTCTCTCAAATAGGGTGCCCAGAGCAATTACAATTTATTATAAAAGAGATTAAATTAGCGCCATCTTTAAATGGTCTAATATGGTATAATGATAATTCAATAGTTGGTGAGTGCTCGAAATTTCTAGCAAGAAATCGAAGTGCAAAGAGGAAGGGACCTAATGGGCTACTGAATGCCCTGTTTCAAGCTAATAGTGATCTGTGGGCCGGCATTTTGCATAATTTATTTAGGGAAGTTTTGACATTAGGGGTTGTTACGGAGTCATGGCAAGGTAGCATAGAGCAACCAATTTATAAAAGCGGCTCAGTGTCAAACCCTGCTAATGATCAACTAATCTCGTTGACCGATGTCGATGCAAAGGTGTTTGCTTCTTGTCTCCTAATAGAATTGGAAGACTGGGCTATGAAGGAGAGTATTATCCCATTTAATCAGACTGGTTTCCAGAAAGGTCAATCCACTATTAGGCAGCCTTCGACCCTGAGCCTAAAAATGTATTATGGAAAAAACTGTCAGATCTGGGAATCTCAAAGAAATTGTTGAAAGCTATTATACTTCTGTATACCAACACTTGGGTTCAAGTTAAGATTGGGGAGGGTAATTCCTTATCAATGAAGATTAGAACATATAATGGCCTGAAGCAGGTTTGTGTTCTTTCCCCTTGCTTATTTAATTCATTTTTGTAAGTCCTTTCTCAGCATTTGAATGTTGTGAATGGGCATGTTCCTAGGAAGGGGGAAGTGCAAATAAGCTACCACCAGTATGCTGATGATACGATTCTTGTGAGCCATACCCCTATCGGCCTACAAAGACTTATTACTGCCTTTGATCATTATATACAGCCGAATGGCCTTGAACTCAATGTTAAAAAAACTAAAGTGATGAAAATTGGTGTTGTCAAACAGAAGTTTACTCCCTGGAAGGCCAGAGCAGGTACAATTGATATTGTTAAGATGTATAGATACTTAGGGGTGATATTTGACAATCATATGTCTTATAAATTTCACCTTAAAGATCTAAAGGCCAAGGCTGTGACATTGATCCATGCTTTTAAATGTTTAAAGAAATCACTGAACTGTCAATCATATGAGTTTATTCTTAAAGTAATCAAAGCCAAGTTACAGCCTGCCCTCATTTATGGTTCCCCAATTACTAGAGGAAAAGATGTGAAGGTGCTTGACTTATTAATTGTTAAGGTTTTTTAAAGCAACCTTTGGAATTGCAAGGTCAGTGTGTCAAGCAGCAATTAGATTGGAATTCAGTCTCCAAAGACATTGCCTGGTATCAAAAGGATCTTTCCTAAAATGTATGGCTGCATTGTCAACATCAGCCGCTGCATCTTTAGGGAATATTTGTTGGCAAGAAATTGATAAATCTGCTTACATGGTTAAATGGAGAGCTTATATTTTAACTGCCTTACGAGACATCGGCCTGCAAATTGAACTACCAGTTTGAAACTGCCCAACTATAAATTCATTTAAAAAAAAGCATATTAAAGTTGAATTGTTTAAATTGGATAAAATTGCATTAGCTGAGAAAAACTATGCATGGGACGTGATCAATTCATACCAATCCCCGCTTGTTCAGTCGTATTTAAAAGTTTTCTTTTCTGTAAAGTTTAAAAAAATGTTTTTAAGGCATTGTATGGGTATAAACCCAACAAAGGAGGGCACTCGATTTTGGATCAAACAGTGGCCGGATTCTAATTGTATATTTTGCGGATGGCCACAGGAAACTCTTGTACATATAATATGTGTATGCCCGAAGTTGATTAATCTTAGACGTTTAGTTTTGAGACCTTATTTTCTGATGAGTGGCTGACAGACATTAATAATGTCTTTGTCTAGTGAATTGGTTCCATTACTGTCAACTGGAAACATTTTTAATTGGTAGTTGAAAAATGTCCAATATAGGGCAGATCCCCTCTATTTTTATGGCCTTGGTGCTATTAGTTTTAATGGCTTATACATTTTATTACTCAATTTTTGTTGCGACGGTATTAATTTGAAATGTAATAATAGCTGGGTTATCATCACAGCAAACTCATGCATTTTCGGCACATTAGCACTTTGAAAGGAAGGGGAAATGAATGTTTATTGGTCAGAATATTTCTCTGCTATATCCATGGAAATGGTATGTAAATCACACCGTCACTTTAAGATGTATAATGTGCAAAAATATTCTGTGATTAACAATGCAAGGTGGCTAGATTTGGGCTTATCGATAAGTTTTAAAATTGTATTAATGGGACAGTTTTTCGTATTATGTGATGAGATGTTGTTTTGTTTGTAATGTAAATGTGTTTTTCTTGGAGACATAAGATGTGTTTGCAATGATTTTAATTAATAAAGCAATAAAGATTATATTTTTCAAAACAAAAAAAGTGCAAAGTGTCTAAACGTCTGCAACATGTTTTAAATGGTATCTAGTACTTTGAATTATACTTTGCAAAAATGACATTTTTTAAAGGGAATGTACTTTTCATTATAGTGATATTGGATGTCACAGCATTATCAAAAGGAATACAAAAGGGCTCTTCTCTGTGTCAAGACTACAGCTGTAGCCAAAATGTATCATCGTGTGCATCACGGTGTGAATACATTGGACACAAGAGCTAATCCATGATGTCAGCACTTTTTTTTGAGGTGGGGAGGATCATTTTGAGCCTTATTTATGAGGCCCTAACACCGCTGTTGCGTTCGTTTTTGTGACACTGCGGCAGCATTAATAAATCCGGCGCACTGTGCCAGATTTACAAAGTGATGCATCTAGTCAGATGCGTCACTTTGTAAACCCCTGCGCTTCATTATACCTGCAACAAGTATAATGTAAGCAGGGTAGGCGCTCCGATGCAGGAAAGCCACGTAGAAATGACGCAGTGAAATCTATGAGATTTCACAGCGACACTTCTACGGACGAGTGCGTCAAATGTTTTCACATAGTGCTTGCCCCATCTAAAATGACTCATTGCTGGAGTTGCATGAGTTTTCAGACACACTCCTGCAATGCACCATTTTTTTGTCTATAGATACGTCAGGATTACTGACGTATCTGTAAATCCTTCCCACATGGAACGCTGTACAGTAAATACGGCGCAAATACGACGCATCCATGGTGTCGCAAGGATGGCGTTATGAAATGTTTTGTATCTCTGCTTTCCAACAGCAATGCAACACTTTTCATAAATGAAGCCCTTGATGTTTTACTGGAGCTCTGCAGACTCTGTAACTGCCATTTAGCAGGGATTAGCAATCTTGGAGCGGTAAAGGACAGCAGACAGAATAAAGGATAGCCTTAACACTTTTTCTTTGATTTGCTGATCACCAAATGGTGCTGACAGTCTGCTCTTATTTATCCCAAGACTTCTTCAAGACTCCAACACCAGTGGGAGAAAGAAACAACATGACCCTGGCAGAAGTCAAGAGAGCTCATCTAAATAAGCGAGCGGGTAGAGGGGAGCCTGGAGCTCTTCCAAAGAGAAGGAGTTTTAAGCAATCTTGAATTTAGGGCTTCTATTAATATTTAAAGTAATGTGAAAACAAATCACTGCAAATGTCAACGGTCATAAGGTGCAAATGTAGTCATGACTGGGTGCAGAAAATTCTCCAGTCACTGGCTACTAGACACAACAAGACTGGCAGCTTACAATCACTTCCTCTGAACATTTGCGGAACTCGGAAGACTACAACTCAAGAAGAAGATCCAGCCAGAAACAGAAGTATCCTGACTACTTCTGGAAGAAGAGGACTCTAGACTCGAGTTGTCACATAGGGACTGGAAGTACTCTCCATTGGTCAAGTAACATGCCTTCTTTTTGTCTACTACAAGAACACAAAAAGCAGAATAACTTCTAACCCTAATCGTGGTACAGTTAACCACAAAGGAATGGATCTTAAAGGAGCCCTGCCTGGAGGGGATCTAGTACTCAAAGCCTATTCTCAGGGCCTGGGGACCTCTGGACTGCAAGTTTACAGCAACTGGAAAAAAGTGGGACAAGGTGCAGAGGCCAATCAGGTTCATCCGGCTTGGGCCCTATTGCCATGCTGTAAAGGGCTTCAGCCGAACCTTGTAGTGAAGGCGTCGTACCCTGTGGAACAATTCCAAGCTACAGCCTACAGTCTTGCTCCACCAGGAGGATATCAAGAACCAACAAACTGACAAAATCTGAAGATAAAATATTGGAGTGAGGCGAGGTGGAAAAGCCATTCCAGAAATGAAGTGACCTCAACAGCTACAGTGTGGCTTCTGCTTCTGATGCCTAAATCACTGGCTTTAGTGGAAGCTCGACAGATTATCTATCTTTGTGGGATCTTTGCCAACCTCAGCCTTAGACCTTTCCCTGTTTATATCTTTTATCGGTAGTATGTATATGAGATTTAATGTACAGACATCCTCTTGCAAACATCTATGCAATATATTGCTGCCAGGCTGCAAGCCGTGGCTTGGCACCAGTCCTGGTTGAGGGATAGTTTTACAATTGAACCTTGGCCTCATTGCTGTTAAATCATTTTGAGTTTTGTTCCACAAGCTAAGTATTAAGGTAAAAACGTTGGCCAAAACAACCTGCAGTGCATTAAACCTCCTTTCCATTGCTATGGGCCTGGAATCATTAAGTGGTCCCTGTCAACCCCAAACTGTTGGTTTTCTAAGGTGCTTCACGGTGTCTAGGCACATTTTGCCTAAAAAATGTAAACATGCATAGCTCAATTTCCACTTATACAGTTCGCAATGATTTTGGTTTCGTTTTGCTCATTACCTTTCAATTTCTCTACTTTTCTAAATCGGTTTGGGAATATCATTGTGTCGTTTTCGTGACAAACTTGTTAGCATTGCTTGAACTTAACCTACCTTCCTTTGTGGAATTGCCTGCTGCTTGTGATGAGGCTAAAATATGCTAAGCAAAGTATCTCTGAGACTAGTGTTGAGAGCTAGCAAGGGTCCCAACTCCCCAACTTATTAACCCACTTTTCTACAACCAGTGCTTGTAGAAAAATACTATTGCTAGGAAAAGGACGGTCCATGAAGAAATTAGCGCTCTGTTTGTATTAAATCTTTGTTTGAATTCTTCAGCCTATCTGTTCTCCCTTAGCAGAAAATCCTTTCAAACAACAAAACGCTGCGATGATTCGAGTGTGTGGCTGTTATATTTCCATTTTTGGCAATGAACAATGGCTTCGAGCAGCGCTTTGGAACCGGCTTCACGGATTTCACTGCGACGAGACAAACAGATGGTGTGAAATCTCATTTGGGGTGTATTACTGTTCTGTTATTCTTTCATGCTCTAATCCTATAAGTGTTCGCAAAGGTATATATTTATTGCTACCACCTTTTAATCCAGCGCACAATTCACAATGACACGGATATTGCTTGTACTCTGGGCTACATCGGTTCAAATGCAGGAACTACTGCGTTAGGGAACAGTGGAACACAGGGGCATATTATCCAGCCTGGGCGATAAAATTATCGCCGCTCTTCTGCCGATAAAGCGGCGATAATGGGCTTGATAATATGCTCTATGGAATTCCAATCGAAGCCCATGTTAGATGTGAAGACATCTAACATGGGCTTCGATTGGAATTCCATTGAGCATATTATCAAGCCCATTATCGCCGCTTTATCAGCAGTTTTCTGCCGATAAAGCGGCGATAATTTTATCGCCCAGGCTTGATAATATGGCCCTCAATGTATAACTCAAACAAAAAGATTTCAATGTTGCATGCTGGTCATTGTATTCAAACCTGATTAAGGGAGAGAGACATTAACCTATAGGACTACAGCCTAATACAGAGTGAGGTTGTAAATTCGTTACGTGTTATAAAATCCTCAGTACAGCTTACACTTACTTTAATGTGCTTGTCTAGCGAACAATGCAAATGAACTTACTTTTTTCTTTCGGCTGGGCATGTGATTCACAACATGAAGGGAATCATATATTTGCAGAAAAAGATGATATGTAACCAGAGAAACAAGAGTGCCTTTATTGTGTCCCCTGTAGGCCTTTAAAGAAAGAGTCTGGTGAATTGACAGCGACATCACCTTTAAGAGCGGGTGAGTCTCCCCCAAACCCGAAACACCCGACGAACATACACTTTGTGAATGTCATAATATGCTGCAACAGTGTAGCATAACATAGCAAAATATAGTAACATAACATAACAGTAGTTTTTCAGTTTTATTTACGTTTTGGAACAGTTGGTTTTAAAATATAGGAAACTTGCATATGGGGAAGGTCTCTGGTATATTTTTCTGTCTATTTTTTTTGTCAATGCTGGCTTAGGTGAGAAAAGCAAAAACAATAGATGATGGAAAAAAATGCTGAACTAATAAAACATTCACCCCAGTTACAGATCTTGATTTAATCCATCCTTTTTTAACTCACCATGCCACCCCAGTTCTGACCCAGCCATATGAAAATCAGGCTTGACCTTGCTCCCCTTGGGAACACTTCATCCTGAACTGGCAGGCCAGTGCCTCCCTGGACTGGAAATAAGCATACTGGGACCGTTTTGGGGCAATCGCCCCTCATAAGCCAGGCTAGCTTGAATCAAGTGGCACAGTAAGCACAGGACCCAGCATGGGCATACCCTTCTACCTGTGGGCAACAAAATCAAACAGAACAGATGATGGGCAGAATTCTGAACAAATCAAATATTAACCGCGGTTACAATCTTGGGTTTAATCCATCATTTCTTGGCTCAACTTGCGACCCCAGTTTGGACCCAGCCATATGCAAATGAGCGTTGACCCTGCTCCCCATGGGAATAGTCCAGCCCGAACTGGCAGGCCAGGTCCCTCCCTGGACTGGAAACAAGCATCTTCAGCTAGTTTCGGGGTGTCACCCCTTATCAGAGAGGTTAGCTGGAATTCAGTGACACATTGATCACGGGACCCAGGTCTGGGCATACCCTTCCCACTTAGGGGACAAAAGCAAAAAGAACAGGTGATGGACGTGATGCAGAACAAATCAAACATTCACCCCCAGTCACAGACCTGGGTTTCATGCACTGATTTTTGCTCACCATGCCACCCCGGTTTGAACCCAGCCATATGCAAATCAGTCTTGATCCTGTTCCCCAAGGGAACAGTCCAGTCCAGACAGCCAGACCAGGTTCTCCATGGACTGGAAACAAACATGGGACCTGCAAGAAGAACAAATGATGGACAGAATGCTGAACAAATACAAAATTCACCCCCAGTCACAGATCTGGTTTTAATCCATTGTTTGTTTGCTCACAATGCCACCCCAGTTTGGACCCAGCCATATGCAAATCAGTCTAGGCTCTGCTTCTCATGGGAACAGTTAGGTTATGTCAATTAAATGTAATATAGCACACGACTCACCCTGGGGCATCTAGGTGCTGACTACAGCTGTAAGCAAGCATCCACAAGAGAGAAATCACTTAAAATAAGGAAGCTTTCAACAGTTTCCTTAATTGACAGTAGTTAGTGCAAAGATAAATGTGACAAGGTAGTTTGTTCCAATGAAGTGGAGCTAAATAGGAAAGGGTCTACCCCCTCATCTATCCAAACAGACAGGGTATGCTCAACAAGGCTTTGTCCTGAGATCTTAATTTGCTAGTAGGTGCGTAATGTTTGAGTTTCTGTTGGAGATATCGAGGGCCTTTGCACCTTAAGGCATTATAGGTGAGGCAACAGATTTTAAAGACGCTTCTTTTCCTTAATGGTAGCCAATGTAAAGATTTCAACCAACAGGGTGAAGGCATTCTGGACGGAAGATTGAGAACAAGCCTGGCTGCAGTATTTTATACCAGGTACAATTTAGTTATAAGTGTCTTGCTTGCTGCAGCCGGTTGAGCGTTCCCGTAGTCCAGTCAGCTAACTAAAAGGTGCCGGACTAACATTCTTCTGACAGTTATCACAGGATAAGGAAACATTCTACGTAAGAAATGCATAGTGTGAAAAAACACAATCCAGTGATAACTAAAATCTGCTTGATCATAGAAAGGGTCTGGTCAATTTTTACGCCAAGAATATTCACGGACTCTCTGGGAGACAGAACAATGCCCAATTTAGAGAGGCACCACTCATCGGACCAAAGAATTGTTGCCTTGCCAAACAACATGATCTCCGTCTTATCAACATTCAGCTGTAGACAGCTATTATCCAACTAGAGATGGCTTGCATTGGTTTTGGCCAGACCTTTGTCAAAAGTATAAATCAGCTGAGTATCATCAGTGTAGGATATTATTGCAAAGCCAAACGGCTCAATAAACTTAGCAAGGGGTGCCACATAACATGAGCCCTGTGGTACATCCTTGTCCTGCTGTATCTTACAGGAGGTGCAAGGACCAAGTGTGATCATTTGAAATATATCTTCCAGGAAGTTTTGGATCCATTTGAGAGGTGTCCCCTGGATACCTATCTCATGCACTCTCTGCAACAGCCATGACTGAGAGACCATATCAAAGGCTGCGGAAAGGTCCAGTAGCACGAACATGGATGAGGCTCCCTCATCAAGTCCTAAAGAATCAGTGACTGTCAAAAGGGCCATTTCTGTGCTATGGAAACATCAGAATCCAGCTGGGGATGGATCTAGAATCTGATTCTCTTCGAGATAGGCTGTTAATTGTTTGTTAATTAAGCCCTCCAAGAGTTTTCCCTGAAGGGATACAAAGATATGGGGTGGTAGTTGGGTAGGAGCCAAATTAGCTTTATAGGATCGGTAGGACTTGCGCAGATTTCCTATTCAGAGGGGATATTGTCTGTTTCAACAGTTACATTAAACAATGTCTGAATAGTCGGAGCAATATGGCTAGTAAATAAACCCATGACCCTAGCAGGTCAGATGTCCAGCGAAGAGCCTGATTTTGCTGTATCCAAGGATCTCTGGACATCCTCCAAAGAAAAAGGTTTAAACATGTCTAATATGGGAATCCCCTCTGCTCCCATAAAGGCAGCACTCCTGAAAAAAAGTGGCAAGAGATTCATAGTCCAGTCTAATCTACCAGGACAAGTCCACCTTGGACTGGAAACAAGCATCCTGGGACCGGTTTGAGGGTCTCACCACTCATTAGCAAGGCTTGTTTGAATCCAGTGACATAGGGAGCATGGGACCCATGTCTGGGCATACCCTTCCCACTTAGGGTGAAAAAAGAACAGATGATGGATGCTTAGGTGAGGCACACCTCCAATATATTGTTGCCGCTGATGTGCCTAATACTTGATTGGACTTGTGTCATAACCCTGTTTGGTGGGCCACAGGGTAAGCAGGAGATACTGGGTCCAAATGTGGGTGGTTGTTAACTTTTAGTTCTGATCCCTTAGGGCCCAGACCACTATGTATCCTGAGCAACTGAGCCAACTGAGCCAAGTACCCCTTCCGCACTTGATTCTCAGTGGTTCAAGGAGTCCAGTCCAAGGCTCCCCCTGGGGGATGGAGGTAGATACAGGGGGTGAACACAGCTTCACAACATAGTATTGTCCAGCCAAATTCTCACTTTTAGGAAAAATAAGTATTTTATTTTGCTGTTACCAACACAAAGAGGAATCTGACATTCATAAACAATTTCCATACTCTGCATGAGGGCATGGATCTAGTGTCTCTATGGTTTCTTAGCCAGTTCCTCGTGTCCCACTCCCTCTAAAGGTAGTGGTTACATTCTATTCCCTATAGGCAGCATCTAGCGTAAGTCAAGTAGAACGTAAATGTAATATCCGGGCAGTATTATGACCTTTCATTTTAAAAGTTTTAATAGCAAAGTGTAATGTCTTCATGTATAGCCTTTCACGTTGGCATCTTAAACACAGTTAATGTAGACAAATCTGCGTCTTCAAGATGTGCAAGGGGAATTCTATGCACTAACAATCACTGTAGAAAAATACCACACTCTCTAATAAAGTGGTACAAGCCACTGTGAATCACAAAGGTCTGCAGAAACTTCAGAAAGGTTTAACAGTGATCCATAATAATACTTGCACATTGGAAGTTTGTGTGGTGCTTGAACTCTGGCACACAAGGTACATGCTCACACTCATACATACACACACGTACACAAATGCTCACACAAACACACACACAAACACCGTGCATAGAGTGACTTAAAGCACAAAGGGGAGCAGTGTGAGGCTTCAGGCAACCAACCAGTTATTAGTGGTTAACCCAGAGGGTAGTGAAGTATCTTATCTCGCTGCTGGTAGCAGGATAGTTGGGATCGTCTACATTCTCTCTGGGAGATGTGGAGCGAGCAACAAGCGCTTCCCTCCCAGTGATAATGTTTTTTGATTTAGCCTGAGGAGTGGGAATAGCTCTCCGGTTTCAGGCAACTCTTCCCTCAGGCAGTGGTCATTATGGCAGCACTTGCGACTGCTGAGCCACGCCATTGTAGTACCGATGGAAGGTATGTTCTCAGCACAGAGGGCAGTCAGTGTTGCTTTCCTTTAGGTGACAGTATCTGCACCGATTTCCCTAAATCATGTGTGTCTTGTTCCAACACTACATGAGACCAACTAAATGTTCCTCTCCTGGTTCAGTCCTTCCTCTTCTGCAGATAATCACAACGTCTGTCTCAGCAGGCCAACTTCTATTCACAACCATCAGTAATCAGCAAAATCCTTTCACTCAGAAATGCTGCAGTCCTTGACGTTGTCCAGGTTCTCATGAGTGTGCATCATTCGCTAGATATAATTGAGTTTCTAGGAAACTGACATTCTACAGAGTTCCCAATGTCACCACGTCTAGCGAGATGGCAGCCATCTCGAAATTCCAGCAGGGAATGTAAATGCCACTCAACTGATCTTCCAGCTTATTAGAGGCTGTAATGGTTCTCAGCTCTGTTCTGTCAGAGCTGCCCTAGAGGATGAGTGTGTGAAGCTAGCACTTTTTTCTACAGTTTAGCAATGGCTATGTCTTTGCCATGGTCTTTGTCAGTGTGATGCTCATTTTAAGGCACCCATGACCGATATGTCCCAAACTTGTCTCATCCAATGAGGAAGCACACAGATTACTACCCTGTCAAATTGAGACCCAACAAAACACACACACACAGATACCTGACTATAATACCTAGTGCAGGGGGGAGAGCAGTGACTAGATCAGGGACACGCATGTTGACACACTAGGGGCTGGACTGTTCCCATGAGGCACAGGGTCAGACTGATTTGATAATGGCCATGTCTGAACTGGGGTGGCGGAGTGAGCTAAAGAATGGTGATGGATTAAACCCAGATCAGTTGACTGGGGGTGAGTGTTTGATTTGCTCAAGCGCTCCGTCCATCATCCCCTTTTGTATCGCTTTGCTCACCCTAAGTTGGCAGGGTATGCTCAGATGTGAGTCCCTTGCTCACTTTGCCACTGGATTCAAGCTAGCCTGGCTGATGACGGCTGAAATGCCAGAAACCGGTCCCAGGATGCTTGTTTCCGGTCCAGGGAAGACATGGATTTGGCAGTTCGGGCTGGACTATTCCCATGAGGCACAGGGCCGACTCATTTGCATATGGCCATGTCTGAACTGGGGTGGCGGAGTGAGCTAAAGAATGGTGATGGATTAAACCCAGATCAGTTGACTGGGGGTAAGGATTTGATTTCCTCAAGCGCTCCGTCCATTATCCCCTTTTGTATCGCTTTGACACACTAGGGGACAGCGCTGCAACTATCTATGGGGAATGCCAGTTTGCGGTAGCACAATCTCTCATGCACTCAAAGGCATGCTCAACCTACATCTCACAATCTAGGAATGAAAGCTGTCCCAGTCATGACCAACTAAGAGATTTATAAAGAAGAAACTTGCCATGTGGGAATGTTCGCTGCTCATGTTCTATGCGTGGGTTCTATTCACCGGAAGTTGCCTGCTGACCGGTGAAGGGGGCACCACGCCCATGAGTCTATGCCTTAAAAATGAAGGCCTTCTGTCAGGTGCCCGGTGTCCGACCTCATCACATCAGAAGGCCTGTAGGAAGGTTCATCAACTTTGGGCACAGGTATGAACTTGACCGTCATTGCTATAAATCAGTTGTAGAAACTATTATCGATCTGTACATGGGGATGTGAGTCGCCCAGTCAAAAATGTATTTCCTTTGCAACCTATACAAGACAATCTCTACGGTGAGATCGACTTTGCAGAGTGCTGTGTGCCTGGACGACAGAGGCATACAAGTACCGCTGCAAATGTGAAGCTGCAGGGGTTACCATAATCAGAAAGCATATGCTTTTCTGTAACAGTTAAGTTACAGTTAAGATGCTTTTTTGTCCAGGGCAGCACGGCCCTGCATATGATGCAGACTTCTTTTAGGGGCAGTAGTACAGATGCAATTGCAGTAGTGCTTGCATTTCAGAAGCAGCCAAGGGGGTTTTGAGTAAAGCACACAACTAAATTGTAATATCATAATTGAGGCTATTTAAATTTAGTGCCATTTTTCAATCCAATTCTGGGTTTGCAAACTCTGATTGTCAAGCTGTATGTAAATGGCAGCACCACTTTTCGGATTACTTGGCAGGCGTCAGTATCTAATAAGATATTTTAAGGTAATTTTAAATCAGGCGGTTTTCTTTTATGATGCTGAACAGATTGATATAATTTCCTCGCATGAATAAATCATGCAACTGTATCACTGCTTCTTTATGCTGAAAACTCATTTAGAACAACGTCGAACTCCTGAATTTGTGCATCATTGACAATCGCCTACATTTCTTGAAGGCCTGCATTAAATGCTTATTTTCACAATAAATGTTTCTGGGCAGTCACAGTTTCCCAACAGGGTTAGAAGTTTGCCTTGTAACAAAGGCATACAGCTAGATTCATCAAGCCAAAAACGGCTCGCAAAGGTGCAAGTGCAATTTTTGCATTTGGGATTCATCATCCCAAATGCAGAAATCGCTAATTGCGAAATCGCATATTTGCGAGGCATTGCATTTAAGGAATCTCTATTTGAGATTCCTTAAATGCAATTCATTAACCATTTTCTATTTGCGAAATCGCTATTTCCGGCCGCTATTTACCACGAAGTCAGACTTCGTGGTAAATAGCGAAATCTCAGAAAAATTTACTTTAGTGCATTTTTCTGAGTGGTATGTTAC
Source organism: Lissotriton helveticus (assembly GCF_964261635.1). Taxonomy (NCBI): domain Eukaryota; kingdom Metazoa; phylum Chordata; class Amphibia; order Caudata; family Salamandridae; genus Lissotriton; species Lissotriton helveticus. The sequence goes on from NC_136063.1 coordinate 946,000,283, forward strand.
ACACACACATGCCCTTTGGACATGTGTGTGTGCAACATCTGGCTACATTTGCTTTTCAGGGGTGCAACAGGGTGTCCTTTGGACACCCCTGGCACCCTTGAAATCTCATCCTTATTTGCGATTAGCAAATTGCTATTCGCAAATAAGGAATAACTCCCCATTCATTCCTATAGGCCTTTGGACCCATAGGAATGAATGGGGAGTTATTCCTTATTTGCGAATAGCAATTTGCTAATCGCAAATAAGGAAGATGTAGGAATCGCAACATTTTTTGCAATTCCTACATGAATCCCGTTTTGCAAGCCCTTAATAGCGATTCCTTATGAATCGCTATTACAAACTCGCAAAACGGGACTTTGATGAATCTAGCTGATAGATTCATCAAACAAAAATCCGCTTGCAAAGGGGCAGATTCTGAGAATCTGCCCATTTGTGAGCGGTATTTTTGCATTTGGGATGCATCATCCCAAATGCAAAAATCGTAAATAGAGAATTCGCTAAATTGCGATTATTTGCATTTAAGGAATCTCAAATTGTGCACAGATCAATTTCAGGGGTGCAACAGGCTGTTCTTTGGACACCCCTGCACCCTTGAAATCGCAATCTCAATTTGCGAATCGCTAATTGCGACTCGCAAAGTGAGATTGTCTTCCCATTCATTCCTATGGGCCTCTAGGCCCATAGGAATGAATGGGGAGGTATTCCCTAATTGCGACTCGCAAATTGCGAGTCGCAATTAAGGAATTCTAAGAAATTGCTATTTTTTAAGTGATTTCTTGATGCATTCCATTTTGCTATTCCTTAATAGCGAATCGGTATTTTTCGCTATTAAGAAATCTCAAAATGGGTTGTTGATGCATCTGGGGGAAAGTCTCTAGATTTTGTAAATTATTGGTCGTTTATCAATTGAATTTCTTTTCCAGTGCGATTGTTATTCCTAGCTGCTTTGCAATGTAGCTGTATGACCTGTCATTGGAAAGTCATTCTATATCATTCTGGAGGAAAGGAGAAGACATTCTAGCTCCAATATTCCAATCCCAAATGGAGTAAGATGCAGAAGAACACCAAAACATACATGGAGCACATAATATTTAACTATGTTCAGCAGAGGACATGAACTCTGTATGATAGGGGTCACACAGGATGCAGACAAATTTCAACTTGCAGATCATATTAGCGTTTTACCATAGAATGTAAACTGTTGCAGAAATGTTTTTATATAGACAAAAATAACACCTAGGAAAAATGTGCCTGCTTTAAATGTGTAAAAGAGTCACTTTATAATGCATTTCAGCTTTGATAAAATAATGTTTTCACATAGAAAATAACACGTCAGGTGAATGTGTTGGCTTAAATGTATATGGAAATAATGTGATGAAAAATGTTGGTACTAGGCTATCAATCTTAAATATGCCCTTCAATTAGTCCAAAGCCTTTTCTTTAGACTCTTGCTCATGGCTTAGTAGAACGTTTATTTAGAATATTTTGCCTAGCATCAGCATCTTGCTAAAGAATGTGCTGACTTAAAGCTTATGATTCCTTAGCCTCATCATACCATATTAGATCATTTCATATTAAACAATTAACCCGTGATGTGAATTAAGAATGAATAAACTGTAAATAATGATTTAGATATATTGTATGCTTGCCTCTCAAGATCATTATTGAGAGGTTTGTTTCAGTGCTAGCTTTTGTATTCACAAAATATCACAGTGTCTGAAAAGTTTCAGCGCTCCGTCCATCATCTCCTTGTGTTTGTTCTGTTTGCCTTAAATTGGCAGGGTATGCCCAGACGTGGCTCCCTTGCTCACTTTGCTACTGGATTCAAGCTGCCTGGCTGATGGGGGGTGTTACCCCAAAACCAGTTCCAGGATGCGTGTTTCCAGTCCAGGGAAGACCTGGCTTGGCAGTTTGGGCAGGACTGTTCCCATGAGGCACAGGGTCAAGACTGATTTGCATATGGCTGGGTCTGACCTGGGATGGCAAAGTGAGTTAAAGAATGATTATGGATTCAACAAAGATCTGTGACTGGGTGTGAGTGACTGAAAAGTTTCAGCGCTCCGTCCACCATCTCCTTGTGTATGCCAAAGATATGAGACATTTTGTTTACAGGTCTGTATATGGATTGACGCATGGGGTTAGTTCCATGATTCAGCAACATTTGAATTGCTGACAGAGTAAGCCTATTAACAAAATATTTAGATATGCCAAACACTGCAATGATGAATTGGAGATGAAAAACAAGAAAATGAAGGAAATATTAATGCTTGCATGGATGAAAGCTGCACAGAGACGTCAGAATCATCAGTTTGTTGAGAATGCTGGTCCCATGGAGGGAGTGTAACAGCAGGGAGCTCCAATGATGAAATGTGGTTTTGACCTTCAACAGTAAGGCTTGCAATTGCAAGGTACCAGACGCGGTGTCCCAATTGATCCGAGTACAGGTGTTGGTGTGCCAACTAATCATTGCCACATCTGCAGCAGGTTAGGGCATCACAACAGGTTAGGGCATCAAATTAGGGACCTTTGAGGAGAATCACTGATTTGTAGTGTGATTTGAGTCCTGTAAATCTTCTTGTATGAGATTTCTGGCACAAGTTCAATTGTTCGATTTACTGTACCCCAAACGAGATCTCGTTTCAAAATCATGATAAAGACATTGCCGTTAAACTTGTCAGAGAAAGATCAGAAATTGGAATGTACCCTATGCTGACAAAAGGTAATTTGCCAATAGAATTTAGAGAGACAATGTCACCAGGGGTCTCGGACTTTGCAGGAAAAGACATCAGACTTATCAAAGGTGTTACACCAGTCTCCATTACAGTGAAGTCAAATGCTGAGTATCTGACGATCCCACAATATAATATGACCCTTGAACCATTGCTGGGATTACTCCTGTGATTGACTTGGTGATTGAGCAAAGCATTCTGAAGGAGAGTATGGAGTGTCCATGTGACTCACCCAATATGGATTTGCAGAAACCCAATGGCAAGTGTTGAATAGTACAGGAATTGAGAAGAGTAAATTCTATTTTTGTTCTATGTTGTCCTATGGTAACGAATCCAGCTGTGATGTTGCTTCAGATTCCATGTGAGGATGAGTGGTTGTCTGTCATTGATTTGTGTCAAGCCTTCTTTTCTATACCATGGGGATAGTCAGATTATTTTCGCTTTTTGTTTCAGAAGCCGTAGTTTGGCATGGTGTTGAGTCCCAAAAGGGTATACTTAAAGCCCCTCAATCTTAAATCAAATTTGCAAAAGGATTTTGCATCCTTTGTGATGCCCTTTCACTTAATCCTAGTCCTATACATTGACTACCTACTGGTGGCGTCAAATACGCAGGAGACTTGTAAAAGAGACACAATCACCTTGTTTAAGCACTTGGCTGAGAATGGACATAAAGTGTGCCCAACCAAATTGCAGCACTGTTAGATAGAAGTCCTGCATCTAAGACATCACATTGAGAAAGGAGCAAGGAAGGTGGTACAAGAGAGAATCTCTGTGATTCTGAAAATTATTCAGCCAACAATACAGGAAGAAGTGAGGATGTTCTTAGGAATGGTGGGCTACTGTCGACAGTGGATCCAAACTTTTCCCTGATCGCCTAGCCTTTACAGAAGCGGACTCTAATAAATCTGGCCACCCCCAGACTTGGGATCAGTCTGAGGCAACGACGGAGAGCGCGTGGCCTCCTTTACCCTGAGCCTGGTCCAGGAGAGGTGAGGTCCTATCCCCTGTCATTATAGGTGAACTTCACACCAAGTGACATGGAGGAATAGTCACGCATATCCTTTATGGTTTTTCATTATTATTCTTTGGTGATGGATTTAATTGTACTATACATTTGCAGTCGCAAAGTTTATTTAGAACAGAGGCCCTGAAGAAAGCCTTAGGAGTTTGTTTCCGTTAGGCTGAAACACGTTGGCCCCTCAGCAGCTATTTGTGTGAACTGCTATATTTGCGCTGTTCTTGGTTTTAATGTGGAAGAGACTGATAGCTATTAAAAAAATTTCGCTATCTTTTTCTATTCATTTTAAGTACACTAGTTCCTTTCTTGCACTGCACAGTTTCCCACCTTATGATCAAACGCATGGTCTACAAGTAACTCAGGAGGTATATTCCTGTCTGTTTATGGAGGGCTTGGATTTTGTCTCAATGATCTAGAGACCTACCATCCCTACCGTTGGATGACCAAATGATAGAATTGATCAGTTACAAGACTTTGATGGGAATCCATCTTTGGACGTTGGGATGCACCTAGAGCTGCTGGTGGCTATGTGCGTTGATATATGCATTTCCTGTTAATCAATTGTAAGGATTTCTCCTCTGCACCTAAGCGCAGGGCATTGGTTTTTTCACTTATTAGGACACAACTTTGTTCCCCATAGACTCCCAGGTTTTTTTAGTATTTCATGTTGGCTAGCAGGGGACATAGCCTGGTTGATTCCCTAAAGTTTTTCCCTGAGACCCTTCTCACCCCGTATGTTTTATGTTGTTAACATGTATCAGAACCCATAATCTCATGAATAGTGAGGTTACCAAGTATGAGCAAGTCATCCTTGGAGCCGAGAAGGTTACATTGAGGGGGTATACTGTACTAAATCCTGCTACTTTATTACCCATCCCTGGGAATGAAAATGTTGAAGGTAAAGTTGAGCATGACTGCCTTGATGTTACAAACTGTACACTAAGCCGAGACCTGACATACAAGATGTGTCACTATCTGAATTAGATTATGTGCTGTGTATTGATGGCTCCAGCTTATCAGATGATGATGGAACCCTGAGAGCTGCCTACGCAGTCTGTACTGTCTCAGAAGTGGTCAATACCTCCTGGCTTCAAGGTGTATTTCCAGCAAAAGTGGCAGAACTGATTGCTCTTACTAGAGCATGCTGTGTTTCAGACCAGCTGAAAATGACAATTTTCACTGATAGTCAGTACAGCTTTGGTGTCATTCATGACTTCGGAGAGTTAGGGTCACAACATGTGTTTGTGACATCCTCAGGTTGCCCATCAGAAATAGCAAAAGTGTAAGTAATCTTTTGCTGGCTTTGCAGTTACCTACTCAGATTGATGAGGTTAAGTGTGCCGCACATCGACCTGGCACTGACTATGTGACAGTGGGCAATAGGTATCCTGACAAAACAGCAAGATGCTACGCTCTAAATACATTCACCTTTAATTAGGAATATGTCAATGAACATTCAAATGCCACAAATTGCAATCTGCTGTTAACTGCTGTTGATACTTAGGAGGAAGCCATGAGGTTACAAGAAGTGCCAGGAGCAGAACAGCAAGGTTGGTTCAGAGCAGATTGTGTCAAATGAATGTGGATGACATTTGGGTTTCAGGAGATTGAAGATCTGTGTTAACAGATATCTTGTTACCGCCGATGGTGATACATTATCATGGACCTGCACATGTAGGGATAGAGCATCAATTTAGGCAAACATCGTTTAACCTCAGATTCAAAATGATGGCCGAAAGTTTGCATGACAGATCTGTTGTGTGTAAACAGCAGAATATAGGCAGACCAACAGCAGACACACTGAGTCACAAAGGGAGAGCAGTAAATACCGAATTGGTAAATACCGATTTGTTATTTACCGAATCGGTAAAATAGCCTCCTACATAGGAAAAGGCTTTTACCGTTCGGTAAAAGCGTACCTACATCTGGCCCAAAGTCCTGAAGATGTTATGTGCATTATTCTAAGTCAAACAGAGGCACAACTGTAGTTAATGACCAGAGGCAACTGGAATTGCACTTTGAAATCAAGATTGGCTAAAGTGTGTGCTATGATATCTCTGAAATGGCCTGATGCTTTGCCCCTTGTACTGATAAGTCTACACAGTACTCCAGATAGGAGAACAGGATTGTTGACCCATGAAATCATCTTGGGAAAGACCATGAGACTTCCAGCTGTGCCTGCAAATGTGCTTGTGAACACTACTGATGACTTTATCCTTCATTACTTCAAAGGACCGGCTGATGTGGTATATTCTGTGTCTCACCAGGTTGGAGAGGCTACAGCCCTGACTCAACAGGAGTAGTGCTGCGACCTTGGTCCTGGTGACTGGTTTATGGTGAAGAAGTATGTGTGCAGGTTGTGCTTGGAGCCTCAGTGGCATGGGCCTTACCAAGTGATATTTGTCACCACAACTGCTGTGAGTTTTGGAAGTCTCCGTACTTGGGTGCACACTGCTCATACGAAGTCCCTTGTTTACTTGACTGTTCCTGATGTACCGGTGGTTACAGTATGAAGAAAGGAGCAGGTTATTCAAGCTGTTGGGGATCATCAAGAAGCTGCAAAAGCACTTGTTCAGCTCAAGACTGGGTTTGAGAGAGTTAGAAATTGAAGTCGGTAAAGAGGGATCAAATCATGTACTGTTTACTGCACCCAATTCATACCCAAGCAAAGGGCCTTATGCAGTGGTAATACAAGTTTTCCCATGACCAGGGTGGTTAGGCCACTTTGGGACCACTGCAACAGCCAGGGATCAGAGATCCCTGGTGATGGAAAGGCTGTCTTGAGGCTGCACAATGCTTGGCAAACATATTACGAGTTTCCTCACCACCGCACTTTTCATGGCGGTGTGACCGCTATGAAAATATAATTCCTCTATGATCTACAGAGACCCCCTGGTGGCTCTGTGGCATGGGGTGCATGCAGGGGGCACATGGTGTGCACTCTTGTCTGCATGCACCACCATGTGCCGCAACGGAATGAAATGTATGTATAACCCACTTATAAAGCGCTACTGTCACCCGACGGGCATCCTGGCGCTGTGATCAAGCAGATCCTAAAACACAGTCAATGCAGTATCAGCAAAAAGAAACTATACTGACCTAGGGAACAGGTGTGTTTTTAGTTCTTTTTTAAAAGAAAGAAGATTTTCTGAGCCTCTGAGCGACAGTGGCAAATCATTCCACAACTTAGATGCTGTGAAACCAAAAGAGCGGCCACCCATTCGCTTTCTCCGAATTTTGGGAACAACAGCCAAAAAAGCAGAGGCCAATCAGAGGGATCTAGTGGGGATATACCAGGAGAACATCTCCTGTAGAGGCAGTGGTCCCAATCCATGCAAGGCCCGGAAAACCAGGCATAAAGCTTTGAACTCAATCCGCTGAGGGATGGGAAGCCAATGCAAGTCTCTAAGTGCCGTGGAAGACGAGTCAGAACGTCGACGGGAAAGTGCTAACTTGGCCGCGAAGTTCTGCACTCGTTGTAGCTTGCCTATTGCTGTAGAAGGTGCCCCCAGAAACAGTGCGTTGCAGTAATCAAGTCTGCTCAAAATGATACTGCGCACTACTTCTGGTCTAGCATGGGCGGGGAGCAGAGGAAGAATCTTCCACAAGGAACGCAGCAAACCCATACAGGTAGACACCGTTTTGTCAATGAAACCATCTAGTTGGAGATAGGTTCCATTGTTACACCCAAGTTCCGAACTGATGTGGCTGCCGCTGACGTGCCTTGAAAGGAGGGGGGCCAAAAGTCCTGAGGTAAAGATCGAGGGGCCCGGTCCGCTGAGCAGGGCAGCACCTCCGTCTTGGAGCTGTTGAATTGCAGCGAGTTGTTGCTCAACCATGTTGCCGTGGTGACCATGCAATGGTGAAAGGTCTCCTGGGACACAGCATTCTCCCCCTCAAAGGAGAAGATGAGCTGGGTGTCATCAGCATAATTGGTGACTGAAATGCCAAAAGATTTAATTAGCTTGACCAGGGGGTGGAGGTAAAGATTCAAAAGAATGGGGCTGATGGCCGAACCCTGGGGTACTCCCTGCCCAACCCTTTTGATGGTGGATTTAAAGGGGGGCAAGGCAACCACCTGATGTCTGTTGGTCAAGTATGATACAAGCCAATCCCGGTCCAGGCCCGACACACCAGCCTCCTCCAACCTCCTGGTCAAGATGGCATGGTTGACCGTATCGAACGCTGCCGACATGTGGAGCAGCACTAGAAAGGCTGCTCGTCCATAGTCGGCACGCGAACGAAGGTCGCTCAAGACAGTCACCAAAGCTGTTTCGGTTCCATGCGCTGGTCTGAAACCAAACTGCGCCGCATCCAGACAATCATTAACTTCCAAAATACTGGACAGGTGTTTCGTGACCAGTTTTTCCAGGATCTTAATCGGAAAGGGAAGTAGTGAAATGGGTCTGTAATTAGCGGGGCATGAGGGGTCCAGTGATTCTTTCTTCAGCAGTGGAGAAACAACCGCTAGCTTCCAGCTATCTGGGACCTGAGCGGAGTCAAGGGATTGGCAGCAAATTGCGTGGAGAGGAGGGAACAGCTCTTCCCTAAAAACTTTCCAAAGTTTGTGCGGGAGTACATCGAGGGGAGAGCCCGATGATACACTATCCGTTAAAGCACCAAACTCTGCAAAGGACGGAAGGGGAAAACTATCCAGCCTGGCTTTCCCGGCCTCCATCTCAGATGTAAGTGAGTGGTCAGCCCCTGATGTCATGGGACCCAAATGCACAACGTTGTGCAGTTCAGTCCATGCAAGAACATGTTTTGAAGTTCCCACTGCAGAAACTATTTTAAAGGCACCGCCGTGGGAACTCCAAAGAACTGCCCATCAGTGACTTAAAAAGTCATAATCTGGTGGGCGGTTTGTTTTGGTTTTGGTGGTGTGAGAGTGGGACAGCAGTGTGGTGGCCCCGCACCCACACCCCCAAAGTCATAATAAGGGCCTAAGTGACAGTGATGAAGAAGGATCATCATTAAGAGGTCCAAGAGAGCAAGAGTACCCTGTTGGAGGGACTCTTGACCTGAATGAACTTACGTAGTCAATGACTGAGAAAAAGCATTTTTCACCTTTTGCTATAACAATTGAGTATCCTTGAACTGAACGTTGTGGCTGAACTTAGTTTTGAAATTGCATTGCACTAAATAGACTGAGTCAATTTATTCTGGAAATTATTATTAGGGAGTTTGACCTGCACATTTTTAGACAGAACTTAATAGATTTACCTCAAACTACAAAGAAGAGTACCAAGCCCAAGTTGGTGAAGGAGCGTAAGGTTTTCCTTTAAAACAAGACAGAGTGGGGCGAAGGAAGTCTCACGAATATCATTGTACATATTTTACTGGGAAAGACATTTCAACTTTGCTTTGCTGTTTGTGCAAGTGAAAATACTGAAAGGACTGTGCTGCAATCTTCCAGTTAAACAGCCTGTCACCAAAGAACTCATGGAGCCTAACACAAACATTAAAAGACGTAGGTGCATAAGTGTAAGAGTATTTGTTGTTTAGTACTTATTGCTTTGCTTGTAATTGTACGTTTACCCCATGCCTCACAAGTAGATGAGCCTAAGTCTACATGTGGCCCTCAAAAACCACTTCGTACCAATAATAGATGAGAAAAAATTACATGTAGATGCTTCTAGCAGAGATTATTAATTGGCTGTTTATTTAAAACTGCTTTATGAATATGTTGAGGTTATAGATTCCAGGGATTGCTATGTTTGTATGCAATTACATGCATCAGTTGCTGAGGGGATAACATATCACCACCCCTCTTGAAATATGGCGTTACCAGTAGCCTATTGCTGAGCCTATTCTTTGGGAAAGGTCATTTTCAATATAATTACTCAAATCATGACTTTGTGTTTTCAGAACTTCCTCTGCTGAAGTACTTGAATCAACAGCATGATGCTAAAAACACTGAAATAGTTGGACATTTCTTTAAACCCACCATGACATTTGATACAGCTTATGCACATAGACACAACTTAACTTATTCCTTTACTAGCATAGAAAAACTATTCATAGATTCAGTAGAAGACAGAAGAAACATTTTAAGTTTGAGGAAATTGCCGATTATATTTAGATGTAGCAGATACATATTTTCCTGCAGTGCATTAAATTTGTGAGAACAAGCATTTTACATGTTACCCAATAGATGGTATTGAACATGCAATAGCATGTTGATAGTTTTTCCAAACATTTATCATGTGGGACAACTTGATGGTATATCAAGGGAACAACATGTGAGAACGGAAAGAGGTGCAGGTGAAATTGTAGGAGAAATCTTTGGTGCTTTGATACTATTTGTAGAAGTGATACGAAACTCTCACAAGATTAGAATGTTTCTACTGTAGTTGACAAGTTATCCACTAGTACAACTGGAGGACTTTCAGTCATAGATACAAAAATTATTGCAATCAGAGCCATGGTTTTGCAAAATTGCAAAATTGATTTGTATTGGATGTTCTTCTCACAAAAGATGGTGGAGTCTGCCAGGTATTACAAGTTCAACAATTTTGTACCTATCTAGATGAAAGCAAGGACTTGAAAAAATACATTAGCAACATTACTGATTTAAAGACAGATCGGAAAGGGTTAATAGGAATAAATGATTGGGAAGCAATAGGGAATGGCATTTCTGCTATAGACAGATGGTTTGGAAACCTAGACAGTGAAATAGTTGGAATCATACTAAAACCCTTAGTGCTAATTGCTCTTTGTGGATTATTTTTGCTTGTAATCTATAATCGAAACAAAGTTACGCAAGTGAAAAAGGAAGTGAAGACACAGAGAGCAGATATGGAACTAGAAAATAGACAGAGCAAATCATGTGATAACATGTAATTTCTGTAGGATTATAAAAGAAAGATGATGAAAACAACCAGATTGTGATTTGTCCATCTGATAAATCATTGATGTGATGGATTGATTCACCATCAGAGAGGGATTAGTGCAGCACAAAATAGCCTACCATTTACCCTTTACACATCACAAATACATAATAGATAAATGACAATATACATGCACTAAGCACATGTTTTTTGTGTGGTTTACTGATTAATGTAAGTGTTGCACTTCATATCATTATTAAATAGTGAGTTCACTGTATGATTAGAGGATATTCATATTGTGTGTTTTACCATAACTGATTGAAATATTATTTGAAGTCTTAATGAAATAAACCTTCCTTGATTAGTAGATAAAGTACTGACAATATAGATGAAATTCAACTTTCATAGTGGGTGCTTTAATACCCTTAATTACATTTCTTGATTAGAAAACTAAATAGAAACTATCCTTGGATAGGCAGAATGTGATTTCACTTAAAACAATACAGAATTTATGAAATATGTGCACTAATATTACACGTATATTTCATTTAAATGTGGTTACTAGCCATACTTTCACATGTTTAGTTTGAATATTTATCATATGTTACATGTGATGTGAATCTAATGCACTGGAAACTTATATTCATTTGTGTTTAACTGTGCACACACATATTAAATGTGCACTACTGAGTTAATGCTTTAACTTGCCCTGACTAGGCATGTATTTCACCATTCTGCACAAATATTGTTTTCCATTTTCTGCTCAGTGTGACATTTCTTGCAGGTATTCACATGGATTGTCAGTTGAGAATAGATACATTTATGTACTGGCAATAGAAGAGAGATCTTCTGAAGAAGAACTTGTCTAAAGAACATGAGGAGCCAGAGCGTCAACCAAAAGGCCTGTTTAGCAATGTTGTGATCCAACCTGGCATCGAGAAAAACATGTCATTCAAATGTCCACTGTGAGATTTTCCCCTTATCTTGCAGTCTGCAAAACAGAAATGGACAAGAACTATTGGCCACTGATGAAGCGTACAAAGGTGTGTTACCTAGATGACTCTGTGTGATGTAATAAAGTGTCCACCCCATTAGAGATTCAGGCGCCTCTTTTGATCATGACTCTTGCTTTCAGATTCCTCCAGATTCCCTTACTGCAGTTCCTTTGGACTCTGAGAGTTTTAGAACTCAATGTTTACTTTTAAATCTTTCCTAAGGTTGACTTAGGCTAACACTCATTCCCTGAACCGTAGACGACTCTTGAACAAGCTTCTGAAATGCTGAACCCTTCCCTACTTATTTTTCTCCTTGCCTGGTTCTAATTCCCTTTATGCAAACTTCTGATTTGGAGATTGTTTCGATTTTTAGAACCATTTTTCATTTCAATAATCTTTATTTCGATCACAGATCATAAAAGATGCAGAACAATACATACAATTAAAAACTTATTAAACATAGTGTGATCCAAATGATAAGAAATAATTAAAATATTAGATAAGACATTTGTGGAAAGCCGCTGGTCATGTCCATTTATACCAGACTTTTCATCATTCGGCTTCGGGTGAACCACAATGAAGTTAAGAATTTTGACAGTGCAAAAACAATAGGAGGGGAGAGATCGGATTTTAGAACTCTGTAAGCAGTTTGGTGAGATCTAAATCCCAAGTTCCTGAGCATCGGAATTAGCCAATATTTCCTGCTCCGCTCGTAGCCCTTGCAGAAAAGGACCGCATGCATGTCGTCCTCCTTCGGGTGTGCACACATTGGGCAAGTTGATGTAGTGGAGCAGGCTGACCAAGATGCTGTAAACGAAGCTAGAGGAAGGCATCCATAGCGCCATTGTAAAAACAGTTTCCTGGTTAATGCAGGGGAAATCTCGTCTAGAGTTTTTTCAAGGGAGTAGGTATCTTTTATTTTCAAGAATAAATTTGTCAGAGACCCCTCACGAGTGTCATTAGAGGCTCTGATGAGCATCATGGCGTAGTAGGTACTCGCGAGTGCCTTTTTTGGGATCTTGGTACAGGAATTAAGAGGATCTGTCCATAGTTCCGGGAATCCCATTTCCTCGAACTTTCCCTTGACGTACGTCAACCAAGGAATCCTCTTTGTGTTCCGTAGTTCCAGGAATTCATGTAGTTCCTCTCTATAGCTTGCGAGATCTGGGCTAGACCACAAACGCCTCCAGAATTTTAGGGGTTTTAGTCCTAGCTCCTCTGTAATGGGTCTGATTCCCAAATCTAACCTGAGTGGTAGTAATGGGGTGCTCTGGGGGAGGGCAGCTACCTGTCTCAAAAATTTGTTCTCCGTGGACTGTAACTTTGGATACTGGGTGTACCCCCACAACTCTCCCCCGTAAGTGACCCCTGCCCTAGCTTGTGTTTTGTATATATGAATGATTGGGGTGAGTGGTCGATAACTAGATTTATTTGCCAGACGCAAAGTGCCACCCGCCAACTGTGCCAGTTTGATGGTCACTTTGGCTTGGTGGGTTGACCAAGTTAAATGTTCGTTTATAGTGATCCCCAGGTATTCGATATTATGCACCCGTTCTAATTGAACCATGCCTAGCTTGGGCGGGGTTCTATTTCGGGAGTTGGGATTTAAAATCATGAATTTTGTTTTTTGAGGATTAACTTCCAGTCCCCGGTCAGAACAGAAGTCAAGGAAGCCATCCAAAATGCGTTGGATCCCCATAGGGGATTTGGACAGCAACAGGGTGTCGTCTGCAAACATAATTGCAGGCACCCTGTTGCCAGTCAACTTGGGGGCGTCCGAGTTGGCAATCCTGCTAAGGTGGGCAATTACCCCGTTCACAAAGATGCAAAACAGGGTGGGTGCAAGTACACAACCCTGTCTTACACCTCTGCGAACGGGGAACCGCTCGGTTAGTTTTCCACCTTTGCCACACCTAACGCGAGCGTAGTTATTAGAATGAAGTCTCATCAGAATTGCCAGAATATCGGCGGGGACATTCAGCTCTTTCATGACATTCCACAGCCTAGCTCTAGGCACCAAATCGAAGGCGGCACGTAGGTCTACAAAGATGGTATAGAGACTGCCGCCTTCGATTATCGCTGTTTTCCAATAGAGCAGTTGTAACCTAAATATTTGGTCTGTAGTGGATACACCCTCCCGGAATCCTGCCTGATATGGGGACAGGATATCCATTTCTTGGATCCACGCTTGCAGACGATTTAAGATCAGTCTGCCAAAAAGTTTTTGGGTTATATCTATCAGACTGATAGGTCGATAGTTGGACGGGAGCAGGGGAGATCCCTTTTTATAGATTGGGACTACCTCTGCTCCCGTCCAAGTATCGGGCACAGTCATTCCCCCCTGGATGGCATTGAATATTAGTGTAAGGTACGGTGCCCAGATCCCTGGTTCCTGTTTGAACAGGTCCCCAGGGACCCCGTCCAATCCCGGGGCTTTTCCAGCAGCTAGACCTTTAATGGCCTCCCTTACCTCTTTTTCAGTGAATAGAGCCCCCAAAGGGGTAGGTACGGGCAAAAGACTCTCGCTGCTAAAATCCTCAGCTCCCTCTGCATATAGTGCTTCAAAGTGGGCCTGCCATACCGAGGCGGCTATGTTGGGTTCTATTGCAGATGATAGCTCAACCGTGCCATTCGCTACTACACGCCAAAATTTGCGTGAGTCTCTGGTTGATAATGCTTTCACGAGATTCTCCCAATAGTCATAGTCCCATTCCGCCCTAGCATTCACTAGGAGGGTCTTGTACTTATTTCTTCTCTCGCGGATTACTTCCCTGCTAAGGCGTCCCTTTATGGCAGATAGCAAATGAGCCTTAGCCTTCCTACATGTAGCATTATACCAAGAGGTCTTTGGCTTATAGCCCTCCCTTTTCATGGAAGTTGTAAACAGGTCTTGTTCGAGGGAATCTGTGATGTTTTTATGGATTATTGCTAGCTCCCTTCTGGTTTCTTCGTCTGGGTCTTTAATGCCCAGATCAAAGGCACTCTCTAGTAAGGGAATTAACCTTTCATAGAGGCAGGGTAGTTTGTCTATACTGCTAGCCAGCTTCTCCCACTTGACTTTCCTACGGTTGGTTTCAAGTAGGAGACCCGACTTGTCATTACCAGATCCCTGTGATGTGTCCATATTCCCGGGAAGGGAATAAGTCAGTTCCAGGGAGTTATGATCACTATCGTTTCTTGGGCACACTTTAAAGTCAACTATTGCTGGCCACATGGAGGTTTTGACCATGATGTAATCAAGTCTAGATTCACTACCAGGTTTGTTGTAGGTCGGGTTACTAGGTATATCCGAGCTACAACGGCCATTACATGCCCTAAGACCGAAATTAAGAGTAAGGGCGTTTATTTGTAGGGCTAGAGGGGTCCAGGCCCTTGGCGGTGGTGCCGCCGTCTCAGGTATGAGCCAGCAGGAATCTTCATCTAGGGAAGGGCCGTCGCGTAATCCGGGCAGGGGTTCATAGTGAGAATTAAAATCGCCCCCAACCAGGCAGGCGAGCTCGCAGGGGAATGCCCTCTAGGAATCTAGCAAACTCATCTATGGTGGGCGACTCTTTATGCATTTGGGTCGGCCTAGAGTAGATGTTAATAACTAATAGCTTTGTTGAGTCCGGCCATTCTAGAAGGACAGCCAACAGATCGTCGGAAGCGGTCTCTAAATCAGAGGCTTGGCAACCTAGATCCGTTGCTACCCCTATCATTAGTCCCCCAGATGGTCTCCCCTTTCCCCCCCACTTGGCTGTTTTGGAGAAGGAAGCAAAACCCGGTATGTCCATTGCTTCTCGCGCCCAGGTTTCTTGCAGGAGTATAAGATTTTTAGATCTAATGTAGAAGCCCCACTCTAGGCAGTCTAATTTACTAGAGAGCCCTGCTACATTCCACGAAATTACTGTTATGTGTGGTACTTGGATGCGCGGCGGACTCGCAGCAATATCAATTGGCTCTTGGTGGGCCCTATGAAATGGGGATGGATATGTGATGTCCGATAGACTAGTGACAGTGGGTAAGGAAGAGTTCATCATGACTGGCGTCTGGATCGATTCACCTAAACTTGTTGTCGATGTATCCGCCAGTGTATGTGAATTTGTATCGAATATGGGAACTGTAGGTGTGTTGGTGGTAATTAGGTAGGTTGCAGAAGCAACGTTCCCCTCTCCAACCGTCTGTCAATCTACCATATCCAAATTGCTGTATCGATTTTGAGTTGGTAGATAGGCAGGGTAGTGCGTTCTATATGGTCCGGGTATTCCCCTCCTATGATCACCACCCCCCCTCCTCCTCCTAGTGACAGTTTCCCACCCCGCCTCATCCCCGTAGCCAGAGATATACTCAGTTGGTCTCCCCCTATATGGAGGGTAAATGTTAATGTCTCTGTGACGGGTTTCCCAACCCTCCAATAACTCTTGGTGGTGTCCCCACCTGTGATCCTCAGAGTTATAAAGATTGGAGGGGTAGAAAAATGAGAGGGGAAGTGTTTGGATGATATTACCGAAGTCCTCATCAGTAGCACAGGAGCAGATATATGCAGCTGTATTGGGGTCTCTAAAGGAGACCAAAATGCAATCTCCTCTGATGGACTTCCTAGTATGCCCCACCCATGCTACTCTCTTTGTCGTGGAAATGTCACTCGCAGTACCTCTCGGTAGTGGTCTATTAACCGAGAGCCAATTTATTACTTTATTCTTGAGTGCGGTGTATGATTCAAATGTGGGGGGGTCAAGTTCTGGTACCCCAGCCAGAACTACGGTGTAGGGGGCGGCTTCTGGTGGGAGGTTTACAAACTGTAGTTTTCGTTTGGTGTGTGGCTTCTCTCCCTCAAGTGGGGGGTCGTCCTTGGTTTTAGTCAGTGGGGTTGGATTTGGTTTTGATGAAGGGGCCGGTTTGGGAGTAATAGTATTTGTTTGCTGTGAGGGTGTCGGGACTGTAAGTGCAGCAGTAGGTTTTGGTGCATTGTTTTTTGCAGGTTGTAAGGCTCTAGGTTTTAAGTCTGGTGGTTTGGAGTTTGATGCAGCCTGCAAATTTTTATTTTTAGCAGAATTAAGGCCTGTACCCTCCTTTAATGTCTTAGTCGCATTACTGTCAGTTTTCCTAGCATCGGCAAGTTGCACCGTTGCCTTTTCGATGCTCACTAATCTTGCTTCGATCTTAATCAATCTCGCCTCTAGTGGGCTTAATAGAGACCTGAGCAGTGAACCTATATCCTCCAGAGTGATGTCATCCGAGGAGGTGTTTAATGGGAGATTGTCAGTAGATTGTGAGGGTGGGGTTAATTTAGGTGGTCTAGGAGTAATTGGCGTTCCTGATCTTACCCCCAGTGGGGCAGGGGCGTTTAATTTCCTCCCCTTACCTCTAGTTTGTTTAGATTTGGGAGTTTTGGACCTGAGTTCTTCTTGATTTTGTGGCCCTTGCTTCTTTTTAGGAATCGCCCCCTCTCTGGCTCCCTTATTGTTGTCGCAATAGGATTCTACGATTGGAGCTACCTCAGTATTCTGTGGTGGTATGGGTTGGGTGTTTTGAGTGTTGGGTAACACCATTAGGCTCATGTCCTCTAGATCGCTTGGTACATCAATAGTGATTTCTGGGCTGTTTGTTTGGGTGTCCGTAGGGTGAAATGGTGCCTGATCGGAGCTATACATAATAGGCCTACCCGAGCTATTTTCAGGCGTTCTAGCTAGTGCCATCGGTCCCATAGAAGATCTCCTTACCCAATCAATTTCTTGTGAAATTCTTCGCTCCAGGACTTGGATCTCCTCAATCAGGAGTGAGCCAGCCTTTGCAAAGTAGGTGTCGATAGGGCCTTTAACCGCTCCAGCTGCAGCAAGGGAGGATGTTTTGCTTCTTGTTTCCCGAGTGCACATTTCTCAAAGGGACCGTAGGCTTGGTGGAGCAGGCAAAGAGAGGGGGCCCGGACCGGACTCTCCCGTACTCGAACGGCCTCAAACGTCCCGCTCTTTGCCCGGTCTTAGCCCCGGTCGCTCCCGCGCGCGCTCCCGCGCAGCGAGGGACGGCTGAATCTATAGGTCCTTAGGCCAATGGGCAGAGACGTTCGAGGTGGGGCGGGGCGGTCAGGGAGAGCGGGGCCAGGTGACTCGGCCTCTCACACACCGGGACTCCTGGGAGTGTGAGTCCCGGGTTTTGCGCTCGCAGCCCTGCCGCTTTCCACAACCCCCCAGCAGCGTCCACAAGACAGGAGAATCCGAAGCGGGACCCGCGGAGCGGGTACCGCGAGGCGTTGGTCAAGGACAGAAGAGCCTCCAGCAATTGGCAGCGCCGTCCAGGTTAGGCAAACAGGCAAACAGTGTCCCGCAGTACAGAGGGTCCTTCCCTCTTTTCAGCTGTTCGAGGAGGGGCGGGGCGGTCAGGGAGAGCGGGGCCAGGTGACTCGGCCTCTCACACACCGGGACTCCTGGGAGTGTGAGTCCCGGGTTTTGCGCTCGCAGCCCTGCCGCTTTCCACAACCCCCCAGCAGCGTCCACAAGACAGGAGAATCCGAAGCGGGACCCGCGGAGCGGGTACCGCGAGGCGTTGGTCAAGGACAGAAGAGCCTCCAGCAATTGGCAGCGCCGTCCAGGTTAGGCAAACAGGCAAACAGTGTCCCCATTAGAACCATCTTTAGCTAGAACCCTACTTTAGGTGATTTACATGTATCCATGCACAGACAACAAAATTAGCAACTCTTCTCCACACATTAGATACTTCTCCTAATCTTTTGTATTATTGTGACTGAATTGCTTGTTTTCCTTACATTAGTCCATCTACATTTCTTCTGTAGTTTGGGACTACCTGTCACAATTTTGTATTTCTATAGTACGATTTTAAGAGGCATGTATCTTAACTTGATTTCTTTTATTTGTAATAAAAATTCTTAACCCTAGCTAAACTAACTACCAATGTATGATCCTCAATGTGTAGCCAAATGGGTTGCACGGCTAATTGAATTTGAGTGATGGCAATGCTAACTCCCATCACCACTCAGAAGGACAAAAAGGTCCATCCGAGGACCAATGGTCAGCTAGTGAGCCCAGAAAAGGCTGTGTCAAATCTTTGATCATTTATGTTCTAGATTTCAATAAACATTCTATGTAAAACAGAGACTGAAAGATGGTCTATAATATATTCTAAATTAGGACTGCTTTTAATGTTGCTGTGCCTGTAAACAAATTGACTTCTAAGTCATAATTTAATTGTGACACATGGGTTACTTGATCCCAATTCATTAGTAAGCCTGATATTTTTTACACAACCATTAAATGTAAATGCCCATGATACAATTATTCTCAGTGAAAATTAAGGGGTTTTAGAATGAGAGACATAAATGACAATGTGCCCATCTGGATTATTGCACCTGAGTTGATCTTGCCGTGAAAAAGTGTTAAAATATTTTTAGCCCTCATTACGCTCCACTCACCCGGTAACATGAGTTCCCACAGAATCAGGATTACAGTTCTGCGGTATAACTGCACTCCTGATGTTTTTACCCTCTGGCCATAATAAGAAAAAACCAAAATAAGAAAGAACCAACAAAAATCAAAATTAGGGAGTGAAGAGGTGGTGCTGATCAGCACCAAGGTGGACGCACCCTCCTCCAGTAAATGGTTCAGATAATCAAAAAGGTCCAACCTCAAGTAGTTAACTGTGAGTCCAGATATTGTTGGCATACACAGTGTTTGTTAAAATACCCCTCACGCACCAAAAGGGCCCTTGGTGTCATGCTTCATCATCGGGGTCTTCCCGTTCCGCAGCGGGACGGGGCGTGCTACGACTAGCGACTACGCTGGAGCACCTTCAACAATTGTGAGTGCTATGTGAGTTGGAGTGAGTGTAGGTAGGGTCAGGGGTGTTTTGAAAAGTGAATCTAAAATAATACCTGGCTTTGTGAAAGCAAAAAACTATTAATTAGTCACAAGCTGATATCGTTAAAAAAGGTGTAGCGGAGACTGATAGGCTTGACAATGAGCCTAATCTCCTAGTGGCGTCAACATGCTTCGAGGCAGAACGCCTCTTCGTCAGGATGGGGTCTGATCCCTCTGTCACTCACTAATGTTGATTCACAGTATGTGCAACGTGTATATACAGGTGAAGATAATCTATACCTATGTGGTATGTATTAATTCCTATAGTGTACAGTCCTATCAGTATTGCTGAATGGTGGGCTGTCACAAGCAGGGGTTAATGCCCCATGAGCCGATAGGGATGAGGGGTAAATGGAACTTCCATTAGGCCACGAACAGTTCTCGCATCCTCCCTCGTCCTCGGCTTCCATGTTGTTCACAGAAAAAACAAACTTTAAGGTTGGACAATCATACTGTTCCCGCTATCTAAGAGAGGCTTGGAGGTAAAACAAGGTATGGGTGGGTTTTGCACATGCATGGGATGTCACAAAGGGGACAGAGTATCCAGAAGTAATGAGATGTAGTCGACATTGTCTTTATCCTTGCAGAGATGTGCCCAGAGAATCAAATTGAAAGAGAGGCAAAACATTAAAAGATGTGAGGGGCATCACCAATCAGAGCAGTGTGAAGGAACACAGCAGCATCTCTTTCACCCATTTCCCTCTTCTCCTCAGCATTGTCTCCAATTAGGCCACAACACTGTATCTGGAGAGAGTAGATAGACATCGGAGATTAGGCATTGTTCATCCTTCCCACTGCACCCATGGATGTCGGATTAGTCCATTTGGTGAGCTTACTAGCTAACTCTGACACAGTGAACTCAAATTCGAATTAAAAAGACTATTTGTCTTAGGCTTTTTGCCCTGTGAACAACACAAGCATTTCACACAATAATACAATTTGATTGCTACAGTAACAATGAGGAAACAATTGTACATTTACTAAACTACTTTGAAAACAACTGGATTGGCTGTCAAAACAGGTTTAATCTCAGAAGACAACCATGTTGCATTATTGAATGGCGGAACTATTATACTGCCTGCTTCGAGTAGATGAATAAATGAACAAAGCAGTAGGTTAGCATAACAGTTTTTTTCTCAAATGCAAAACCTCTTCTTGTTCATCCTGTACTACTAACAAAATAAAATCTAATGTCAAATCTATAACAACTAACAATATTATATCCCTTCTCACTTGCCAGGATGATTACCATTTTCAAACAGAAATAGAACCCTAATCCAAACCCAAAACCCACCTACCAACCGACCACCAGAATCTCCACCCACTACATGAACAACTCACAACACTGTTAGAATCCCCAGATCCATGGTTGGCTGAGGTAGGTAGCGTAGGCCAAACAGGGTCCGTTGAGCCCCCAATGTTAGGGAAAGACAGGTCGCTTCTAGAGATAGCCCCGCCTCCACCCCTTTGGTAACTTGGCACGAGCAGCCAGGCTTATCTTCAAGGCCAATGTGTAAAGTATTTGCAATTACACTCACAGCAACGCAATGGTGACGCCACAAATAGATATGAGTTTCATAGAAAACCAAGTATATGATTATACAAAGATATACAATGCGACCACACAATACTAAACCAACATATGCATCGGGGTAAAGCTCCCCCTGGTCTATTACTATTGAGCTAAACTAAATAATCCTATGTACTCCTAATGTCGTAATATGCAGTTCGTTATGCAACTATCAGGTATTTCACAACATAAGACTAATGCAGATCGTAATACGGCTATCTGGCGTTTTGTACTATTACTGTTATGCAGTGCGTAGTGCAACAACGTTGTAAACTGGTATTCCCCCATAATGAAATGCGTACGGTCCCCTTCCGATACTCTGCTAGGAAAAAGCAATGCAACGTGTAATACAGTTTTCAAGCAGTTCGTTATACAAAACTAATGCAATGCGGAACACATATATCAGGCAGTTCGGTATGCAACACTAATGCAATGTGTACTACAACAATTCAGCAGTTCGTGATGCAAGGACTAAGACAGGGCATAACACATCTATCAGGCAGTTCGTTATGCAAACCTAGTGCAAAGCATAACACACCTATCAGGCAGTTTGTGTTGCAAAACGAATGCAATGGGCAATACGACAAACAGGCAGTTTGTTGTGCAGATATAAGGCAATGCTTCCTACAACCATCAGATACTCCTTATGCATGAATAATGCAATATGTAATTTACTCCAGCACCATTCACGGTGCCTCTGGCGGTCCTTCCACCACTCGTGATGGCTTGCGGTTAGTATCCGGCCACAGTTGACCCCCCACACGGGTAAGTTATAACACAGTGAATGCAGCTTCCCACTACGGCCCTTGCTGCCATTCAATCAATCAATCAATCAATCATAACATTTGTATAGCGCGCTACTCACCCGGAAGGGTCTCAAGGCGCTTGGGGAAGGGGTCCGCTACTGCTCGAACAGCCAGGTTTTGAGTTGTTTCCTCAAGGCGAGGTGGTCCTGGGTCAGCCGAAGGTGGATGGGGAGGGAGTTCCATGTCTTGGCCGCCAAGTAGGAGAAGGATCTGCCTCTGGCGGTGGCTCTTCGGATACGTGGTACGGCGGCGAGGGCGAGGCTGGCAGACCGTAGCTGGCGGGTGGGCGTGTGGAAGGTCAGGCGGTCGTTGAGGTACTTGGGGCCCAGGTCGTGGAGAGACTTGTGTGCGTGGGTGAGGAGCCTGAACGTGATCCTCTTGTTGACGGGGAGCCAGTGCAGGTCCCTCGGGTGGCCGAAGATGTGGTTGCGTCGGGGGGTGTCCAGGATGAGTCGGGAGGAGGCGTTCTGGATGCGTTAGAGTCTTTTCTGTAGCTTGGCTGTGGTTCCGGCGTAGAGGGTGTTTCCGTAGTCCAGTCGGCTGGTGACGAGGGCCTGGGTGACCGTCTTCCTGGTTTCGGTCGGGATCCATCAGAAGATCTTGCGGAGCATGCCGAGGGTGTGAAAGCATGAAGAGGAGACGGCGTTGACTTGTCTGGTCATCGAGAGGGAGGAGTCCAGGATGAAGCCCAGGTTGCGTGCGTGGTCTGTAGGCTTGGGGGCGGTGCCCAGGGTTGGGGGCCACCAGGAGTCGTCCCAGGCAGAGGGTGATGGTCCCAGGATGAGGACTTCCTTCTTGTCTGAGTTCAGTTTCAGGCGGCTGTTCTTCATCCATTCTGCGACGTCTTTCATCCCTTCGTGGAGGCTGGTTCTGGCGGTGTCGGGGTCTCTGGTGAGGGAGAGGATCAGCTGGGTGTCGTCGGCGTAGGAGATGATGTTGAGGTTGTGTTGGCGTGCAATGGTGGCGAGAGGTCTCATGTAGACGTTGAAGAGGGTGGGGCTGAGTGATGATCCTTGAGGGACGCCGCAGATGACTTCGGTGGCCTCGGATCGAAACGGGGGAGGCGGACTGTCTGTGTTCTTCCGGCGAGGAACAAGATGATCCACTCCAGTGCCTTCTCTTGGACGCCGGTGTTGCTGAGGCGTTGGGCTAGGGTGCGGTGGCAGACAGTGTCGAACGCTGCGGAGAGGTCCAGGAGGATGAGTGCCGCTGTTTCCCTGTTGTCGAGGAGGGCACGGATGTCGTCGGTGGCTGCGATGAGGGCGGTCTCGGTGCTGTGGTTGGCTCTGAAACCGGACTGCGAGGGGTCGAGGGATCCATTCGTCTCGAGGAAGGCGACAAGTTGTTTGTTGACGGTTTTCTCGATGACCTTGGCAGGAAAAGGAAGGAGAGAGATGGGACGGTAGTTCTTGAGGTCGGTGGGGTGCGCTGTTGGATTCTTCAGTAGGGCGCTGAGCTCGGCGTGCTTCCAGCTCTCCGGGAAGGTGGCGGTGTCGAAGGAGGTGTTGATGACGTCTTGGAGTTGGGGCGCGATGGTGGAGTCGGCCTTGTTGAAGATGTGGTGGGGGCAGTGGTCAGTCGGAGATCCGGAGTGGATGGTGTTCATCACGCGGGCTGTGCCTTCGGTGGTCACAGTGGTCCAGGTGCGGAGGGTGGCAGTGGGGTGCGTTGGTTCGACGGTTGGGTGCGTGGATGGTGCGCCGAAGCTGTTGTGGATGTCGGCAATCTTGCGGTGGAAGAATGAGGCGAGGGAGTCGCAGAGATCTTGTGAAGGGGTGATGTCGTTGTTGCCGGTGCTGGGGTTGAAGAACTCCTTGACGATGCTGAAGAGTTCCTTGCTGTCGTGGGTGTTGTTGTCCAGTCGATCTTTAAGTGATTTCTTCTTGGTGGTGCGGATGAGCTGGTGGTGCTTGTGGGTCGCGTGTTTTAGGGCGGTCATGTTGTCCGTGGTCCGGTCGAGGAGCCAGGCTTTCTCAAGGGTGCGGCAGTTCTTCTTGGAGTCCTTGAGTTCGTCGGTGAACCAGGGGGCCTTCTTGCTTCTGGGTTTGCTGGGAGGGTTCTTCAGTGGTGCGAGGTCGTCGACGCAGGCGGTCAGCCACTGCGTGAAGTTGCGGGCTGCTTCGTTGGGGTCCGGTGTGCTGGCAGGTGGGTTCTGGCTGAGGGAGGTGGTGAGCTGGTCGGCGGTGATCTTGCTCTAGCTTCTGTATGGGACCTGTTGCGGGTGGTGGTGGGTGGTGGTTTTTCTGAAGCTGAAGTGGACGCAGCTGTGGTCGGTCCAGTGAAGTCCGGTGGAGTGGCTGAAGGCGATGTGCTTGCTGGATGAGAAAACGGGATCAAGCGTGTGGCCGGCGTAGTGGGTGGGGGTGTTGACCAGTGGCTTGAGTCCGAGGTTGGCGAGGTTGTCCAGCAGGGCGACAGTGTTGCGGTCCTTGTTGTTCTCCAGGTGGAAGTTGAGGTCCCCTAGGAGGATGTAGTCGGCGGAGGGGAGGGCGTGTGGGCTGAAGAAGTCCGTGATGTCTTCGCTGAATTGTGCGCGTGGTCCCGGGGGTCTGTAGATGAGGGTGCCTCTGAGTGTCGTTTTTGGGTCGGTGTGAATCTGGAAGTGGAGGTGTTCGGCAGCGGCGAAGGTGTCGTCGTCGTCGTCGATTGTGATGTGGATGGTGTTCTTGTGGACGTTGGCGATGCCTCCTCCGGTCTGGTTGACGCGGTCCCTCCTGATGATCTTGTATCCATCCGGGATGGCGATGGCGATGTCGGGGGCTGAGGAGGCATTCATCCATGTTTCAGTGAGGAAGGCGATGTCTGGTGAGGTTGTGTCAAGGAGGTTCCAGAGTTCAACGGCGTGTCTGTGGACGGAGCGGGTGTTGAGCAGGATGCACTTGAGGTCGCTGCTGGATTTTGGCTTGGCGGGCGCGGTGCCTGTTCGGAGGCAGGTGAACTTGCAGGTTGTGCAGGTGAAGGGTCCGTGGAAGCGTTTCGGGGCGGCCCGGCAGCAGGTGGGCTCCCGGCCGGTATTGAGTGCGTTGAGGGCCGCGGCGTCGTAAGTTTGTCGGGTCGTCTTTCGTCGGTGGGGGCCAGGGGTCCTGGCGCTGGGCGCGGGCCAGGAGCGGACGGGCGCAGACGGGCTTGTCTTCGGCGCACAATTTGCGCGCCCGCTGCGCGTCAACGCTGCGCGTACGCTCGGTCGCCATATATGGCTAAGTGGGAGGGAGGAGCAGCTGGGAGGCGGGAGCGGGGAGGGCACAAAGCGAAAAGGGGGCATGGCCACGTAGACGGCGGCGGGAAGCGATGAGCAGGGCGGGCAGGGCGCAGGGGGACTGGAGTTACACAACAATAGGCTAATTACAGCGTGCACAGGGGGCAACAGCAGTGACAACAAGAGACATGGGCCGCGATTAAGGCCGAAGAAACGGCTGGCTCTGCAGGACAGAGAAAGAGACCGAGAGCGTCTCCCTCAGAGCCCACGCCCCGCCCCAGGAGTTGACACATGTTACCTGGGGGGTGTGAACCCACTCTCTTCGTCCTGCGACAAGGGCCTCCGATGCAATCTCTCTGAATTTCCAGGCACTGGGAAGATCCCAGGCTGCACACTACACCCTTACTCATAGTCAATGAGGCTCACTGGACTCTGGGTGCATGATAACCAGACAACTCCTCACGAGGGTCTCAGGCTGCACACGACACAAATGTGCAGTATCACAGAGGCACAACTTGCGCAAGTCGCAGGCTGTAGAAAGCACATGCACACAGCGTCGCTCGAGAGAAGCTTTATCTTTGGGTGCCCCTGATCACAGGGCACCTCTGGCGAGAGTCTCAGGCTGTAAACAGCACACACACACATCATCGCTCAGACACACTTGCCCTTCTGGTGTGCACAATTAGGGGCCAATCCACGCAAAAGTCTCAATCAATCAATCAGTCATATAATTTGTAAAGCACACTACTTACCCATGAGGGTTTCAAGGCGCCTGGGGGGGTAGGGAATGCTGCTACTGCTCAAAAAGCCAGGTCTTGTGTAGTCTTCTGAAGGTCAGCAGGTCTTGGGTCTACCGTAGGTGGGTGGGGAGGGTGTTCCAGGTCTTGGCGGCGAGGTGGGACAACGATCTGCCACCGGAGGTCGCTCTTCTGATGCGGGGGACTGTGGAGAGGGTGAGGTCAGCAGAGCAGAGCTGGCGGGTGTGGGTGTAGAAGCGGAGTCGTCTGTTGAGGTATGCTGGTCCGGTGTTGTGGAGTGCCTGGTGTACGTGGGTGAGGAGCATGAAGGTTATCCTCTTGTTGACGGGGAGTCAGTGCAGGTCTCTCAGGTGGGGTGTGGTGTGGCTTTGGCAAGGGATATTGAGGATCAGGTGTGCAGAGGCGTTCTGGATGCGTTGCAGCCATCTCAGGAGTTTGTTCAAGGCTCCTGCATAGAGGGCGTTTCCGTAGTCCTACCTGTTGCTGATGAGGGCCTGGGTGACCATTCTTCCTGTTTCGGTGGGGATCCACTTTTAGATCCTGCGTAGCATGCAGAGGGTGTTGAAGCAGGAGGAAGAGGTGGCGTTGACCTGCTTCGTCATGGAGAGGGTGGAGTCGAGGATGACTCCTAGGTTGCGTGCGTGGTCGGTGGGTGTTGGAGCTGTTCCCAGTGCGGTCAGCCACCAGGAATCATCCCATGCCGAAGGGGTGGATCTGAGGATGAGGACCTCCATCTTGTCCGAGTTCAGCTTAGGTCAGCTGTTCCTCATCCATTCGGTGATGGCCTTCATTCCTTCGTGGAGGTTGGTTTTGGCGGTGTGGGGTTCTTTGGTGAGGGAGAGGATCAGCTGGGTATCATCAGCATAGGGCTGCACCAAGCAAAATCTTCCAAGGCAAACATACCTATCATGGACAACCAATTATCATTACAGTGTACACAGGGAGCACTTGCACTTTAACACTGTTTAGCAGTGCAAAGTGTCCAAAACATCTAAGTTGGCAACACTTGTCAGAAAAAAGGTCTAGGGGAAAAGCAAAAAGTTTAGGGTACTTTAGCCAAAAAGGGCCAAGTCCCACAAACACCAAATAAACTCAATGCACGCTACAGAATTTCAGTTCATGTACCTTCCAAACATGGGCAAAATGTTTGTAAATTACATTTAAAAGTATACATTCTTCAATAAATAGAGTGGGAAGTATTTCTAAGGAGAGACTTCCAACGCCCCTTTCCTTTAAAATACAAGCACCTCAACTCCATCCAGCTCTTCAATTAGAATGCCACATAATACAGTAAAACACACAAAAAATTAAAATAAAACATGCCTCAATGCACCCAACAGTACCTTCTTTTAAAATCCAAGCACCATGAGTCCATCAACTTACTTGATTAAATTCCAAACCATCTCTAACTCAAAAAACACGAACAAATGTAACAACAAATACAGTAGAGACAAACAAAAACTCCATCACCATGTCTCCTGTTAAGAGCAAAGTTTGACAACCTTTAAAAAGAGAAAGACAAAAAAACACTGAAAATAACACCCAATTCTTGACATTAACTCCTAAACTATCCCTTAGGCACATTTCCCTGAGGGAGACGTACCCTAAAATACTTAAAAAAAAATTTAAAAATGAAGGGCCTGATTTAGAGTTCACCTGACAGGTTACCCCATCACAAACAAGACGGATATCATGCCCTCCGTATTACAAGTGCATCATATTCAATGGTACTTGTGATAAAGTAAGCTGTCCACCCAACTCTAAATCAGGTCCTAATTTTCTTACCTAAGGCAGGAGTTCCACCAGACCTTGCTCACTGCACTGTTGCACTGAGTAAAGAAACAGATGGAAAACTGTCTTCAAATTGGCAGAAATAAAGAATAAATGCATTTTTCAATTAAAATGTGTGTAAGTCTTTTGGAAAATTAAGAAAAGAAAACATTTTTAAAAATATAAATAATATTTTTATATATTTCTAAAGTATTTTAAAAATTGTGTACATGAATAACAAATGCAACCTCTCTGTACATTTTTACTTACTTCCTAATATATCAATACTGATGTATAAAAGTAAACATTAAACGTTATCAATATGTTATTCTCTCCTGGTCTAAAATCATTGGTCAATGTCCTGATCTTGATCAGCCCTCTCCTCAACCCTGTTCCTGCTCACCCACCAAGACAATTACTTTCAGAACTTTCCCTCAACAGCTGAGACCTAGCCATTTTGACTGATGCCCGATGGAGCTACCTCGCAAGCTAAAGGGGAGATGGGCTATGGATTCCCTCCTTGACCATCACCTACCCAGCCAGTCTTTGGGCAAACTCTCCAGCAATTCTCCTGACCTTATCTCCCTCCTCCCCCTTCACCCTATCCCCTACCCCTCTCTGCTCTACTCTTCTCCTCTTTCCAACTATTGACTTTTGCCCTCACCGGTCCTTGCTCATAGTTCCCACCCTGTTTATTCACTGGACTTTCGTCTGTGAAGTTTCCCTCATCAGTTGAGACCTAGCTATTTGACTAATGCCTTGACTACTGCCAGAATGGACAAACCTTGTTTAGCTATAGGGGAGACGGGCTGTGGATTCCCTCCTCGGACGTCACCTACCCAGACTTCATTGGGCAGTCTTCCTTTCGTCTATCCTGCCATCTTTTCCCTCATCCTCCCCTTCACACTTCCCCCTTCTCTCCCTACGCTCTATGTGTCTCACCTTTCTTTCGTCTCTCAATGTTGGGCTTATTTTTGATGTAATGTGTAATTGTTATACTTTTCTGTAACATTGTGTAACCTAAAGTAAAGCTTTCTGTTACCTACAAGTCTAGCCAGCGCTATATAAAACTCATTAAATAACAAAAATAAAATAACATATCAATAATTTATTTATCTTTTAGTATTATATGCAGCTGTTTGTGTTTAATTCGTTTTTTGTACATAACTTTTTTAGTAATAGTAAAATATTTATTATACCTTTTGAAAATGTTTTTAACAATAGGTTAAATAAGTTCCATTTCACGTTTTTTGTTTCTACCCTATTAAACTCTATGGGTCCAATTCACAAAACTAAACATAGATCTGAAGTCTAATTTTAGATCTGACAGGTCTAAACTTAGACTTCAGGTCTAAACTTGGACTTCAGGACTAAGTTCACCTTTGTGAATCAGGCCCATAGATTTTAATGGAGTAAAAAAAGTGACATGAAACTTATTTTACTTCTTGTTAAACTCATTTTCAAATATTTAAAAAAATAAAATAAACACAGAAAGCTGCATATAATACTAAAAAATCAATGACATATAGATAACTTTTAATTTTTGATGGCATTTAATTTAATTTATAAGTCTAGACTTCAGGTTTAAACTTTGACTTCATGCCTAAACGTAGACTTGGGGTCTAAGTTTACCTTTGTGAAACATGCTCCATATATTTATGAAAAATGAAACTTAAGTTGTTACCGTTTAATTTAATTTAATTTAATTATAAATGTGTTAGTTAAGAAACAAATGGCACTTACATATGCATGTAATGCAACAGCAGTCAAAGTAAAGACCCCTGATATAATGACACCTGAGCTAACAACAACGACAATGTATAAACACAGTGGTAAGCGTTTAAAAAAAGCGAAATCCTCAAAGTGAAGGTAGTGTGCTCTCTGGCATAAACGACTGTTCATAGAATGTTTACGAAATGCTCCTTTCTGCTTTCAGCTAAGGCTGGGACATTTGTTCTAAGTTACATAGGGTCCAATTCACAAAAGTAAACTTAGACCTGAAGTCTAAGTTTAGACTTGAAGTCTAACTTTTGACCTAAAGTCTAAGTTTAGACCTGAAGTTTAATATTAAACCTGAAGTCTAAGTTTAGACCTAAAGTCTATCTTTAGACCTGAAGTCTAGGTTTATACTTCAGGTCTAAATTTGGACTTCATGTTCAAAGATAGACTTTAAATCTAAACTTAGATTTCAGGTCTCAAGTTAGAATGTAGGACTAATGTTAAACTTTAGGTCTAAACTTGGACTTTAGTTCTGAATTTAGACTTCGGGTCGAAACTTAGACTTTAGGTCTAAACTTAGACTTCAGGTCTAAGAGTACCACTGCGAATGGGGCACTTAATGTATATTTAATCAAAGGTGTGTACCTCCTCCGATATTTCACTACTACTCTTTTATTAAATCCTAGTTTACACAGCCTTTAGTAATATAGGCCGTTCCAAAAAACCTTCTTGTGATATACTTTAAATCGTTCCAGCAATTGGAAGATCCTGAAAATTGCTAACCTTATCCCAATAAACACTTCTAGTTCCACATTTTTATACAGTCATTAGTCTGGCTTATGGTGTATAACAGGTTTCACAGGGTTCATTGTATATTAATAAATTATATACACTATTTAATCCATTACTTTATATAGACCATCTGCCTCTCTGACCTTTATGACCACTCAAAGAAAATCATATTGTCACCTTTTTAGGACTTGCAGAAACAGCTTTAACTGTTTTCCATGGCTAGAACTATGAACACCAAAATCATAGAGGAAGAGTGGTTTTGTGTCAGCCCACTTCAGTCTTTGGTTCATTTGGGCCAGTTTCCTACCGTCTTTGCTCGAAATAAGGGTCATTTACATTTTGGATCAGATCAGAGATATATGTTCTCCATTTGCTAATGGCTATTAGGTGTGTTAGTCTACCTCCCTAAAGAATGGTGCACCTGGGTGGTGAAGCAAAATGTTTATGAACCTCAATGGAGGCAAAATTGTGTAATGAAAATGGCGTAGACTGTCTCATTGAAGCTACACAAATGGTGGTTTATTTCACCTAACTGGTTTTGCAAATACATGTATGTTTGTTCCTAAATGTGTTTTGTCCTCCTGAAAGAATTTCCATGCTCCCACAGATGTTGCTGAAAGGGCAATGTTATATTTTAATGTAATTTTCGCCTAAACTGTGATATTGCTCCTATGTGATACCACAATGTGATTTGTTTTGTCTAAAGTGTGATATTTACTAAACAGTGGTTTTTCCACCTAAAAGTTATTTCACATCTACATTTGATTAGTGCTTTTCAGAGTTGCCAACACTCATGTTGAAGCTTACATTAATGTGACATGTAAGAGGGATAACTGCACTTAAGATAATTTTGCACATAACTTTGTTTCGTACTCCTAAAGGTTTTCTTCAGTAATGCTGATGTTCTAAAAGGGTGACCATCTTTGCATATTGCTGATATGCCATACCGAATCTTCTTCTCAATATCAGTACAGATTGTTGTATGATTTTATTATGGACATCAAGATTAAATCAAAAAGAGCTTCGTATCAAATCAGGCTCCAGGATGCACCTTGGAAATCCTAATTCCCGAGCTTATTGAAAATTACCCTCAAATACTACAAAGACTAAGCCCTGGCATACAACCCAGAAACCTGAAACTGTGACAAATTCAATACTCACAAATGGGCCTCAATTAACAGTGACCTACTCATTTTACATGAGACATACTCTTTTGGACCATTTTCTTCACTGTTTTGAAAAACAGAAACTTTCTTACAGTAAGAAACTTACTCCCTTAAATTTACTAAAAATGTGGGCTGCATAGGAGTCTGTACGTAAATGGGAAGGTCATGATTCTTTCCTTGGATATACACCTCCATATCTCTACGAAATTTTTTGATACGCAGAGACATAAACACTGATAATATGCATATTATCTCTTCCGACTGTGACACCACTAGCTCACTATCATTCACTTCTTGTCTCTCCTCACTATCATTTAAATACCAATTAGGGGTTAGGTACCTGCATATCTAGTATAAAATATCATCCTTCATAAATATTGTAACCAAAATATCTACTCCAAAAATATTTTAAAGATAGGTATATATAGATAAGTATAGGTTTACTACATTTAACTTAACATATATGTACTTTGATAAATAAAATTCAAGATATGTAGAGGTGATGTTATGAACATTAGTTTGATCACTGGAATGCTGAAAGCTCCACTGAAGACAATAGAGTAGCTCCGGGCTTATAATGGCTGGTATAAGCCAGGCTCTCCGACATTCCAATATTTATCTTCATGTTTCTCCCTTTTTAATTTAGAACATTCTTCCCTTAGTCAATCAGTCAGTCAGTAAGAAAACTTTATTTGGTTAGTTACAACCTTAAAAGTATATCCTATACATAAAATTCTATAAAAACATAGGCAGGATCATATTAAAAACGTGGCATATGTACATCACATTGAATAGCACTTTCCTTCATACTATATACAAATGTTCCCCTTTGGGTAATTAAGTCAAGTAATTTTCCATCAGCATCAAATCCTTTCCTAGAGGTTCCATGCCATAACGTTAACCTTTACATGCACAGCCTCATCCTGCCCCAAATGCGCAGGATACGATATTTACTCTGTACACTTAAGGAACGCCTTGACTTTGCTCATAAATTTCCCCACAGCACAAGCAATATCTAAATTCGTCATTTCAACTATAAGACTAGCAGCTTGCATCCTATTTCTGATCCTGTATTTTTTAAATATCGGGCATAAAATCTCTTTCCGTAGATCTAAAAACAACATACAATCTAAAAAAATAAGTACAATATCACAATGGGTACCTAACGCACAAGTACAGGTCCCATTATTATTCAACATAAAATTTTTAACTCCATTATTCCCATAACAGGGGTTTATCCCCATTCGCACTTTCAGTACCTCACGTCTTAAATGGAAGCTTGGCAATCTGTCTAAATAGGGATACTGTCGGTTAAGTTCCCATGCCAGGGTCACATGAGATACCAAAACTTTCCGCGAAAGATACTCTCTGTCATATGTGTGGGACATCACAGCACCCAGTGACCTCAGTTCATTCTTAGCTATACCTGGATGACCCAGTTGCGGGGATAGTTTTAAACCCAACAGTCCATAAGTGTCGTGCCTGTAAAAGCGGCAGAGACGTGGTTGGCGTTTGTCTTAACGCAAATGGTTGGCACAATGGCGGAGACACGCAAAGCACATGCGCGGAGAATGGCGCATGCGTACGACGAGTATAAACACCTCCCTTGCTGTTCGTAGAGCGCTTCGCGTTCCTTCCGGGTATTGAGTGAAGTCCTGATTTGCTTCCGGGTCACGGTGGTGCCATTGCGGTTCTCGTCGGGTTCGGGCATCGGCGCTCCAGTGTCTCGCATCTCCTGTTCGTTGTTGTCCACACAGGTACCGAAATTCCGCTAGCTGGTGTGTAGCTAGACGTTTCTTGTGTCTCCTGTTATTTGTTCGTAGTGACTGTTGTGCCAGGTCCGAGTTTAGGAACTGGTGGTCCGAGTACTTTGATTACTTAGTTGTTTCTTTGCCCAGAGCGTTCGCTCTTCATTTACTTTTTGGGACTCAGGTTTATATGACGTTCCGGGATTGTTTATAACTTACAGAATACACCAACACAGGTAATAGAGTCATATATCCTTATCTTACAAACAGTCAGGGTGCTGCTGTGCATATAAAATTAATGCGTGGCATTTTTGTTCCACAGAGTATACAGTTCTATCACCCCATCTAGTCTCTTGTGAAGATAACAGGAGAACATTGACATACTGTATGAAGATACCTATAGCTTTCTTTTTATGTACAATTATTACGTGTAACATGGCATAGGGTTCATATAGATACTTATTTCATAGGGTATGTCCAGCATATTCTCCCTATTTTTTCTCTGCAAGAAGGAAGGAACAGGATATTGGTGATCTAGGCACACCTGCAGTATATGCACAGGTAGTCATTAAATCCCCTTTCGCACACATACATACATATCTAGAAGGATTGTTATTTACCTACATGCTTTGTCATTTAGGAAACGAACACCAGAAGATTCCCTGTCCCTGAAGCAGAAGAACCTAACTACTGTATCTGAAGACTCTGTGTTTCCCCTCCTTACCTTGTTTTGTTTCCCTGCTTTCCCCACGCTGGCATCACTTATTGCTACCTGTCTATATATATATTGGGGCAGAGTGAACCGGTGAGGGGGAGTTGCGGACAGTGCTTCAATTCCATGGTGTTTCCGAGGCAACCACTTATACAAGCTTGACAATAAGCTTCACTTAGTGCGGTTCTTGTTCCTTTCGCCCAGGACAGTTCACTATCAACGATTTCGCTTTTGCACCACAGGGAAATTTTTAGGTGCTCTCCAGATCCTAGGCGCTGCCAAAAGCGAATTAGTGCCATACAGGCAGTTACTGCCCAGGAAGTAGTTCCCATCTCAAGCCTTGCAGCCTGTACCATAGAGGATTTCGGCAATGAGAACAAGTTATTTAGGATATTTCCCTCCTCTTTATCCCACCCTTTTTTCCCACTTAAGTAAAGCACTTCTGCCCCATAGAGGAATTGGGGGGGGACCATTGCTAAGTAGGCTTTTATAACCGGCCTATCTGAGTTTTCTCCATAGACGCTATTGAATCTTTTTAGCCCCTTCACAGAGGCAGATGCCCTCATTTTAAGAGCCTCCAGATGGGTATCCCATTTAAGATTACTCATAAACCAGATTCCTAAGTATCTGTATTCATTCACCCTCTCGAGTAGATTTGTACCCAGACACCAAGGGAATCTAGTTTTACTCCTACCGAAGCATAAAATTTTGGTCTTATCCATGTTCACGGTTAACTTTTTATTCCGACAATATTCGTTGAACATGTTTAATTTCCTCTGGAGGCCTATCTGCGTCAGATCCATAATCACTAAGTCATCTGCGTATAATAGGCAGGAGACATGCTTACCTTAGTGGATGAAATGCTGCAATAGCCTTATGACCCTTTTGCCTCGGGCTATATTAGTTGTTAAAGACCCTCTCCATGGTATAGACCCTCACCTGTGGTTCGGGAATGTAACTTGAGTTCAGGGCATAGAACAACTGGGATATCCCTCGGCAGTGAGCTATACGGTTATATTCTATACTTACCTATTTTTACTTATCTTCACAATTTTGGTTGTCAGCATTTTGTTTATGATATTTGTGTGGCTCAATATTTTTGGAGTCGATATTCTTATATAAAACATGCAGATAAAAAAATCTGACAAAATGTCAGCATTAATCAAAGTACTCAGGACTGATACCTGGAACAAGGACTATCTCACAGTGATGCAAACTGAAATACTTTTACGGACCAACCCCACTGCTCTTCTTGTATCAAACACCACTGTGGCATCTGAAGGTGTTCATGCTTCTGATGTCACGCTGCCTAGGTAACCAGAGGTTCCTGGCTGGAAGCTGGTATCCTAGGTAATAGAATTGTGTTGCTTTGAAATGTTACTGGAGCTGTTGCTGCAACTGGATGGGTTTCTTCTTACTCCAGAATAAACCTGAAGTTTTGGACCTTTACCTGCCTCCCACGTGATCCTTTCAGCTGATCTGTGGCTGAAAGGAAAGAAGAACACAACAAGACTATACTTTCAACATCTCATCTCGAGTCTGCTTTGTCTATGGACTCTCACAGGTACTTGACTCCTTCTCCAAGTACTGTGCAATTATTTACCATCTATTGACCCCACCACCCCTTCGACACGCATCATGTAAATTTTACCTTTAGCACTGATTAAACTTGGGTCTGGGACGGGGAACATCGCTGCGTTTTGATTTCTTTGTGCCCCTTTTACAAAGCTTTGCTCTACTGATGCAGGGTCGTCCCTCTTGCAACTGGCCCTAGTGTTTTTTTTCTGTCAATCAGTGGCTAGTCTACCATGGTTTGGTGGTGTGGTTTCTCGCACTTTATGTTATCTGGTGTCAATCTGGATGTTGAACTTTAGTCTCTTTCATTTCTTTGCGACCATTTGACTCTAAAGATGATTAGTTTCCCTTTGCTTTCTTCTAAGTTTGGGTTCAGTCGAGGCATTCATTTTAGGGGTGTTGACTTTTGAAAGTACCCTCAACTGACTCTTACCTGCCTCGATTGCTTCTTGTGACACAATTGTGTCCTCTCGATCCCTCCGCTGCAATTATCCACAGAGCTCCCGAACTCGAGCATGTCACACTCATGGATCCTTTGTGTGCACTTCAACTTATGACCACTGTGTGAGCCCTTTGACCTGTGGCACCACGCAGCATGCCACCATCTTTGTTTTGCATCTAAAGCTGCTCTCCTTACCCGGCATGTCATCACTGTGACAAGCACACTTTCTTCTGCTTCTCACAGCAATTATTTGGTGTTGTGTGATGTTTTGCAGCATCAGTGGCACACAGACTCCCAAGACGATTACTTACTTCCTGTGTGGCCCGTCTGAGACACGAACACGATTAGTGCTTGTTTTATTGGTGTGTTTTGCCTCCTTACTGTTACTATGTGCACACCATCTGTGACACGCACACATGGGGCCTATTTCTCTTAATTACGTGTCACTTCTGTGATACTCAGACATTTGCTGATGATATTATTCTACCCGTGTATTACTTCAGTGATACACAGACTTTTGCTGAACACAAAAGTCTAATACAGTCTACTACTACAGTCTGCTACAGCGGTAATATAAATCTCAAATACATTTCTTAATTTGATCTTCACTCTGCGTGAAAATTGCATGGCTTTTCTCATTGTCATTTGGTTCTTAAACTGACTTACTATTCTCACAGTTATCATGCTTGTTCATTCTCCTTTCTTTTCTGCCCTGAGCAAGTAAGCGCATAAGACTCCGCTTCTGAGACTGGATATACGCCCCTTGGCTTATGGTGGTGAGCCCATTCCACTGATTGGTTACTTCATGGGTTTCATTGAATACAGGAACCATTACACTCCTGGGAAAACGTATGTCTCGGAAAGAGGGGACAGTATAGTCAGCTGGTTCCATCATGGAGAATTGGGAGTCATGCTTGAAGAACAAGGTTAATGCAGGTCTTGGAAAGTCGGACCTTGATATTGGAACTTGGGCCAAAGAAAGTTTTCCAAATGTGTTCACGGATGAACTCGGTTGCCTCAAGGACTTCAAGCTTGACATATGTCTTCGCCCAGACTCTCATCCCTCCAGCTGCAAAGTTAGGAGCGTTCCCTTGGCAGTAAGGAATGAGATGAGTAAAGAGCTGGACAAGCTCAAGAGAGGAGGTATCATTGAGGAAGTCCAGGGCACTGATTGGTAGGCCCCCGTGGTGGCAACTCGGAAGGCAAATGGGTCTCTCCGCCTGTGTGTTTATTTGAGACAGCTAAACAAGTGTGTCGTGGTTGATTGTTTTCCTCTCCCAAACATCTCAGAACTGTTGGTATTGTTGGGTGGTGCCAAGGTGTTCAGCACCATCAATCTGGCTTCTGCCTACCACCAGATTGGACTTGCTGAAACTTCCAGGGATTACACAGCTTTCACTACTCCCTTCGGAACATTTAGGTTTGTGAGGATGACGTTCAGACTTGTGTCTCCGGCGTCCATTTTTCAATATATTATGGAAAGGGTACTTAATGGCTGCAAAGGGGTGTGTGTCTACCAGGATGACATTCTTATATTTGGAAAGGATCAAGAGGAGCACGATGAACGGTTATACGCTGTCTTAGAGAGATTGAGTGAAGCAAACCTTACAATTAAGTCTGAAAATTTTCATTTTAGTACCTCCTCCATCCAATATTTAGGACATACTATCTCAGGTGAGGGTATTGTCCCTAAGTCTGACTTAGCCGACACCATTTCCACCATGTCTGCCCCTTCCTGCAGAGAGGAACTCCTCAAAATTCTTGGAATGATTGAGCATTACAATAAGTTCATTGGAAACTTTGCTGAGGATAGTTGTTGCATGAGAGCTCTTTTGAGGAAAGGGGTGGAATTCAGATAAAGTAAAGAATGTGACCATGAGTTCATTTTTCTTAAGGAAAAACACAAGCTTAAAAGTTTTGATCCCTCCAAGATCTCTATAATTACGACGGAGGCCAGTCTTAAAGGTTTAGGAGCCATTCTCCAACAGGAAGGAGAAGGGGGGGTGAAAACCATTAGGTTTCTGTCTTGTGGGCTCAAGGACCCTGAGTCTCGCTACTCCGTTATCGAACAGGAGGCTCTGGCAGGGTATTTAGCTATTAAAAAGCTCAAAAGGTTTTTGTGGGGGACCAAGTCCCTGGTCAGACAGATCATAAACCCCTCAGTGAAACTTTCACAAAAAAAGGGATAGACCTGGTTTCTAGCCGTATAACAAAATGGATCATAGCAATGGCGACTTGAACTCCCTTCTGATCCTGTTCTCTTTGAACTCTTGTCCCTCATTCACAAAGGGTGGCAATCAAAGAAACAGGCTTTGGAAGAGACTGTCAAGTATTGGGGTCTTAGAGATGAGTTAGATGTGTGTTATGGGGTGCTTTTACGTGGTACGAGGCTCATTCCACCGCATAAACATCGACAATCTTTGATTGATTTAGCTCGAAGGTCACATTCTGGCATGTCAAAAACAAAGGAGAGACTGCGTTCCTCCTATTGGTGGCCGGGTATGGATCTTCATGTTGAAAGAGTTGTGAGGAATTGCATTGTGTGCGCCACTAGTGAGAAATCTAAATTCACCAGGGTCCAACCTTTGGTGATCAGGGAACTTCCCTGTACATCATGGATGGAGGTGGCTCTGGATATATTAGGGCCGGGCCAATTCACTCTAATGGCCAACAGGTGTTTGTCTTAGTGCTTTTGGATCTATTTTCCAGGTGGCCTGAGATTTGTTTTACCACCAGCATAGAAATTGGGTCAGTTATTAAGTTTTTAGAATCTCTTATGGCCAAGGAGGGGTACCCTGAAACCATACTCACCGATAACGGGGTGCAGTTAGTCTCACGAGAAATGGAGACATTCCTTAAAGACTGTGGCATCAGGCACAAGAGATGTTCCCTTTATTACCCAGAAACCAATGGAATGGTGGAAAGGTTCAATAGGGTGATAAAGGAAACAATCTCGTGGGCCAAAAGTTCTGGTCTCAACTGGAAAGATGAGGTGCTAAAAAAGGTGGACAATTATAGGTTAATACCACACACAGCACTACTGGAAATTCTCCTTTTGTGTTCTTTAGGTGTAGGTCTCCCTGTACCTTGATTGAACCCTCTTGTGTTAGGCATCTTGAGGTATCTGTTTTGTCTTCTTCTTTTGAGAAAGTCTCTTCTGATTGGCAGAAGAGAGAAGAAGCCAAATGCCTTTCCAGGAAGTTATACTTTTATTCCAGGAAGTCTACCATGGAAACCGTGGTCAGTGTGGGAGATCTAGTTGTCATCAGACAATCGGGTCCCAAAGTTAAATTTTACAAACCCATACGTATCATACAGATTTTTTTAAATGCTGTTAAAACTCAGGACCATAGGATTTGGAATCTGGCCAGAGTCTCAGTGTGCAAAGGTGATGAGGGTTGTGCAAGCTCTTTGATTGGTAAAAATGGCAATACCATGTTGCATGCTTCTTTAGGTGCTGAGGGTTGTGGAAGTTCTGTGATTGATAAAAATGACAATCCCATGTCGCCTGCTTCTTTACGTTTGTTCTCTAGAGTTGTTAAGAGGCCAAGCTATTTGAAGGACTTTGGTGCATATTATCAACAACTAGCGATATTTATCGCTAAATGAGCTCAGCGATATTTTTTTATTGCCGCGCATCGCCGGATTTTATCGCAGAGATAACGTGCTATTAGCAACGTTTATCTCAAATGCAATAAAATATCCGGGGATAGCGGCTCAATGCGTGAATACCGCTGGAAATCCAGCGATATTCAGGCATTAACGCCAAAAGGGCCTTACCCTGAATATCCAACTTTCATTGGATATACAGGTTAAGAAGTGGTCTGAGCAGGCGTTAGTTTTTGGCAATATTCGCTCTTAGCGCACATTTTTTCATCGCTGTGCCTGCGTTGATAATAGGCGATAGCGATGTTAGCGACTGCTTTCAGTCGCTAACAGGATGGGTAAGCCCACTTTGCATGTCATTAGCGATGAATATCGCTGACATGCAAAGCGGGCCCCAAACCGCTCGCTATAGCCTACAAACTGTCGCTAACAGCTGTTAGCAACAGCTTGCTAATAGGGTGATGAAATTATCGCCGCTTTATCAGGAAAAAGTCCCGCTAAAGCAGCGATAAGGCCCTTGATAATATGCCCCTTTTTTTTCTTCAGGGGTTAACTCTGCTCCTCAAAGTTTATTCTTTGCTTTCCTTCTCCCTTTTCCTCTTTCTCTCTCTGTTAACGGGGGATCTTACAATCACCACTTGATATAGCCTTCATCCATCAATCAACCTCCTGGTCCCATCAGCTACACCAAAACAACAGCTCAAACGTTGATTCTGCACCAAAGGACTTAACGACTGATAATCATGATTGATACGAGAAGTGTGATTACTTGCCTCTTTCCTCTTTACAGACACTGAAATGCTTGACATCAAGTTGAAGCTTGATCCCCTGTATTGAATGATACAAAGTTTGAAAATTACACTCTACATCTCTCGCTCTCTCTCTCACAAGACCTTTCCTCTCAGACTTCTCTCCTGAGTCTCTGCCCCCTTGTCACACACCATCACATGCACTTACTCCTCAACTGAGCAATATGCACACCAATCCTAACCCTTTGGAACATTCCTTGATGCACATTGACTCTAGAGCACTCAACACACCTACATTCTCCTTGATCACAAATCTCACAACACATGTGAGTACCATCATTTCCAGAGTTAGATTGCATTTGTGCAATCAAAGATAAAGCTACCGAAGGGAAATCTAAAGAATCACCTTCTATGAACTCAATGACCTGCCCCCTACACATCAGCTTAAGAATGCTCTTCTGAACTGTATGCTTGCAGTTTCTAAATCAATGTCCACATCTCCCCTTGCCCAAGACTAACTCTAACGCTCTTCCACTCATGGTTCTGTTCTTCCTCTATGCTACTGTATTACTATTAGTATACAGCAGCCTTCATCTCCAGTTAACTCCACAAGGAGGCTCTTAACAGAAGACTGATTAACTCAATACATTCCTGCATCTATTGCCTCACGGTGGAGATTACGAGCATGATATCTGAGACAAAGATGCACAAGATCTGATACTGCCCATCTGGTAGCAAAACAAATTTAATTAACAGTTGCCTTGATTATAGCACTGATCATCGGCCCTCCTCTCAGAGAAACAGAAGTACACCCACACATGCTCTCTCAAATTCTTCCTATACAACAACATACCAAGAGTTACATCTTCCATACTGTAGTGACCACTGACGTAGGGCATTAGGACCATGCAGGTCACAGGGCAGTGACCAGTTCACTGGACAGGACTTCCTGTGGACGGACAGGAAGTGGACAGTAGACAATAGGACGAGGACGAGGACGGACGTGCTGAGACGCGCAGAGTACATAATGCAATAAAGAAGTGTTCTGACCTCCGTTTGGTGTCCTGTGTCGTTCCTGATGATCGCGCCTGGCAGTACATGACATCTGGCGACGAAGGTGGCTTCATCAACACGCAACGGTCGAAAAGATCGAGGAAGTGCTTAGACGCAAGGAGCTTCACGGGAGCCCACCCCAATCAGCGTCCAACAAAACCTGCCATAAATGCGGTAAGGAGCGCCCAGGAGCCAAGTAGAAGCGGTACCAAGTAGAAGTGCCGGTGCCAAGTAGAAGCGCGAGGAGATCGCGCTCGAAAAGGCACGAAGTCTCGCGAGAAAGGGACAAATCTCGGCGGCCATTTTGAAAGAAGGCAGGACAGCCAATAGGAACGCAGGAAATAGCAGAGGCCATTTTAAGGTCAGGCGAAAGCGAGATTTCGATCGCGAAATCTCGCGGGGACACGGGAGGACATCTCCACTAGGACAAAAGAACAATTAACAAGAGGAAAGAAAGGGCAGCCCTTAGAAGGGCAGGCACAACGAAAAGAAGCCCCAAAAAGACAAGAAAAGACAAGGAAAGAAAAAAAAAAGAGCAGGAAAGTAGGAGAAATACTGCCACATCAAGAAAAAGTACATATACAAGAGAAAATAAGAATAAAGGAAGAAGACAAGAAAAGGCAAGAGAAGAAGGAGAAAAGAGCAGGAAAGAAGGAGAAATACTGCCACAACAAGAAAGAACTACATATAAAAGAGGAAATAAGAATAAAGGAACACAAAAGAACAGAAAGAAAATAAGTACAAAGGCAGCAAAAGACAAGAAAGGAAATGCCGGAAACAAAGCAAAGTGCGCAATATCGCACGCCAATGCCTTTCAGTGTATCAGAGCCGCAAGTGGGCATACGATGGGAAAAGTGGATTATGAAGTTTGAGCGATACATGGAGGCGACCGATGTAGTAGAAGGAAAGAAACTAGGACTATTCCTAAACCTAGTGGGGGATGAGGTGGATGACCTCCTCATAACACTGCCAAAGAGCGAAACAGGAACGTACGAAAAACTGATAAAATGTCTAACGACCAAGTTCGACCCCCAGAGAAACGTCGATTTTGAAAGATATTGTTTCAACATAGCATTTCAACAGCCAGAAGAATCAATGGACGATTTTGCAACAAGGCTGAGGAAACTAGTAGCACATTGCGAATTTGAAAAGTATGACAATGAACAGGCCCTTCGCCTAAGACTGATAGAAGGCTGTCGTGACACAGAATTTCGCACAAGACTACTAAAGGAACCGATCACTCTAGAAAAGATTCTAGATCTAGCGAGAGCGGAAGCAAGAGCAATAGTACAAGCAAGACAGATGGACCGGAGAGGAGAACAAATACACAGAATGACAGACACAAGCAGGACGGGGAACTGGAAGAGAGGATCAAAGGAAGAAACGACAAAGAAACAAGGTTCCCAATGCTACAGATGCGGTCTGGAATTTCCACACCGAGGAAAATGCCCGGCATTCGGTCAGACTTGCAGGAAATGCAACAGATTCAACCATTTTGCCACCATGTGCCAAGGAACGCAATTCAAAAATGAACGAGGAAGACCAGAGAGGCCAAGAACATCAACAAACAGACATGTACGGCACATGGAAGCGACTACCAGGAGCTCGTCTGTGGAGTCGGAGGAAGAGGAAGAAGATACAGCAAGGAAAGTAGAACGCCTGTACCTCATGTCCACGGACGAAGGGTATGAAGAAGAGCACATCAGACTAGTGGATAGGAAGTCAATAAAGAAGACGGATTGGGTGACCATTGAGGTAGGACCTCACCAAACAGAATTTGTACTGGACAGTGGGGCCACGTGTAACATCATGTGTGCTACGGAGTATGATAAAATGAAGAGGAAGCCACGGTTACAACCATCAAACATAAGAGTATTTACATGGGGTGCACAGAATCCAGTAACAAACATGGGAAAGTTCACGGACACCATGACGCACAAGGGCATGACTGTCACAGAAGAAATACACGTGCTACGAGGAGACATTCCCGCACCATGTCTATTAAGCAATGTAACAGCAAAAGTTATGGGCCTACGAAAGATGACGTATCACATGTCGGAAAAAGAGAACATACTACAAGAGTACCCAGAGTTAACAAAAGGACTTGGAAAGCTGAAAGGACGACAAATAACGCTGCACATAAATGAATCAGTGCGACCAGTTGCTCAGCATCACCGAAGGGTACCCATCCATCTACAACCTCAGGTGGAGGAAGAAATAAAGGCACTACTAGAACAGGACATCATTGAGCCAGCAGAAGGGCCAACGCCATGGGTGTCCCCAATAGTGGCTGTACCAAAAAAGGACACCACACAAATAAGAATATGTGTGGACATGAGAATACCTAACACAGCTATTGAACGAGAACGACACCCAGGACCACATCTAGATGACACGATAAGCTGCCTGACGGGAATGAGGACATTTTCCAAGCTAGACCTATGCAAGGGGTACCACCAACTGGAACTGGACCAGCAGTCCCGATACATAACAACCTTCTCAACACACCTCGGATTATTTCGATACAAAAGATTAAGCTTTGGAATATCATCAGCAGCGGAAATATTCCAGGAAACGATCAGGCAGATCATCAGACCAATCAAAAACAGCTTGAACTACAGTGATGACATCCTCGTGTTTGGAAAATCAGATGAAGAGCACGACAAGGCATTGAGGGAAGTGTGCTCACAGCTAGTAGAGGTGGGCCTAACAGTAAACGAGAAGAAATGTGAACTGGGAAGAGAAGAACTAGTGTTCTTTGGACACATATTTTCAAAGAGAGGGATGAGACCGGACCGCAGCAAAATAGACACCCTTGAGAAAACAAAAGAACCAAAAGATGTCGCTGACGTGCGCTCATTCCTCGGCCTTGCCAGCTATTGCGCGCGATATATAAAGGACTTCGCGACGGTGAGCACACCACTGAGAGAATTAACGAAGCAGGGCCAAACATTTGAATGGACCACAGAGTGCCAAAAGGCGTTCGAAGAAATAAGGGCGTCAGTAACGGCCGTAGATCACCTGGCTTATTTTGACCCGAGCCCATGTACCGAATTGACAGTAGACGCCAGCCCGGTAGGGCTTGGCGCAATACTAGCA
Organism: Lissotriton helveticus; assembly: GCF_964261635.1. Taxonomy (NCBI): domain Eukaryota; kingdom Metazoa; phylum Chordata; class Amphibia; order Caudata; family Salamandridae; genus Lissotriton; species Lissotriton helveticus. The sequence goes on from NC_136063.1 coordinate 946,044,466, forward strand.
CAACACAAGCCTGGAAGAGACTCACCTCAACAGATAGTAGCATATGGAAGTAAGAGTCTGTCGGACATTGAGAGGGCGTACTCTCAGCCAGAAAAGGAGAGTTTGGCAGTAGTATGGGCATGCGAGCACTATCACATGTTCATCTATGGAAAACAATTCACGATAGTGACGGACCACCAAGCTCTAGTGACCATCTATGGAAACCCGAACGCCAAAATACCACCAAGAATAGAAAGATGGGGGATCAGGTTGATGGACTACAACTTCAAGATTGTCCACAAACCAGGGAAAGACCAAAACCCTGCGGACTACATGTCACGACACCCACTTCCCCATCAAAAAGGTGGCAACACAATGGCAGAAGAATATCTAAACTTCATCGTGAGACAAAACACTCCGGCATCAATAACAAGTGAAGAACTAGAGCAAGAAACAAAAATAGATCCGACAATGAAGGCAATCGGAACGGTGGTGCGGCAGCAGAGATGGAGACATATCAACAGTAACACCATTACAGAGGAAGGGGTCAATAAAGAAGAACTACTGGCATTCAAAAAGATAAGCGAAGAGCTGTCTGAAACAGAAAACGGAATACTGATGAGGGGCTCAAGAATTGTAATACAACATCGACTGAGAAAGAGAACAGTTGAGCTAGCTCATGAATCGCATCGAGGCATTGTAGCAACAAAGAAGATGCTGAGAGAAAAAGTGTGGTTCCCAGGACTAGACAACATGGTGGAGGAAGAGGTATCACACTGTCATACCTGTCAAGTAACAGGACCGCCTGCCAAACCCACACCATTGAAAATGTCGGAACTGCCACCAGCAGTATGGACCGAGCTAGCAGCAGACTTTTATGGGCCACTGGAGACTGGAAAATACCTGCTAGTGATCATTGATGAATTCTCAAGGTTTCCAATCGTGAGAGAAGTATCGTCGACATCAGCAAGTGCCACCTTACCAGTGCTAGACGACGTATTTGCCGCCTGGGGATCGCCACAAACACTGAAAACAGACAATGGTCCTCCCTTTTCTGGAGAAGAATTCCGGAGATTCATGGAATATATGGGGATCAAGCATCGGAAAATAACTCCTTTGTGGCCACAGGCCAACGGAATGGCAGAACGATTCATGGGGACTATCAAGAAAGCAGTCCAGCGAGCAAAATTGACACAGATATCGATTGGACAAGCACTTTGTCAAGTGCTAAGAGACTACAGAAATACCCCTCACAGCTCCACTGGTAGATGCCCAGCGGAGCTGGTGCTAGGAAGATCCAGCAAAACAAGGCTACCTCAAATAGACGTAAAGGCAAGCACGGATAGAAGTGACATAGCAGAAAGAGATCAACAAGCAAAAAAGAAAATGAAAGAATATGGTGACAAAAGAAGAAATGCATCTGAACACCAGCTACGTGAAGGAGATCTGGTGGTAGTGAGACAGAAACAGCAAAGGAAATCAGACAGCCCATTTTCAAAAGATCCACTGGTTGTGACTGGCGTAAAAGGTTCAATGGTGACTGCAGCTTCAGAACATCAAAGAATAACAAGAAATAGTTCTCACTTCAAGGAACTCAAAGTGGAGGAGGAAGAAAGAGTGGCAACAACACCAAAGGTGGAAGAAGAAGAGCAAGGAACCAGCAGAGAGATGATATCACCGAGAATGGAAAGCGGAGGACTAGAACTGAGCAGAGAACAAAGACCAAGAAGGGAGTGCAAGAAGACAAGAAGACTATTAGAAGAAATATAGAGAGACACTCTCTCTCTCTCTCTCTCTTTCTCTCTCTCTCTCTCTCTCTCTCTCTCTCATCACTGTGTAGATAAGGTACCAAGAATTTGTACATGTGACAAAGACTTTGTTTGTGACAAGGGGGGAGATGTAGTGACCACTGACGTAGGGCATTAGGACCCTGCGGGTCACAGGGCAGTGACCAGGTCACTGGACAGGACTTCCTGTGGACGGACAGGAAGTGGACAGTAGACAATAGGACGAGGACGGACGTGCTGAGACGCGCAGAGTACATAATGCAATAAAGAAGTGTTCTGACCTCCGTTTGGTGTCCTGTGTCGTTCCTGATGATCGCGCCTGGCAGTACATGACACATACCCACAATACAACATCGACCCAGTATCTAATTTTCATACGGAAACACTCTAATCACGATCAAATTACTGTTTCTTTCCTTTTAAAATCATGGCCTTAACCCTTCCTCTTCATGCTAAACTGAAGATGGAAATTGTAAAACCTACACATATCAAACCAATTAAAAACATACAATGGCAAAGCCAACAGAGCAGGCTTCAATATCTTAAAGCATTAAAGAGTCATACACACATGTGCACAGACTATTTGTGTGGCTTCTCTGTGCAGCCTATCTCGTTCTGTCTCTCCCATGTCTGTTGCCTCCTGTGTTAGTGTCCAGTTTTGAATTCCCCAAGTTAACTGTACTGCATTTGTCCCCTAAGCTGTGATGTTGGTGACATTTAGCATCTTATGTTAGGGGAATAAATAGAGAGTATAGACGTAGTTGGCACATTAGGAGACAGATTGCACTGATACATAGCTAAAATACTCTGTGTGCATGCCTGTGAATACATATATCAGCACATTAAAGGCTTACTTATTGGCTTTGTCACTGCTTGTCTGTCGTGACACCATTCACCTCGAGTTCTTTTTCTCTTTACCCCAGTTCATAAACTACTACCGTGGGGGGATGGTAGGGATCTTAATTCTACCTCCTCACCCCAGAGGACGCCTCCCTCCAGCAGGGCCGGCCTAAGGCATGTGCAAGCTGTGCACCTGCACAGGGCCGCCAAACCCCAGGGGCCGCCAAGCCAATATATATCCTTAGATACATATTTGCGTGGCGGCCCCTGGCAGGGATTTGGCGGCCTCGGGCCCCCTACCTACACTCCCTGCTCAGGGCCTACGTGAGCCTAGAGCCGGCCCTGCCTCCAGTCATTGATTTATGAAGAAAGTTCATCATTTTCACCCTCAGGACTATTTTGGTGTCTCTTGTACTGACCATCCGCTGTTACCATTTAGTTGTTGTTATCAAGACCTGGAAAAGTCCTATGGGCTCTTTAGAGGTGACCACTGTATCAGATTTAAATTTGAATTTGAATAGGCATTTATAGAGCGCTTCTGTCACTCCGAAAGCAGCATCCAGCATTCTGCGGGAGAGCGTTAGGTGGACAAGTGGATGAATGTGAAAGTACCTTAATAAATAAATGAATACAAACAAAAAAATATCAAAAATATGGATATCAGGATGTAGGATTGCCTATTTGATAGCTTTGGGGGATATGCGGGCATGCATATTTTTATGAGAACATATGAAAGTGAATGTAAATGGGTATGTGCAAGTACGAGGCATCTGTGGCAATATCAGCTGGTTTTTTTCAGTTTTTTATGTGTGAAGAGGTAAGCATTAAAAAAACAATGAAAAGGTTATTGTGCCTGCCCTGTAAATCATCTAATTTCTTTCTGACAAGCAGCATGCTTTAAAGTGCCACAACTGCGGATCAAGACAATTCACTTGAACATTATACACACAGGTCTCCAAAAAAAGCCCTGTACCTCTGAATTAGCGGTTATGAAAGATTACTGTGTTTCTGTTTCATACAATTTTCGGTAGCCCTGACAATTCCCATCAACTGTCAGCGAATTTGAAATAACACCACTGAGCCTGGCAGCAGACTGTGGGGAAGAGGGCAAAAAAACACCCCACGAAAGCAGCAAACAAAAACAGCGGACGTCATGCAGAAATTGTCTTGGCATGCAGGTCATTGGTGATTTCATTTGTAAGTAATGTTTTGATTGTCACAGATTATATGTTTCTCTCATCGGCTTGACATTTGTTGTACAGCGGGATTGATTTTCGTGCTCCAGTATGAAAAGGTCACTTTGATCAATGCAGTGTAATTGGCACTAAATTAGGATCATATCAGGTTATTTTGCTATTTAATGATGAATTATTAAAGAATGGCATGGAGAGCTTGCAGGCTCTAAAGTGCACTTCAAACCTGTGGTAACAATGTTTTATTTTGTTGGAGGAAAAATGGCGAGAAATACAAGTCAAGTGCAGAAAATGACTGTGATGAATTGGATGAGTGGCTTGCAATTATATATTTCCCTGCACAGGCTCCGAAAGCTGAGGCACAAAACACAAACCCAGCAGATGTTCTGCATTCAGAGTGGTACATGAAAATAGAAGGTTGTTTATGCTTAATTCATTGCATGTAGAAGTGTTAAATCTGTTCATTCAGCCTTGGGCAATTTGTTAACATATTTCTGTATTTGTGTACTGGAAAAAGTAAGAAAAGACAATATAATATTCATCCAGCTGCAGCTTGGTTACTGTCTTCACAATCCCAGTGTTATAAGTGTAAACACGTATAAGAACTTTGATGTAGGACGCAAACCATGAGGTGAAGAGAAATGAAGCACGGTTCAGTTTAGACGGTGTGCATTGGAGTAGCAAGCATTCCATAGGCTACAATCAAAGCATAGAAAGTGCCCCAGGGCCAGTTGGGTGGTAGTAATCAACAATTACTCGGTTTACAGTGACCCCTCAAGCACCTGGGCACCTGTGCATCTGTTGCACTATTGATAGCTACACCCTTGACAGAAGGGATTAAAAACACCAGGGGCCTTATTTATGAAGGCCTTGCGCCGCCAGTGCGTCACTTTTAAAATGGGAAAAAGTGACGCAATGGTGGCGCAAGGCCTTCATAAATAAGGCCCCAGGAGCCTGACTGGTCACCCACCAATAAATGTAGCTTGTAAAAACAAAAACGACAGGTTCCAGAATGCAAAGAGCTATTAACAAAAATCACACACCTGAATAAGGTGTAACACAGTACATTGTTCCTTTTGGTAGCTTATTGTTGATTTTGCAAGTAAAACATACTATCACAGTTTTTTTAATGGAGGGGCTACCACCTTCAAGAGAGTCAAAAGTGATTCATGGTAGTGGGGAACAGTATGAGAAGTCAGAGATGGCCTTTCAAGTGCTCTCGCAAGAATCGAAATGCTAATCTTCAGATATTTATAGCTATTTTGAACAAAGGAGCTTGCTAACACACCATATTTTATTGCACAATGAGAGCAACCGGGTGCTCGGCCCCTCAGAATAAGAACCACACTCGTGATCTGCGGCACCAACCCTTCAGTGAAGATGTCTGCTGCTGAGGCAGCATGTGTCAAAAAAGGCAAGATACCCTAAGCTGGATCCTCTCATTTTCACAGCTGAGCAGAGTCTATGCAGGTAATTCATGTCCTGCATCTGCTGCCATTCAGCATCACTTTTTTTTCAACAAAGTATAGGAACGGATTTCCCTTAAGAAAAATTATGGTCCCAGTAGTTCCTGCCTATTTTCACCCCTGTGCTTTCCGTATTTCTCAATTCTAAAAAAAGTCAGGCTGCTTATGGAAAAATACCCTTTACTGAGGACCTAAATGCCTGTGTTAGTAGTACCACAAGGCATGCAAGAACATTGGAGTGCTCAGGGCTCTATTGAAGACAGTGGAGTGCTCCGGGCTTCTAATGGATGGTAGAAGCCTGGAACAACAACATTCAAATGTTTGTTCACAGCTGTTGCTGGGAACAAAGGTCTCATGGAGCACTAGGGGATTTCAAACCCCTCTGGCTCCATGAGGCCATTGTTTTGCAAATTAGAATATTCTGCCTTCTAGACGTGGAATGATCTAATAGCCTTAGCTAGCGGGCTCCACCGGCCATTAAAGGCCTGTTCCATTGTTAAAGACCTGAGCCGAATGCTGGAGCGGGCCTTTAATGGCCAGATAGCCTGTTATGCGGGCTCTAAGGCTATACTCAATGCTGTTTGAGGCAGTATGTAGTTTAAGAAAAAAAAGTAAAATGAGAACAATTTATTTATTTATTTATTTTATTTTTAGGTTTTGTAGAGCGCGTAGTAACCCTAGAGCATCCCAGCGCTAGAACCTGAACTCAGGGGGGGTTAGCAACGGAGGGGGTTAAGGGTCAAGGGAAAAGAAGGGTCTTCAGTGCCTTCCTGAACTGGAGGAGATTGGGTTCGGTTCTCAGTCTCCGGGGGAGGTTGTTCCAGTGTTTGGCCGTGTGGACTGAGAAGCGGCGTCCTCCGGACCGGGCTTTTTTGACTCTGGGGACAGTGATGAAGTTCTCTCCGCTTGAACGGAGGGCCCTGCTCGCTTTGTAAGGGATGATGAATTCCTTGAGGAGGGGCGGGCCTTTGTTATGGAGAGTCTTATAGGCCAGACAAAGGGCCTTGAAAGCAACCCTTTCTCTGACTGGGAGCCAATGGAGGAGCTTCAAGGCTGGTTTTGCCGAGGATCTGGCGGGGGTGTCGGTGAGTAGGCGGGACGCGGCGTTTTGAATTTTCTGCAGGGTATTGAGTGTAGCTTCAGGGGCACCCAGGTAAATTGCATTACTGTAGTCAAGCCTTGCCAGGATGAGGCCCTGAATCAGTAGTTTTTTGGAGGTGGCGGGAAGCAGGGGGAAGACCTTTCTGCAGGCCCTGAGAAGTCCGAAGCAGATGCCTGCCGTCTTTTTTGCCTGCGTTTTAAAGCTCAGGTCCTTATCGAGCCATATGCCCAGGCTCTTGACCTCCTCCTTGGGTGCAGGGGGGTCACCTAGGCAGTCGGGCCAGATGTGGGGCGGCAGAGAGGGCCCTTTGTGTCCGAGCAGCAGAATCTCGGTCTTGGCCCCATTTAATTTCAGTGCTGAGGAGTTCATCCAGCTGTGGATTTCAGTGAGACAGCTGTGAAGGTCAGAGGGAGATTGGTGCGGATGTGAGAGGGTTACCACCAGCTGGGTATCGTCGGCGTAATTGATGATCGAGACGCCGAACGGGCCGACCAGTTTCTCCAGCGGGGACATATACACGTTGAACAACGTGGGGCTGAGGGATGAGCCCTGCGGTACTCCACAGCGGAGGGGGATTGCGGGGGAGTGGCTGTCGTTCTCCCAGACTTGAAAGGAGCGATCCTCTAGGAAAGAATTTAGCCACTTCAAGGCCGTGCCCCTTACTCCGATATCTCCCAGTCGTTGGATTAGGGTGTGGTGGCTCACAGTGTCGAAGGCCGCACTGAGGTCCAGGAGGATCACTGCCACTGATCCTCCTGTGTCCAGAATGCTTCTGGCCTTCTCCACTGCTGCCAGGAGGGCGGTGTCGGTGCCCTGGCCTGGCTGGAACCCTGTCTGGGAGGTCCCGAGTAAGTTGTTACTCTCGAGAAATAGTTATAGTTTTTTATTCACTAGCTTCTCCGTGATCTTACTGTTTCCTGGGAGGAGGGAGATGGGTCTGTAGTTGGCTAGGTCCTGGGGGTCTAGAGAGGGTTTCTTTAGGAGGCCTTTGACCACTGCCGCTTTCCAGCTGGGAGGTACTAGGCCCTGCGAAAGGGAGTAGTTGATGAGGCACGTAAGGGGGGGATGATGGTGCTGGCCACTTTTTTCAGATACCGGAGAGGGGCGGGGTCGCGAGGAGAGCCACTTTTGATTGTGGCCAACATCGCGGCTACCTCTTCCGTGGACACTGGGCCAAAGGTGTCAAGAGAGGGTGAGGGGCCATCGGGGGAGTGAGAGAGGTGGGGGGGAAGGTTAGGGGGATCACTAGCAAACCCAATTGGCCAGGACGCTGGCGATGTTGTTTCTTTGTCGCTGCTACGGTAGGACTATGTCACCTGGCAGCCTGTTGCTGGGTCAAGAAGAGATGGGGCACATTGTCAAATAAGTATGTTCTTGCACCCGTAGAGTGGGAAGCTGAAAACATTGTTTCTTTGCCACTGCTGTGGTGGGACTACATCCCACAGCAGCCTGTTGTCAGTCCAGGAAGAGGAGGTGCACATTGCAGTTCTAAGCACTTCCTTGCACCAGCAGCATTGGATGTGTCCAGTAACATGCCTTGGCGCATACCAGGGAGAAGACTGTGCCAAGATCAGGCTGATCTGGGCCCATCAGAGCCCAGAAGAGGCTTGGCTGAGCCACTACTTTTCCTTTTAATTGCTGCCATTTGTATTTTGCTTAAAACTGAGTAAGCGTAAACATTAGAACTTGGTGTACCGGTGTCTGCACTTCTGGCGAAGGACAAGGTCTCAAATGATGCTTTCAATTCCTCAATCCTCTCATTTTTGTCAATTAATGAAGATATTTCCATGGTGGAGGAAAAATTAGGCGTTCTTTCACCGCCCTGGATCCTAATGTAATATCTCCACATTGTCCTGCTATTACAAGCACCACCGACAAAGGGAAGTGAGTGAAACTCAGCCAGGAGAGACTACTAAAGTGACTAAAGTGACTACAGTCGCAGAAGTCCATCAACCACTGACTCTAAGTAAGAACTCGCTATCTGATACGGGTTCTACTTCTTGTAAGCTGAAGAGAAAGCCTGATGTAGCCTCTGCCTAGTCAAGGGCTAAATCAAGGGGTCATATATAAATATCGGGTTCATCCCAACTCCTAAGGTCAGGGTGAGCTCAACCATATCTCAAGGGGATCACTGAAAGAATATCGACGGACAGAATATCGACCATCAAAAATATCGTTGAGAAAATATCGACAGTCAAAATATCGAGTTTCTATCTACAAACAGGTAAGTACAAAAATATCGAGTTAAAAATATCGTTTACAAAAATATAGTTGTAAAAAATATCGTATTTACTAAAAACAGTGTTAAATTAAATTAATATTAATAATTAATTACTAAAATATACTTAAAATTACTTAAATTAACTTATAATAATTAAACAATTAATGAAAGTTAAATAAATATTTTTTTATTTCATATTTATTAAACATATATATATAGTAATAAAATATAATAAAATAATACCCAAAAACTGAAAACTGACCCTGAACCCTAAAAATACCCCTTTACCCAAAAACTGAAAACTGACCCTGAACCCTAAAAATACCCCTTTACCCAAAAACTGAAAACTGACCCTGAACCCTAAAAATACCCCTTTACCCAAAAACTGAAAACTGACCCTGAACCCTAAAAATACCCCTTTGCCCAAAAACTGAAAACTGACCCTGAACCCTAAAAATACCCCTTTACCCAAAAACTCAAAACTGACCCTGAACCCTAAAAATACCCCTTTACCCAAAAACCCAAAACTGACCCTGAACCCTAAAAATAAAAACGATATTACTTCACTTACCTTAAAAACGATATTACTTCACTTACCTTAAAAACGATATTTTGGCTGTCTATATTCTGTCCTGTCGATATTTTCTCCAAACGATATTTTGGAGTCGATATTATGTCCAAACGATATTTTGGAGTCGATATTATGTCTGTGCACCATCTCAGGGAGCACTTAGGAGATGTAGGCCAGAGGGACTTCAAGATAAAAATCCTACTCCATCATCCAGGTATCCCTTTATTAGTGGTGATGTAGTGGATATTAAAAAAGTATAAGAAAAGGGTCTGTGTCAGAGGTTATGGTCCTAAGGGATAGCCAACATGTTTTAGCCCGTGGGAGGATGGCCAAAAATGGTCCTGGGATTTCGACAGGGCAAAAATGAGAATCCCTCCCTGGTAAAGATCAAAATTATTGTTGGATCACCTTTATATTATTATGTGAAGGTGCAGAAAGCTGCAACCGTTCGTGAACAAAATATTACCAGTGAAAAATAATCATGTTCAGGAGAATACTTATCTCCCTTCTTTCAGAAACGAAAAATTCTGCCTGTAAGGAGAAAAAAGAAGAAAAAGGAGGAGAAAAGGACACAACACGTATTGTATTACAATGGCATTCATGAAGTGCCCACCATGTTTTGGGTGCACTTGTCTAATCATACAAGATCACATAATCTCACACAATCTCAATCAACCATGATCAAATGAATACATGTATTCAAAACTGCCAGTGTGGCAGTGTGCGTACTGACCAAATCATACTTTTTTTTTTTTTATTGTAAGAACCGCCAATTCATATTGCACCGCATCCACTCAAAGAGTTATCAACCCGTGGTGTCATTCATAATATGTTATGGTGGTCTTAGAATGTGAAGGTATAATTTCATAGTGACTATAGAATTAAGCGTTATATCAAAAAAAGCCTCATGCATAGTCAAAAGGTAGCCCCCTCTACTCCATGAGAAACACTGGGTAGAGTATGGATGTCACAATTGATTGGGAATATTTATGTGCCATGCATGCCAGAAATGAGCAGATATACTGCTGGTTACCCTTACCCAATTCGACGGGAATTCGCACCTCAACGGGGTCCCGATAGGGTAGGCTTGTAGTCAAATGCTTTGTGGGGAAATTAATAAACAACTAAGGGTTGGCTCTAATCAGTATGGCTGAGCCTTCATAGAACATAACAAAAGAGAAATTGCCAGTACTGATAACACCGCAGTAACATAAATTCAAACACAGTACTTGAGAAAATATTCAAGACTGAATGCTAGTTAATAGCTTTTATTCTTATTTCTGATTTCATCAAAAGATACTTTTTCATTTTGTGAGAACAAACATGTAAAAAAACAATTTACTGACCAAAATCAGAACTGGGGATGAACATTCATCATATCACTCATATCACAACCATACGGTAAACAATCATTCAAGGGGAGAAGGGGAGCACTAAATAATAGAGCTACAACATTTATCAAAACATACAATATTTACAATATAATACAATATCATACAAAAACCAGAAAAGCCAGTGTCTGCAAAACACTTAGAAAATACTTTCTTCTGATACACAATCAATTTTAACGTACATTCCTATAGTTAAGTATAAAAAATACTTCTTGGATCTTTTTGGAAAAAGGATAATGTACAAAAATTAGTGATAAGCAACAATTATCATAACATTCACGCTTATCAACATCAACATCATTCACCTGCACTCAGTGTCCACCCAGAATTCTGGGTGGACACTGAGTGCAGGTGACTGATGTTGATCTTGTGACTATAATTAACCTTACCTGTCTGAGTTGTTTCTAAAAAATTTTTTCCTTTTCTCTTTCTCTTTTCAATTTTGTAGAAAATCCCAAAGGCCCTGAAGAGAATCCCCACAAGTCATTGGGATTCGAAACGCGTAGGCCCTAGCCACCTTACTGTCTGCTTTAGTGATAAGCGTGAATGTTATGATAATTGTTGCTTATCACTAATTTTTGTACATTATCCTTTTTTCAAAAAAGATCCAAGAAGTATTTTTTATACTTAACTATAGGAATGTACGTTAAAATTGATTGTGTATCAGAAGAAAGTATTTTCTAAGTGTTTTGCAGACACTGGCTTTTCTGGTTTTTGTATGATATTGTATTATATTGTAAATATTGTATGTTTTGATAAATGTTGTAGCTCTCTTATTTAGTGCTCCCCTTCTCCCCTTGAATGATTGTTTACCGTATGGTTGTGATATGAGTGATATGATGAATGTTCATCCCCAGTTCTGATTTTGGTCAGTAAATTGTTTTTTTACATGTTTGTTCTCACAAAATGAAAAAGTATCTTTTGATGAAATCAGAAATAAGAATAAAAGCTATTAACTAGCATTCAGTCTTGAATATTTTCTCAAGTACTGTGTTTGAATTTATGTTACTGCGGTGTTATCAGTACTGGCAATTTCTCTTTTGTTATGTTATGTGGGGAAATTAAGCAAAAGGCTGTTGCGTTAGCGCTCTAGTAGAAAGCAAGTTACAGAGTACCTTAATTGTAGTTGTAGTTCTTCTCCCTTACTACTCCAAAGGTCGTGCCCGACACTATACTTATTTTGCATCTTCGATTCCCAGCAACTGCTCCGTGTGTACAGAGAGATTTGTTTTATGTGAATGGAGGCATACAGCCTCGCTTTCTGCCAGGGGGCGTGGCAGCGATTTGGCACTTCTAGCGCGCATCAGTGTACATGAGCAAACCGGAAAACACGGCGCATGGCGGCATGGGAACGGTAGTTCCAGTGGATGCTCCTTGTAGTTCTGAGATCGGTATTGAGCTCCCGTACTCTGTTGTGTTAGAAACGATTATAACTTTAAGGCAACAAAGAGGATTGTCTTAGTAAAATTATTAATAAGTCAAGGGAAAAGAAGGTAGTGATTTGTTAATGCTCCTTCAGTGATTGAGAAAACACATATTTATCCAAATTTTCAAGGTGTTACTTTCTGCCCCGAGATTGGAAAACAATATAAGTGTCATTTATCCCTATCTGTTTTTTTATGGGGTAACTTATCATTATGGAGTAGGAGGGAGGCTATGCCCTACAGAGGTGTGGTATTCAAAGCAATGGACCATGCTGTAATTTTACCACTCGGCCAATTTTATTAAGCAAATGTATAGTATCTACATACCGACTCATACACACTGTGTCGGTGGTGTTGTCTGCAATTACCCAGCAACCTTGTATTTAATATTTATGGCTTTGTATGAGTAGTGGCCATTGGAATATTTGTCAGTTAAAAAACCCAAATATTAAGATTCTTTCAAATTGTGTATGTTGTTTTTAAAGTCTTTTTGTTGAAATCCTAATAATCTTTCCGAATAGTTTTCAACTCAGTTTCTGTTCAGTGTGTTCCATGGAATGGAATCATTAAGGTCATGGTTATCAGTACCCAACCAGTATACCCATTGTTGTTCTCGTTCAAGGAGTCTTTTCGATATGTTGGGGCCATCCTTTACTTTCTCAATTACCGTCCATTCGATGTCGCTGTCACTGTGTTTCATTTCCAGGTAATGTGCCATTAGTCTTGTGGCTGTAATTGTTCTCCTGATTGTGCTTCTGTGTTCCCCAATTCGTAGTTTAACTTTTCACGGTCATTCCGGCATATTTTAATCTGAATGGGCAGATGATCGAATAAACTACGTTAGCCGAGTTGCAATTGGTGTGGTCATGTTTTTCCCAATTAGATCATATTCCAAGATTGATGCTCCTAGTATGTTTGGTACAGGGACAAACTGCACAGTTGCCGCACGGGAAATGTCCCTGTACTGGTGGTTGGTTCCACAGGGTCATTTGAGTGTCCTGTGTTGGCTCCCAATTGTCAGTGTGGACCAGCATGTTTCTTATGCTTCTATTCCTCCTGAAAGAGAAGATTGGTTTCTCAAATTTCAATTTATTCGTTGTTAGTATACGCCAATTGTTCTATATGATTTTTTTGATCTGGTTTGAACTGAAGATGTGTATTAACACAGATGAATGCTGTGCTCTCCTCCCTGGTGCTTGTTTCTAGTAGTACTCATCTAGTAGTATTCCGTGATCTATTTCTTTGCTTGTTTAATCACCTTTTGAGGAGAGCACTTCTCTTCCAGTTTCCTTGCTAGTATTCTGGCTTCTTTATTGTAATCATCCAGGTTTGAGCAATTTCTTTGTATCCTTAGATATTGACCCACCGGGAGATTTTCCTTCAGTAATCTGGGGTGTGCACTTTTAAAATGCAGGAGTCCATTTTGATTAGTGGGTTTTTTGTACAGTGAACTTTCTAGTTTCCCATCCCTGGCCAAAATGTCCAGGAAGGAAACCCTCATGTTGTATATCCAGATGAAACCCCTTCATTGGATCAAGGTATTCCTAATGGAGCCGTTCTTAATGGTTGTATCCAGCTTAGCTGAGAGGAGATTTTATCTCTTGATAGTGACTCCCCCACGCAACCACCCCAAAAAAGGCTTAAAAACCCATGTTCCGCCGATATTCACACTATTGGCAAAGCTACAGCTAATGTCCGTAACACTCAACTAGCTCCTAAGGTGACAAAACCAGTGACACAGACCAGACAAGGGAAAAAACAGGCAGGGTGCAGTAAAGGCGCCACCAAGGGTAAGGCTGAATTAAATGGCAAACTGGACATGCATGATGACATTAAGAACTTACTTTCTCTGGTTGAAAGATTGGACCTTTATTTGAGAGTCAGACTGGATCAGCTATCATCCAGACAGACTACCATTGAGGATCTCATCTCCAGTAATTGTAACCAGGGGGGGGCCGCAATTCATGATTCGGGTGTTCAGCGCACAATAAACACAGGTGGGAGTATTCCTACTGGGACAGTAAACCATATACCAACAGGCCCCCTTATTGACTTAGAGAGGGAGTGTAGTAGTAATGAGAATATTCCAATGAAAAACATTTACATTGTACATGATATTAATAGGGTCGAACACGAAAAAATTCACCCGATAGCTAGTAGGCCGGCCAAAGAAGGTGATAACGTTCTTAAAAGGCGATCGGGAACGCCGGGCCCTATCCAACCAATACACTCCTTCCAGACTCACCAACCCTCTGCCTTGAATTCGCAATACCATCTGCTTGATCCCCCTATGTCTGACTGCCATTTAGATCTCCCTCCGGCTGCTACACCATATATTATTGTTCTGGCCAATGTTCCAAAAAAGGAGGCTGCAGATGATGAATCATGGGTTTCCTTAAGAAATAAATCACTTTACTGGCTAGATAGAAGGATGGGTCTGATCAAACATTTGTTCCATGAGTTTAAGATGGCAAGAATGATAAAGTGGGTGGGTCATCGAGAAAAAATGGTAACAGGCGACTGTATAGTTTTAACATTTGCATCCCCGCTATTGGTCATCAAAATACATGGGTGGGGCAATAACCACTTTGTAGACGCAGTGGGTATTAACATACTACCGTTAGGGTTCTTTTACCCTCCCCGAAAAAGTTATGAAAATATTGGTAAGACCAGATTTATTGCCACTGATCATAGCAAGACTTCCATGCTCCTACACACAACAGATTTAACCCACTCTCAGGTTTGGAAGACATTGATTGACTGGCTGATTGTGATCCATTTTCCCCGGGGCAATGGCCGGCACATTCTAGCCTGGGTCAACACCAACTGGAACTTTTATCAACATCCAATCCCCTCAGCTGCATAGGTGTTACTAATCTGTACTCAGATTCACATCATCTCCCAGCTGAGATTCCCGACCCAGTTGGATTCGGCCCGTTCTTACCAACTGAGGAGATTGAAGTCTCATTAATGGGTTGTAAACCAAACGAGGAATAAATTATCCAAGTTCCAATAGGCTCCCGTATATCGGGTGCCCTTAAACTTAATATCATCTTTTGGAACGTGGCAGGTCTTTGATCTAAAACGTCCAATGATATCTGGTTAGACTTGGTGGGAAAACACAATATTTTGTGTTTCCAAGAAACATGGGCAAGTACAGACATTCATCTTGATGGTTATAAAACCTATACCTCATATGCCCTACCGTCGACCTCGGGAAGGCCAAAAGGGGGCTTGACAACGTTCACCTCAAACACCTTAGAAATAGAGGATATAGTACCGTTAAGATTGGAAACTAACTTCCAGATTTTGAAGCTTAAAATAAATAAATTGGCTAATTATTTCTTGGTTAATTTTTATAACAATTTACAGCAGGCAGACCTTATGACAGCTCTAAATGACATTTTTTTTCCCTTCAGAAATTAAGAAATAAGCACACTAATAAAGATTTTAAGCTATTTGGGGAGGTGATTTTAATTTATCTCTTTGTAAGAATAGAAATAACAATAATTGCGGTATTCTGGATGAGCACAATACCACTCTAACCCATTACCCTCACTCAATAATTGATAATGGCTTGAACAAAATTATGTTCTCTTTGGAGTTGGGTTTTGCAAATGAGCTGATGGTTCCCCCAGTTCCATTTTCTGCCACATTTAATGGTAGGGGGCTTTCCAGTATCATTGATTATATTTTTGTTTCAAGTAACATGGAGCCCATTATCCGGGATTTTTTAACTGTTAACAATGCTTTAAGCGACTATTTTCCTGATAGTCTTTTAGTATCTATCCCTTTTAGCCCAGCAAAGCCTAATTTAACGAGCAATCTGGGTTTACAAACGTTAAATTTGGATAGATTAAATGTTTTTTCTCTAAAATGGATGCCAATTGATCCAGCTGTAATAACATCCAAAGTAGTGAAGAAAGCGTTGCCTCCAATTGCGAAATGTTTAAACCCTGATACCCCTGCATGAAAAGATATTGGCTAGTTATATAAGCATCACCAGAATAGTACAAGATGTACTTTTCCAGAAAATGGAATCTAAAGGGAACACTGGTAAAGGGTGGTTTAACAAAGAGTGAACAAAAGCCTATTCGAGTCTGAAAAAAGCACTCCATAACTCACACAGGGATAAAGAGGAAAATATTAAACTTAGAAAGATCTATAACAAGGCATTAAAATCTCGTAAAGCAGATTTAAAAAACGACTTATGGGATCAACTCCACGAAATTTGCAATATGAAAGATAGTGCTAACTTTTGGAGAGTTGTTAAAACACCTTTTTTGTCAGGTGAAGAGGAGCATCCCAAAATAGATGTTTCTGTTGATGCCATGACATGGATCAAGCATTATACGCAGATATTTAGTTTAGACTTAAATGATTTCACTGACCCAACTGAAACTGATGGGCTGGTACCACCCTTAGCACAAACACCTTTACCAATTCTACTCACTTTTACGCTTCGGAAGTGGAAGATGCTTTACTAGCTAGCAAGGGAGGGAAGGCACCGGGCCCTGATGGGGTCACAGTTGACCTTTTTAAATGTAACCTGGAATTATGGTCCCCTATTTTGACCAAAGTGCTTGAAGCTTCTTGCGTTGTAGGTTTAATTGACTCATGGTCAGCCTCAATTCTTGTTCCCATTTTCAAAAAGGGTGACCGCTATAGTCCATCATGTTATCGCCCTATTTCCCTCCTTGATTCCCTTGGTAAGGTGGTGGGTCGTATTATTCTGGAACGACTCCAAAACTGGGCAAATGATCGTAACATAGTTTCTGACCTCCAGTATGGGTTCAGAGAGGGATTAGGCACAGTGGAACAAGCTCTTAAGTTGTCCCCTTTATTGGGGAAATATGTAGGAGCAAAAGGCGAACACCTATATATGGCTTACGTCGACTTAACAGCCGCTTTCGACTGTGTAAGCCATTCTAAATTATGGGTTATTCTTTTGGAAATGGGTATAGTCTTACCATTGGTCAACTTCCTTCATGAACTCTACTCCGCTGCGACGGCAAGAGTGAGGTATGGGCTTAGGGGCAAACTCACGGCATCCTTCGGTGTGGAGAGAGGGGTTAGGCAGGGCTGTGTCCTGGCTCCCTTCCTCTTTACCCTTTACACCAATGGGCTGGAAACAGGTATGTTGGAAGGGGGCCAGGACCTGCCTTTTAACGGATCTCATCCGATACGGCCCTCCTATACGCCGATGATGCCGTGATTTTAGCAAGAACCCCTCTGGAGCTTCAACGTGTTGTAGAAAGATACTGCAGTTTTATGGCTGGCTTGGATCTTAAAATTAACACAAAAAAATGTTTGTAATGTTTTCGGGAACTGGATCCAAGAAAACAAGGGATATTTTTATTGAGAACACAAAGTTGGAAAGAACAAACACATATCCATACTTGGGGATTTTAATAGACAATAAGTCTTCATGGAACCAGGCGATTGAGGCTAGGAAACTACTGTTTCTCAGGGCAACGACTGCCTGATAGCATTTGCACAAAGGTTAGGCAAAAGGTCAGCACCCGAAATGATTAAGATATTTCAAGCTAAATGCATCAGTGTAGCATGTTACGGAGCTGGGGTCTGGGGACATGGAAAGGTGGACTCCCTCCAGAAAGTCGAGAATAGCTTTTTGAGATATTGACTTGCTCTTCCAAAGAGCTCCTCGACTTATTGCTGCCATTTAGAATTGGGAATGGTATACATATCAGATACTATCAAACTTCAACCAATCCTCCTATGGCACCGTGTTTGGACGTCCCCAAAGAGCGAACTATCCCGAACCCTCCTCCGTGACTGCCTTTTACTTGAAAATAGGTACATGATTAGCTGGCTTGTTTATGTAAATCATTTTCTTTCTGACCTGGGCCTGGAAAAATATTATCAGTCTCCATTAACTATATCAGAGGTATCAAGAAGGGCTTTAAAAAAGATCTGTATGTCACATTTGGAAGAGTTAAGATTAAATACTGAGGTCGGAAAACGCTCAGTGCAGCATATTTTAACTATTCAGATGACCTTTTCTATGCAGCCTTACTTAACATATAAGCTGAGCAACTATGAGAAATTTTTACTGACCCGTTTTAGATTCAACATTATTTATCGACTGGTGACCTTTCCACAAGTTAATGACTGGTCGAAGAACCTTTCGGTTTGCACCTGTGACAATGTATCCTCTCAATGTTCAATACACACTGTTTTATTCTGTAAATTTTATAGCGAGCCCAGGAAAACCTGGTTAATACCAATTTTAAAAATGTTGGGCCTGCGTAGATGCCCTCCTGCTTTTCTTGCCCTACAATTTTTGGAAGAGGAATTATATGCAAAAAATATTGTCCACTTCCTTAAGTTCTGTGTTAAGCATAGAGCAAATCTTGGTTAAAGCCACGCTTGGTTTTCACCCAAAGAACTGTGTTATCTTATAAACGGATTCACTCACATTTTTATTGTTTTTTAATGTGCTTTTTTAATACTGTGTAACATCCTAATGTTATGTTTATATATATATATTGATTCCATGTATTTTTATGTGAACTTTTATGGTTTTCTATAAATTTGGAAGCTGAATAAAGGAATTTCAAAGTCAAAGACTATGCATGAGGCTTTTTTTGACATAACGCTTAATTCCGTGGTCACTATGAAATTATACCATCACATTCTAAGACCACCATGATATATTATGAATGACACCACGGGTTGGTAACACTTTGCGTGGATGCGGTGCAACTGGAATTGGCGGTTCTCACAATTTAAAAAAAAAAGTATGATTTAGCCAGTACGCACACTGCCACACTGGCAGTTTTGAATAAATGTATTAATTTGAACATGATTGATTGAGATTGTGTGAGATATTGTGAGCATAGATCTTGGATGATTAGGACAAGTGCACCCAAAACATGGTGGGCACTTCTTGAATGCCATTGTACTACAATATTTGTTGCGTCCTTTTCTCCTCCTTTTTCTTCCTTTTTCTCCTTAGAGGCGAATTTTTTTGATTCTGAAAGAAGGGAGATAAGTATTCGCCTGAACGTGATCATTTTTCACTGTTAATGTTTTGTTCACAAATGGTTACAGCTTTCTGCACCTTCCCATTATAAAATATAGGTGATCCAACTTAAATTTTGATCTTTACCAGGGAGGGATTCTCATTTTTGCCCTGATGAAACCCCAGGACCATTTTTGACAATTCTCCTACGGGCTGAAACATGTTGGCTATCCCTTAGGGTCTTAGGACCATAACCTCCGACACAGACCCTTTTTTATACCTTTTTATTATCCACTACATCACCACTAATAAAGGGTTACCTGAGTGGTGGAGTAGGATTTTTATCTTTAAGTCCCCCTGGCCTACATCTCCTAAGTGCTCCCTGAGATTTGGTTGAGTTCAACCTTGAAATTTAGGTGTTGGGGTGAACCCGATAATGAAGCATGGCACCAATAGGGTGTGAGAGGGATAAATAACAAAAGGAATAATTTCCTTCACGCTTCGGCGGTATACACCTACTTTGGAGTTGAAAAGGTCTTTTTCTAACCATTTCGGGGTCAGGATACACTATTGTGAATAGAGTTTAACCTGGGAGGAAGTATCCTTACTCTCACCTCTCTTACCCCTTGTCCTGGTCAGTAGGGTTCCCCTGCTACCACCAATTGGTAGATGTCATATATAAATACCCTCTAGTGTAAAGTGCTTTGGACCTAAAGATTGAAAAGACTACAATCATGGTGATGATCGCCCCTCAGGTTCCATTAATAATAGAGACTGCATTTGATAAATATATGGCGAATTTGGCAGCCATTGTATGTAGTGTAAATAATTGTACTTTTTTTTGTAAGGCGAATATCCCTCTGATTGGTCCCATGAATCTATAGTCACAGGGGTGGGGCTGGAAGGGCTAGAAACTGAGACACATAGGAATCTGTTCAGGGACTCCCTAGTTTGTCTAAAGATGAATTGTTACCTCCACTTGTCTTACCACCCATTCACATACCCATGCCAGAAAGACTGGGGAACATGCTAAACCCACCTGTCCTGCTATGGCTAGCAAGGTTGATAGGTCATCAGAATGGTCCCAGGGCGAATATGGTATATAAGCAATTAAAAGGGGAACAGGCTCCAAAGATGATTTAGCATCCTTATGAGTTGTTCTTGGCCTCCCACCCCACCACTTTTTACCTCTTTTGTTGTGGTATTGACTGTGTCCCCATGCTGAAACATGGGGGTAGAGAAGGTTATCCCAGTCTAAGAAAGAGGGTCAGCCACTGGTTAACGCAATCAGGTGGTGAGGGGAGAATCCTGACAAATAGGATCATCATCATCCGTCGAGTGGACTGGGATGGATCAACTCCATAAACCTCTCCGGGCAATTGTATATTTGTACATTTTAATTGTTCCAGTGCTGTTCAAATGGTTCTGAATTTAGCCAGGAGGTCCACCTATAAGACAAACATTCAGCCTCACCCTCTGGGATATTTTTAATGCCCATTGGCTTCCTTAGGTTATCCACGGGGCAGTGACTGCCATGAGGACACTGGCTGCTGAGCCCTGGGGACATCTGATGGTAGAGATTTTATCATGCCCTTTCATAATTAATTTGAGGCTCTGCGGGCTGACTCAGCAGATGGACGGTACAGTACTTAGTGCACATGGTTGCATGACAACAAGGGGGCAGGGAATAGGGCACATGCCAATGGCTAACCAGACCAGCTAGTAGATATGGGGGGGGCACGCAGACTGGAACACTTACCACCAAGGAGGAGAGGGCATCCCCTCATTTTGCCTGACACTTCTGATAATCACACAAATACAAGGGACAAATCCCGGTCATGTTAGCTTCCTGGAATTTAGATGGTATAAATAATAAAAGAAATGACCATGTCTGGCTATAGGTACATTTGCCATAATATGCTTACAGGAATGTGGAAAGTAGAAGGTTCCTTTTTCTTGGAAGGGCAAAATTATACTCCACCCCACCATGCCATAGTTAAGAGGACATCCATGGGGAGGATGGTTGATTTTGGTCACTTTGACCTTGAATTGCGGAATCAAGGAACTGGTAACAAGTTCCCTAAAATTACAAGCAGTTCTCATAAGTCTTGCAGTTGGTAGTGTTGTTTTGATAAATTTCTACAACGTGACATAAGGTCCCATATTTTGTGACACTCTCTCCATTCTCAGAGATCAAATGTCTCAAATTACAACCTGTAAAAATAAAGGAGTTGGTTTTATTCTAACTGGGAACTTCAATATACAATATGTCTAAGTGGCACACAATCTCTTACTTCATGCGACCATGTGAGCCATGATTACTGTATCCACCAGAAACACAACCAAGCTGGCTCCTCTTGAAATCATCTCCTTGCTGAATTTGATCTAGAGTGTGTTATGACTACACAATTTCAATGTACTGACGGTAGTTTCCCTCTTACATTCACTGGTAGAGGACAATTATGAACAATAGATTACATCTTCGTCCCAGTCTTCAAGCAGAATTTCTTATAACACTTTTGGGCAAATGCCTCTGGTTTTAATGACAATAACTGCATCAACATTTACACTACAGACTTTTTTGCACTGGCCCCGGACAAAGGTAGGTCACCCCATGCGGGTGGTGCAGTAAATGACCAGGGTAGAAGACTAAAGTGGCCAAAAGTTATCCCAGAGGATTTTTAAGATCCCTTGTGGTGAGAAATGGGCAGAATTTAAAACGTATCTGGAGGGTTCTTGCACAGATACCCCTTTCCTATATGCCTACTCTGAGATAGGGAAGGGAAATAAGTCATAATTATCGCTTCACTCTAAATCAACAAAGAGTAGTGCTCCCTGTTGGTTTAATAAGGATTGTTGTTCGAGAGCCCATAAATTGTTAATAAATGCTCTCAGTTGTGCCCAAAGACCACTACTCAATCACAAGCAGACGAAAAGCATATAAAGGAGGGGTTAGATATGAGGAAAAGGGCACTGAGAGAGAAAGCTTGGGATGAGCTGATTGAGGGTTCATCTGTGTGTAAAAGCTGGACATTTTTGTAGGTGGTTAATCGTCCTTAATTTGATGATAATGGGTACCGTACTATCTCATCGCATATTCTCCCTGAGAAATGGATAGATCATTTTGAGGGTGTTTACAACATCCCGCTCAGTGGTGATCAAGGTGAGTCTAGTCCCATATCCACCCTCCAATGTAACCTAACTCTTACTTTTGAGGAGACCCAGTCAGCCATAGGCCACCTGACTGCACACAAGGCCCCCGGATCCAACGGGAGCCCTGCATGTTTATCTGAGGTGACACCAGGATTGTGGGCACCAATTTTAACCCTCTTGATTAATGTGGCAATACATATGGACCTTCCAGATTTATGGTCCCAGTTGGTAATTATCCCTGTATATAATAGCTGCTCCAAAGATATGCCCAGTTGTTATAGGCCCATCTCTTTGATAGACTCAGTTGTTAAGGTGACAGGCAGGGTAGTCCTGGAGAGGGAAATGTCCTGAGTAGAGGCTGGTTCCATTCTCTCAGATCTGCAATTTACATTTCATCCAAGCCTTGGCACATGTGATCAGTGTTTAAATCTTTCCTTGCTAATTAACAAGTACACTTTGGTGAGACCCGGGTCCATGTCAATTACATTTATGAACCTGTCCTCTACATTTAACAGGGTGAGTTGGTCCAAATTATGTTCTATTCTATTGGACCTTGGAAGGGACAGGGAGAATGTCTCCTTTCATGGTGAACTTCATAGAGACATGACAGCAGGTGCCGCTATAATGTGCATGGGTCCTGTACCAGAGCCTTCTCCCTGAAGTGAGGAGCAAGACAGGGATTTATAGGTGCCCCATTTCTGTTCAAGTTGTATGTGAACAACCTAGTGGCCAGGTTATTAGAAAATCAGGTGGATTGCCTGTGAGCTTGTAGTTGTATGATCTCAGCATTGTTATATGCAGAGGATGCCATTTTGCTCACGAGAACTGTGCCAGTCCTCTAAACAAAGCAATACAAAAGGGGATGATGGACGGGGCGTTTGAACAAATCAAACACTCACCCCCAGTCAACTGATATGGGTTTAATCCATCACCATTCCTTAGCTCACTGCGCCACCCCAGTTCAGACATGGCCATATGCAAATCAGTCTGACCCTGTGCCTCATGTGGGTAGGGTATGCCCAGACGTGGGTCCCTTGCTCACTAAGCCATTGGAGTCAAGCTATCCTGGCTGAAGACGGCTGATAGCCAGAAACCGGTCCTAGGATGCTTGATTCCGGTCCAGGAAAGACATGGCTTGGCAGTTCGGGCTGGACTGTTCCCATGAGGCACAGAGTCACCACTGATTTGCATATGGCCATGTCTGAACTGGGGTGTCTTGGTGAGAAAAATAAAGATGGATTAAACCCAGATCTGTGACTGGGGGTGAATGTTTTGCCATAGTGCAAAATTCCGTCCATCATCTTGTGTGTTTTGCAGTCATCTAAACAAGGCTTTATTAGCTACATGAATAGTCTTGATTTTTCAACCAACCACGACAAGTCCCAGGTGATGGTTTTGGGCCTAAGAGAGCCAAATCTAGATATTTTTGGGTTTAGGACCATTAATTAGCTAAGGTCCAAACCTTCATATATTTAGTAGTGAATTTCGATAATCGCTCTTCATGGTGTCTGCTGTGAAAATCAATTTAATATCTTTGTCTCATTGTATATGATCCATTTTCTCCTTTTCTTCAAGAATTGATAGTAAACTCTTACGTGTTCTGCTAAAGATATACCGAGCCAAATTAGTTACTGCAGCCACATGTGGCAGTGATGTTTGGTTTATATGGACACCTCAGAGCTCCAAGTGGAGGAAAATGGCTTCTGCAGACACCTCCTGGTGATCCCAGCATGTACTTCTGGATGTATGGTTCATAAGAAGCTGTGTTCATCCTACCTCTCGGACTCTATTGCATTGCACCCCTTGCTCAAATGGCTCTCCATTTGTACACATCTCGAGAGCCACTTTAACAGGGAGATTATCATGTACTGTATGAAGCTTCATGAGCGATCAATTAAATAGCTATTCGACATAAGGGACACTTTTGCTAAACTGGGAGGAGAAGCTCTGTTTGACCAACCCAAGAGTATTGTGAAGGGTGACATTCCCTGGGCATTGAAAATGTTTCTATTATGGTAAGAGGCCATGGGAGAGGGACAAGAACTCGAGAAATCTCCAGTGCGTGCCCATGCGCAGATTTTAACAGGGTACATCATGGGACCAAATCTGATTAACATACAGCTAGCAGCTTGAAATTCTTGTTAAATGAAAAAAAATGCTATCAATTATTGCATTCCAGGTGGTGCCCCAGGCCTGGATATATTACCCAATGATTTGTATAGGGAGAATCCAGAAATCTGGGGGCTGTCCATACATTTGCTCTCTAACACTATCTTAGCTGGTATGAACATCTCCCTTCATGGAAACTAGATGAAAATGTAACAATATTTAAGAAGGGTGATCAGGCTAAATCAGGCAAATATAGGCCCATTAGCCTGATTGATTCTATTCAGAAACATTTTTGTAAGCAAGTGTTGGGGCATCTTCAAGCTTGGATCAGTGAAGAGATTGTGTTCTCAGACTCGCAGGCAGGCTTTAGATCTATCATGAGCACCATAGGTCAGGTCTTTCGATCTGTCTGCATCTATTGGAAGGAGGAAATTATCAGCAAGGGCAAACTTTTTGTTGCCTTTGTTGATCTTTGATCAGCTTTTGATATGCCCCCCCCCCCAAGATATGCTATGGAGAGTGCTCAAGGAAATGGGTGTACTGTATTGATCCGGGTGTAAGATGGGGCGTGTCTTCGCACCAATGCTGTTCACCTTATATATTAATGGTGTAGTTGTGTACCTGAACAAGGACTGGTGTGATGCATACAAAATGTTGTGGTGAGCAGCCTGGAGCTTAATAACTCCAGGACCAAATGTATGATTGTTTTCTTTGCAGAAGGCAACATTATGTCAGAAACATATGTTGGTGGGAGATATACTCTTAGATGCAGTGACCAAATTTGACTACTTAAGCAGAAAACTCACAACAAAACCTATGCTGATCGGTTTTGTATGGTGTAGTTATAGGGTAGTTTCAAAACCCAGAGCCTGTCTACAGTGGATCATACATTTCTTAAATCTTTATTAAATCTCCCAGTGAGCACTCAATTGATCCTCAACGTGTAAGCCAGTTCCCATGGCTTTGTAAATTAACGGCATTACCTCAGAGGAAGAGCCTTGATACATTCGGAGTCTCTCCTGAGACCCTGTGTTCTATTTCAAAGGCTAGCATTAAAACCATCTTTTGGGAGAATGTTGCATTAGATAACATTCTGCAATGTAAGGGGCCACTATCTGTTGCTTTCATTGATTGTAAAACCAGGTAATTGTATGAAAATACTTTTGATGATATTGTCCCCCCATTTGCAAGAAAGGTATACCTTCAATTCAGATATGGATCTTGACCTCTACAAAATATTTATGAAAAAATGGCTAAAAGAAATTGTCAGTGCTGATGGCCTTTGTATGGGCTGTCAAACGGGCCCTGAATTACTCATCCATGTATTTTTTTCTGTCCGTTTTATAAACACCTACGTATCCTAGTGGATTGTTCCCCTTTGTAGAAATTTAGATACAAGGAAGTGCCAGGAGGCGTTCAGAATATTACAAACTGATACAAGTCAGATTGTCATCTTTTGGCTGGCTAAGTTCATAAAGACAACATGGATAAGGCGTGTGAAGCATGTATACATTAGCTTCTTTTTTGCTCTTTAACTTTTTTATTGTGGATCTAACTTCCTCTTGATGCTGTTGTATTGTTGACAGATATTCCCTAGTTTTCTGTGGAGATGTTTTATTTCACACATGATGGTATATTAATCTATTTCACTAAACAGAATTTTAAATGTTTATAGAGGAACTTTATTTCTCATTTGCTGTTATTTTATTAGAAGGGTTTTTTTTAAATATGACTCTTTTATGTATATGTATATACTTTGCAATTTATTATTGCACTTGTTTTATTTTTTAAGTATGCGTTGTGTTGTGTTATACTTTTATGATCTCAAGGGATCAAAATAAAGTTATTTAATTGATTGATTGATTTCTTAATGTACATAATGGGCACCATCAGTTTCTTCTCGCTAGATTTTCATTCAACTAAATACATCTGTTGTTGGCCCTAACTTGACCCAGTAAAGGGAATAGACACAGATTGTTTTTGGCACATGTTATTTTTTCTCCAGTCAGGATCTTACTGATTTTATGTTTTTCAGTGGTTTCTAGGATGCTTCCAGTGAGACGTTTTTGTTACCTCTGTTGAAATCTTTCAGTTTTGTTCAGGTCAAGTCCACTTTTAGATTTCTTCAGTTACTTCCAGATGCCAGACTAACTTTGTCACGACAAATCATAAACCTTGGGCCTAGTTCTTCAATGAGTCACTAAAAATGTTTTTCTATTGCCAGAGGCCCAACATAGCACTGTGGATATGTTGCATGAGGCTTTTGCTCTATTGTTTTTACCTGACATTTATCTATTGGTATATACATTATGAGCCGCATTTAATCAGATAGTTTTATTTTTTTAGTTTGCCATACACATGATTTCCTGTCCACTGTTATGACATTGTCTTTAAGGGGGCACAGATTAGGTGTTGCGGAAGAACCTAAGAATGAATTTCGATGGTTAATGAATTGTGTGAAATATTATTTTCACTGTGTCATTGGAAATGGTCTTATAATATAGCACAGTGGACCTGTTGTATGAGGTTTTTGTTCCATTGTTTTTATTTATTGTTTACCCATTGTCCAGACATAGGAGTTGTATTTCGTCTGACTGGATCTTTGTTTTAATCTGCCCTTCACTTTAATGATATCTTGTCGACTCTTCTGACTTGTTTTTAAAGGCAAGGATCATGAGTTGTGGGTGAATTTAAGAATAAAACATAATGGTTATTGAATTGTGTTTAACATTTCTCTTTTTTTGCCTTTTATTACTGTATGTTAGAGCATAATCTGTCATTTTTGTTATGCAATTGTATAGTCTTATTCAAGTCGGAATGCCGTTTTTTAAAAATTCAATTGGCCACCACTTGGCAAGCATGCATTTTATTTTTACAACCAAATACGATATGCAAAAAACTTTGACAAAACTATCAAAATAAAGATGTGATCAAATCGCTTAGATGGTCAAGGCCCTTGTACAGAAGTGCACTCATTGTCAGATTACTGTGCACAAGGTATCAGTAAAAAGTCCATTGATCCAGCGCAAACTCAATAAATGGATCAGGGATAAATATTCATCAACATCTCAAACTTTGGCCCATACACATTCACCCAAATCCCTGATGCGCTGAGGT
Organism: Lissotriton helveticus; assembly: GCF_964261635.1. Lineage (NCBI taxonomy): Eukaryota > Metazoa > Chordata > Amphibia > Caudata > Salamandridae > Lissotriton > Lissotriton helveticus. Next base: position 946,071,804 of record NC_136063.1, read on the forward strand.
CAAGTTTGTTAACTTTACTCCAATTTTCTCTTGTTACTTAGGCACAAAATATAAACATCCTGTAAGTTTGCATATGGAAAAATTAGTAACCGGCTTTTCATCTACTTGGTCGATGGACCAATTAGTTGAAGAGTTGATGGCAATGGTAAAATAAAATGTATTTAGAAACTTAACTAAAAATAACCACAGACTCTTAATAAGATTTAATAATTGTATCTAGTAATAATAAATGGTCATAACGACATCATTCTTAAATTCAAACACTGGAAACCTCAAGAGAGAGAGAGCACCAATCTAATCATAGTAACAATGGAAATATCATTTCAAGTATACGTTGGAAAGAGTGGATAGATGATGAGACATTAGATGCATGTAAATTATATCGATTTTTATACCAACAAAATAGGAGGGATAGATGAAGAGGCAAAAGGTACAGAGACAAGAATTTGACAACATAATATTTTCTGAAATGCCAAGTTAGATAAATTACAAACCCAAAGGATCTGTAAGGGAAAACCACTACCCACGCTTATGAAGCAGTGGGAGACCCCTGAACCAAGAGTCAGGGATCAAAGACTCAAGAACCAGGAAAGGGACAGGAACAGCTAGGCCTCTCAGCAAACCGACGAACAGCGACGCATCCCTCTCTCGGACACCTTCAGCCTAAGCGACCTAAACCACTCCCCTAAAGCACTTATTCTTATACCCTAAAAGTACATGTCTATCCTACAACAGTTGCCAAACTCATATTTTCTACCTAAGGGATTGGTTGAGTTCTAGGGGTGGGATGTCACCCCACTATGAAATAATCTACCTTTGACTACACCATTGTTCATAATCATTTTTATACAGTCATCAATACAGCTTCTCTCTCATGAGTACACATGTACCAATTAATTGTACATTTTATTAAATTGAACGACTACAGGATCTGTTCCCACGATGACACTGGCTTTAGCTGGCTTTTAACGTTTTGTCCTTCACCAGGTCAGGCTTTCTCAGCTTTGCTCAGCAGTTCAGTTGCGTGGTTACATAGGGGCCGATTATGATGGCGGACGGACCTGAGTCCGTCCGCCACCATAGAGTAGGAGGGAACATCCGCATGGCCTGCGGAGTTCCCTCTTGTGCAATTAGGATGTGACCGCCACCCTGGCGGTCACATCCTCTATTTTTACCCGTTGCGGCGGGTGCGGCTTCAAGCTGCATCCACGCAATGGTAAAAATGCATAAACTGCATTTGTATGCAGAAAGCGGCAGGCCCCTTGCTGTGCCTGCCGATTACTGCATACAAATGCAGGGGGGTACCATAGGTACCCCCCATGTGCACCCCGCACTCCCCCTTCACCCAGGGGGCCCGCAACGGGCCCCCGCAGTGAAGTTACACATGTTTTTCCACGGCGGAAAACCCGCTGCGGAAAAGCATTGTTCACAGCCCATCCTAATATGGCTGACGGTGTCTGAGAGACACCCTCACCACATTAGAGCTTTTCCGCCGTGGTTGTAAGCCAACCGCTGCAGAAAAGCTGCGGACGGAAACCAGGACCCACCAGCCATCCTAATGTGGCGGTGGGTCTTTGGTGGGTCCACAGAGGATTTTCCGCATCCTCCGGGCTGGCGGTGGTTTCCGCTGGTCCAGAGGATGAGGAAAATCCTCCATCGTAATAGGCCCCATAGTTTCTGCTTGCACATAATTCCACCCGCCCTCGGTTAGGCTAACTTTAAGAAATGGAGGACTCATCCATCACTAAAAGAACGGAAAACAGACATTTATTAATTATGTGACAATGAAATTCTCACTTTTTACCACCCACTTTAGCTCTTCTTCATTATTAACAGTTCGCCTAGCATAGCATAAGCTGGAAAACTGCATTATTTATTAGGATAAAGCAACACACACCATGCATTTTACTAAATACACATTCGGCCTTACCATGCAAATCCTTTTAATTTGCTCTAAGCACAAGATTATTACATTTCCGGGTATTAACGCAATCATTCTGGTTAGTTCATGCAATTTGCAAAGCAAGTTTCCCTCGTGTAGTGTAAATGTGCACATTAGTTGTTCTAACACTACTTACGGTTAGTACGTATTATAGGGTGTTCAATTGAATAGGTTTCTTTTGCAAAATACTATTCCATCACCATCATTCATAGTGCGAGACTGCCAGTAGGGGAAGCTGGATAACCATTGTTGCCTGCTGTATGATGTGGTGGACAGGAGAAAAGTTTGATTTCCATTTGAACAGAATAATGGATTAAAAAAGCTGACCGAAAACACAATATATAAGATTATACATTTGTAGTGTTATGTGTTTAAAAAAAAAACATTAGGCTGGCTGGACAACTAATGCGGGCTCATACAAATGTGAATTCCAAACAATCAAAGAACATTTTGTAGAAAAATTAATTTTTAGAATGTCAAAAAAGGAGGAAAATTAAAAAAATTGCATGCACTAGTATTAAATACTGGTTACAGAAAGTGATAAGTAATTGTAAAATATACCATAAGGAACAATTAATATAAAAGATTGAATTTCAAGTAATGTTGCAAAGCAAAATACACAGTTCAGTTTGCAGGAGCTTCTTTTCTATTTCTGGTGAGCCCTGGTGGTGAAAAACAGCACAAGTAAGTCAGGTAAGGGAAAGGGGAAGAAACACAGGATGTCATGGAAGGATGGAAGAGAGTAAAAAATATATACTATGTGCGGGGATAGAAAGGGAAGAAGAATTAGAAACAATAGTGCAGCGGGTGAGAAGGGGAGGGTAGAAAGAAAGAGTAAGAATTATGCATGTCATTCTTTAGTAAATACAAACTTTTAGAGAATAACTTAAATATAACAGCCACTTACATAATTAGATTCTAACATTTGGCGAATTAATTTATAGTGGAAATTTAGAGGAAGCTGATAGGAAGCCTTAACATTGGTTTTGTATAGGTTTATTTTTTATCACAGATCACATGCAACCGCTGATTGAACGCATGTTAGCCATTTTAAAGAAAGTATTTAAGCACGATTTTAGGATGCTGTTCTATCTAAAGGAAACAGAACGAGATTATGCCTTTAAATTCAACTGAAGCTGCAGAAATTAGTTTGGAGATTTTCTGGCATCAGGTATATTATTAAGCTTTTGCAAGAGTGTGAAGACAATTGAAAAGGGGTAAATTTACACGACACACATTGCTCTGCTCGCCGAGATAACGTAAAAGAGCAAGAGTTGGGTAATTAAAATGCAATAACAAGCACTTAATGTTACACTGTACAGTATATCAAGCATAATATAAACAGAAGAAAACGGAATAGAGGGAGAATTATACTGCTGCAATTAGGAACTCTTTTAGATCAGGCACTACACTTGTTTTTTTTTCTTGCAAATGTATTCATTAGTTAGATATTACTCTCTCAATTAGTACTGTTGGTAGTGTAACAAGTTGGGCAAATGGGCTACATCATTACCAATTACCACTCTCTCTTGATAGCTTAAGGGTATGATTGTAGACTTTTATTTTGCACCTACCTTGAATTAAGGTGTGAAAACATCACCTGAGGGAGTATATTCCAATTCTGAGTACCAGGATCTGAGGAGATTTAGGCTTACATATTTTAAACAGGGTAAGGACGTCGGTGTCATACACTCAGGAAAATTCTACACCAAGGAGGCAATTGGCTGAGAAAAACATGGAGAAACAGGAGCATTCTTGAAAATCTCTGACATGAATAGATTACATTGTGCAAACCAGGGAATTTTGGTAAATCGCCACATTTTTTGAAATGTACATAATTCTCTGATGAGATTCCATGGTGTGTGCAATTACTACTGATCTGAACTGGCTCCTAAATTATAAGACTGTTGGGTGTGGATTAATAATTTATGAGAATATGTCATGATAGCCTTTCTTTGAGCACTATGTAGCAGTAATCTGGTTCTATTCGACTACATGTGCTTGAGTTGTGCAGCAATGTTTAAACACCATTACTGTTAGATACTGATGGAAGGGCAAGTAGTAGCTGGTACAATAAGGAAGTTGTAACGGATAACCGAAGAGGTGCAGGAACTTGGCACGGGTGTATCACAATGTGGTACTGTCCTTCAACACTTTTAATCTTAAAAAAAAATCCTTAATACTTATGTAAAAAGTGATGTTCACAACCTTCATATTGTGTAGTCATCACCGTATATATGCAAATCAAACTGGATTTCTATAGCGCTGCTTATCACCCATGAAGGAGCTGGGGGTTGCAGCTGCTGGGTGTAGTTAGTCAAACAACCAGGTTTTCAGACTTTTTCTGAATTCCTGCAGAGTGGGGAAGGTCCAGAAGTGGAGGGGGATGCTGTTCTAGGTCTAGGTGGCCAGGCTGGAGAAGGAGCAGCCTCCACTTCTGCTTCAGTGGAAGCGGGGAATGTGGGCGAAGGCGGTGGAGCTCAGTTGCCTGAGGGTTTGGTGGAAGGTCAACCTGTGGCTGATGTAGGCTGGTAATTGATTGTGCAGGGCCCTGCAGGCGTGTGTTAGCATTTTGAACTGGCACCTTTTGTGGGCGGGGAGCCAGTAAAGCGTTCTGAGGTCATGGATGATGTGGGTCCACCTTGGGAGGTCGAGGACAAGCCTGGCTACTGTGTTCTAAATGGGCTGAAGTCTGTTAAGCAGCTGTGAGGTGATACCCATATAGAGGGTGTTGCCATAGTCCAGGTGGTTGGTGATGAGGGCCTGCGGGATGGTGCCTCTGGTGATGGTGGTGAGCCTTTTGTGGATTTTCCAGAGCATGCGGAGAGTGGGGAAGCAGGATGTGGATACTGCATTTATCAGTTTTTTCCTTTTGAGACTGCTGTCAAGTATGATGCCTGGGTTAATGGCATGCAATGTGGTTGTGGTTGAGGGTCCCAGATCTGCTGGCCACCAGGAATCATCCCACGGGGATGTGTTGCTCGCAAAGATGAGTACCTCCCTTTTGTCGATATTGAGTTTGAAACAGTTGTATTGCATCCAGCTAGTGATGCTGGTCATGAACAGGTGGAAGTTGGACTTTGTGTTTGTGTGGTCTGCAGAAAGAGAGAGGATTATCTGAGTGTCATCAGCATATCATATGATATTCATAACCTAGGCCTTGACCAGGGTGGCCATATAGGTGTTGAACAGAGTGGGGCTAATTCGGGACCCTTAGTTGATGTCTTAGATGTTGTCCTTCAGGCCTGAGGTGTAGGGTGGAAGACGGACAATCTGGCCTCTCCTGGTGAGGAAGGCTGCAATCCATTTGAGTATATACCCTTGAATCCCCATCTGATGGAATCTTTTTAGGAGGGTGTAGTGGGAAACAGTGTTGAAGGCTGCTAAGAGGTGGAGGAGGATCAGGGCTGCGGTTTCTCCCTGGTTTAGAGGAGACCTGATTTCATCAGTGGCTGTGATTAGGCAGTTTCTGTACTGTGATTTGAGATGAACCTAGATTGGGATAGCTCCAAAGGTTGTTGTTCTCTAGGTGGTAGGTAAGTTGGTGGTTGATTGCTTTCCCAGAAACTCAGCAGGGAAAGGGAGCAGGGTAAATGGCTGCTAATTCTTGAGCTCTTCTGGGTCTGTGGGTTGACATCCGTGTGTTTCCATTCCACTGGGAAGATGGCAAAGATGAATGTGGTGTTGAGGATGGAGGTGAGTTATTTGCTGACAGTGCTTTTTGCCATGTTAAACATGCATTGTGGGCAGGGGTCCCTGGGTACTTCTGAGTGGATAGAGCTCATGATGGTGGAGGTGATCTGCATGGCGAGTTGGTCCCAAGCTGTAATCCTTGGGTTTGAGTGGGAGTCAGTGAGGTTGGAGAGGCTGTGGATGCTGTTGATGGGTGTGTGGGAGTTGAAGTGTTCATAGATGGAGGGGATTGTGCTGATAAAGGAGTCTGCTAGGGTGTAGCAGAGATCTTGAGGGGGGTGACAGTGTTCTTGGTTGACGAGGGGTTGGAGACCACTTTGACGATGCTGAAGAGTTCTTTGCTGTAGATGAATCTGGCTTTAAGGTGGGCCGTAAGGGTGTATTTTCTAGCATCTTTCAGGCATTAGTAGTAGTTGTTGAGAGCCAGTTTAAAGGTGGCTCAGCTGTTTGGCTCTTTGCTTGCATGCCAGATCCTTTCCAGTCATTTGCAGTTGCGTTTGGTGGATTTAAGTTCTGGGATGAACCAGCTGGTGTGTTTGGTGGGTCTGCCTGGCTTGGCGGGTTTAAGAGGGGGCAACAAAGTTGGCATCTTCAGTGATCCATGAGTTTAAGTTTTGGATGGCCAGCTCAAGGTTGGAAGTGGTTTCCGGGGGAGAGGCTTCAAGGGTGCTGGTCCATAGGTTTTTAGTTACCTTCTTCCAGCTCCAGTGGGACGTCCTGGTCTGGTTGGTGGGGGCGTCAGGGATGGTTGTGATGGAGAAGTGGATGATCGAGTGGTCAGACCGAGCAATTTTAGAGGTAGAGCTGTACCTTATTTTGTTGACTGTGAAGGTGGGGTCCAGTATGTGCCTGACGATGTGCATAGGTTTGGTAACAAGTTGGGAGAGGCAAAGGTTGTTCATACTCTCAAGTACATTGGCTGTGTTGGGATCATTGGGGTCATCGATGTGGAAGTTGAGGTCTCTGAGGAAGTTGAAGTTCTTGGAGTTGATGGCTAGAGGGGTGATGAAGTTGAAGATGATCTCACAGAATGAGGGGTGTTGGCATGGTGATCTGAATGGGAGGGTGCCTCTTGCAATTGGTGTTGAGTTGGAACTTGAGATATTCCATGATGGGAGTTGTGCATTCTGTGGCAGCTGTGCAGAGGTGGGATTCTTTGTAGATAACGGCTATTCCATCTCTGTGTTTATTGATGAGGTCCTGGTGTGTGATCTTGTGTCCATTTGGTGTGGTGGTGGCAAGGTCTGGTGCTGATGTGGTGTCCTGGCTCAGTGGTGGTGGGCGGGGGCCCGTGGGCAAGAGATATGACATTGCAGCAGAAGAGGCATTGTCGGCAGAGGCAGCTTCTTGACGCTGGTGTAGCTGTGGGTGGGTGGCGGTCAAGGGGTACTGGCACTATGTGCGGTCCAGGGGCAGACGGACACAAACATACATTGTATCCTCTAAGTGCAGTTGTTGGAGGTATCGATGTAATCACCTCTTTTGAAGTAAATAGTAGTTCTGAATGTAACCTTTTTTAGGATTTTCATAGATATTCTGTAAATGTATTATTCTAGTATTGTATTTTGTTAGACCTTGCATCATTGGCGTGGGTTTCCCCTGTATTTTTGCCTTGCCTCCTGTTATTTTGCTGTGTGTTGGACTTTGTTTTTCTGGTACTTTGGGTACTTCGCCACTGATGTTCAGTGCCAAAGTGCAAGTGCTCCCTGTAAATTTTAGTTAGCGATTGGTGATTCCATGATTGGCATATTTGATTTACTAGACAGTCCCTAGTGCAGTGCACTGTGTGTGCCCAGAGCCTGTAAATCAAATGCTGCTAGTGGGCATGCCCCACTGATTGTGCAACCCACATAAGCAGCCTGTATATGTAAAAAAAAGCCCTACCACTGCAGTGTCTGTGCTCGGTTAGATACTGCCATGTCAACTCTAACCTTCCCTTTTCCTACATATGAGTCACCCTTAAGGTAGGCCCAAGGTACCCCTATGGGCAGGGTGCAGTGTTGGTGAAAGGTAGGACATGCCTTGATTTGTACGTCATGTCCTGATGGTGAAATACTGCCAATTTATTTGTTCACTATTGAAAGGCTATCTGTCCCATAGGATAGAATGGTAGTTTATTTATAACACCTTATAAATATAACTTCCCATTGGGACAAGATGGGAAGTTAAAGTTTAGTATGCCTGAACTCAGAATATAAAGATGCATGTTTTAGTGAGGATGATTTGTACATTCTGTGTTTGAAAATACCACTTTTAGAAAGTAGGTATTTTCTTGCTTAGCCATCCTGTGTGCCTCAGCTAGGTTTGTGTATTGGCTGTCTGGCTTTGGAGTGAAAGGGGCTGGGGATGTGCATTCTGTTCAGACAGCCACTTGAGGGGTTGAGGTGTGTCCTGCCTTCCAGGGTGAGTCAGGGCTGGGCTGACTAGACCTGGGCTGCATTCGGAGTCGGGGGAGAAGATGTCTTTCACGCCTAATTGGGCCTGGTCTCCACCTTCTGCCAGGAAGCTGCACCGGAGAGGACAGAACAGGTTTTGACTGGCAAAGAGCTTCTCTGCCACTAGAGATCAAAGGAATTCATGCTATTAAAAGGGGGACCCAGACCCCTGAACTTTAGAATATTTCTGGAATTAAAGAGGAACCTTTGCCGAAGAAAAGAGCTGGAGAAACTGACGAGTAGTACTGCCCCTTTGGTGTGTGCTTTCTGGGGTTTTCCTGCAGTGGCTGCTTCTGCCAAGAAAATGACAAGGACTTTGCTGTGTGCTTTGTCCCCTGCTTGAGGAAGATCTCCAAGGGCTTGAAGTAGAGCTTGCCTCCTGTTTTGAAGTCTCAGGGAAACAAAGACTTCATCCGCAGCTCCCCTGAACTCCCTTGCTGGGAGTTCTGACCTTCCAAGTGGTGCCTGTTCCTTTGTTTAGCCTCTGGAGGTTGTTCCTGCTGTTGGGAACTGGAAAGCAATGCATCATGATCTGTTTCTGACTCATCACCACACAACGTGAAGAATTTCCACGCATCATTGTTGTGCCGCTGAAGAAACCGATGCAGCGCCTGCCCAGTTCAAGAAATCACTGCACGCTGCATTGAGTGCACCAATCTACGAAGGCAGAGATCGCTGCACTGATTCTAACGTAGGCCCTGCTGTGTGGCTTTAAGAACCAACACATCGTGGGACCACGGCCGCCGCATCGAGAACCGATGCATGCCGGATCCTCACGGATTGCACCGGGGATTGTGAATCAAAAAGGACACTGGGGCCGCAGTAAGACACCGATGCATCACCTCCCCACACAGTAAGAAACCGACCCATCACCTCCCTACACAGTAAGGAACCAACGCATCACCTCCCCTACGTAGCAGCAAGGAACCAACTCATCACCTCCCCTGGAGTAAGGAATCGATGCATCACAGTCCCTGCACGTAAGGAACCAACTAACACCTTCCCTGGGGCTGTTCTTGCTTTTCATTTTGACGCATCCAAGGTACTGTATTGAAAGTGTCGCATCTGCAATTTGCTTTGAACAAGACCTGTTTCTACCTTTTGAAAGTCATATTTTTATTACCGTATTGGTGATTTTTGTTGTTTTTGTCTTGTTTGGTTTAGATAAAGATTACTATTATTTTTCTAAATTGGTGTGGTGTCCATTTGTAGTGTTTTCATTGTATTACTTTATGTGTGCACAAATGCTTTACACACTGCCCGTGAGATTAGCCTGTCTGCTCGTGCCAAGCTACCAAGGGGGTGAGCAGTGGTTATTTTAGAAGGGTATCCCTCTTACCCTGACTAGGAAGAAGGGTCCCTACTTGCACAAAGGTACATACCTCTTCCAACTAGAGACCCCCTTTTCTAACGTATTTCAATATATAATCTGAAATAAATATAATGTCATAACTATTCTTTCAAAATATTTGTACAATGGGTATATATTTCCTAATGCTAAACTCAGTGGCAGCTCTGGATTTGCCATTTTACTTATTAGGCATTTCCCCAGGTAGCTGGAGTCATGGTAGGCTGGCTTTTTGCAGGCCCATAGCCATTGCTGGTACCTTTGCCACTCCATTCAGGTGTTTAATGCAGGAAGCACAGCAGGGACTTATAGATAGGGAAAGGAAAGAGAGAAAGACAAAGGTGAGAGATAGAGAGAGAAATAGAAATAGAAACATGAGGAAGGCGAGAGATCTGCGAGAGAGGGTGAAGAGAGAGTACTGAAGGAGAGAGATGGAAAATGCCTGGATAAAAAGAGATAGAGCGAAGGAATGGGGGCAAGGCTGATTTGAGAAGTTTTGCCAGGTCTCTTTTGGTTCCCTGTCCGACAGCACCTATGGAGTGTTATTTTTGCAGATAATATTTAGGACACAAAATTTATGTCAGATAGCATTTTGACTATGATATTATCTTACCTTCTTGTAAAAAGCATATAAATGGAAAATTGAGAAATGGACATAAACTCATAAAATAAAGCAAAGAGATGAACTGGCAAAAATCATTTAGGGTGGTAACTCATGCAATTATTCTCCATTGTGCTATAACAGATACTGGCAGGTAACAGGAAATTCAAGCCAGTCAGAGGTTGTCTATGCTTTGCTACAATGACTGAAAAATCTTAGAATGCAATTGTCTGACAGGTAGATATATTGTCTGTTACTTCTTTGGTGGCCTCGTTGATGACCCTTTTCTTATTATTATTTTGCAGATTTATATAGTATGAAGAGGCTCAAATGAGTGTCATGGTATTTTAATTAGAGCAGTTTTCTACTGCTTTCAAGCTTTTTACACAGCGGTAGTGTCCTAAATGGTTACACAAAAGAAGTGATGATTCATATTTAAGTTTGTTTGTATGTACATATGTGGTATTTCCATGTCACAAACATAGCCAAAAGGCAGCAGAGAGAGGTACATGATCAAAGAGAATCCTATAATCAATGAGTAAGAAGAGAGGAAGATGAGTTGGGGATGGTTAATGTATTGTGCAGTAGTGTTCTTTAAAGGGTTGAGTCTTCTACTCTTTCCTAAATTGGAGAAGCGCAGTATTGATCCTGATGGATATTGGGATATTGTTCCATATCCTGGGTGTTTAAATGGAAAAGGCCTCGCTGCCTTTTTTTCTCTTTAACGTGTCTTAGTCTGCAGTTTGATAGTGTCCTGGCTACAGATTTACTGAGATCCACCAGAGTTGGCTAGATTGTCTGCAAGATAAGCTGGGGTGCTGGTCGTGATAGATTTGTAAATGATGCAGCTGGTTTTGAATATAGTACATTAGTTCCAACAGAATGGGGGTGATATGATCATATTTCTTCAGTCCTTGAATGAGAAGTGCTGCAGCATGTAGGCCATTGAGTAGGGCATTACCATTATCCCAATGTAAGAGCTTGAGGGCTTGAACAGGAGATAGGAAATCAATTTCTGAAATAAATGGTTTGACTTCCTTTAGAAGAAAGAACTGGTACCAGGTTGTCTTTGTTTTGTGGGCAATGTGTTTCTTGAGGGTGAGGTTGGTGACCAGGTTGTACTCAAATGACTAGGCATTTGGTGAAAGCTGGTGGTGGAACCCATCAAAGTTCATGTCATTGAGCCAGGTTTGTACTGTACCTTGCTTATGATCCTTTGGCACATAACAGGAATTCTGTCTTATGTAAGTTGAGCTTCAGATAGGCACTGGACCTGCAGGTCTAGATGATGTGTAAGGAGTATTTGAAGCTTGGAATTTCTGAAGCAGAAAAAGCTTTAAAATAAAATTTTGTACCATCGTCATATTGGTGTATCTTGATGCTGTTATCTGTGAGGAAATTATTAAGTAACTTAATTTATAGTTGTTAGATGACAGGTGACAGTATGGAGCTCTAGGAGACTCCAAAGGTGATAGGGATCTTTTGTGACCTGGGCCCTTGCAAACAATATTGCATAATAAAAGAATATTCAAGAACAGTTTCAAAAGAAGCTTCACAAAACCAATAGATCCATAAGGTAGTGCAGTGAGTGCCCTGTTCTTTTATTATTATGTGAAGGCTTTCCTCTTTACCAAAGATGGCTGCCCCAAAATTGCATGACATTTCACACAATGTTGAGTGATGTACAACCTAGTAAGTTTTCTCTGCAATCTAAGCTTTCAGTTAGGGTGACGGAGAGCTTGCATTCAGTTATGATTTAGGATGCCTAGAACTAAGTGCAGGCTGGTACTTCAAATAATTTGATTCTCTGCTCTTGGCGAGCACCTGCCTACCCAGGCCCCATCAATGGTGTGAACCCATTTGTCTTGCAGCGCATCTTACATGAGGTTTCATTGTTTACTGCCACAGGTGCAATAGACATCTCTTGATGCAGGGGCCACCAGCAAAGCTGTAAGAGTTCCATATGTGACCCAAAGTTTCCAATGCTTTGCCAGGGCTGAATCAATGAGGCAGTGCACAATTAAAAGTACGTATGCAGCTAATTTTCCCTAAAGACAGCTCTTACATTGAAAGTTACATTTTGACTAACCCTCAAGAAATGATAGTAATAATACTACCACTATTTCTTCAAGGTCACTATTACTACTACTAACTACTAAAAATAAAAATAACAGCTTGATTTTATGGCACACTCAATACAACACCTCCGTGATTTCAAATCATTGTAATTAACAGGTGCTACCTGTTTCCAATCTAATGGTATTCAATGTATGATCTTTGCAGTTTTCAAGAACTACATCTCTGAAAATAAAAAAATAAAAAACGATATTGGGGAAGCAAATTTTTACATCAACCTTAATTAAAAAAATTACCTACAATTGATTGAGCAGAGAAATTCTTTAAAATATGTATGCATATGAAGAAATTAAATTTATGAGTCATTGTTCACCAGTCTATTGAATGAAAAGTAGCTATTTTGCTGCAATGCTTACTGTTAGGTCAAATGTGGCTATTTTCCTACTATCGTTTTAAAGAAGAAACAAAGATAGAACATATGTCACTGCCCACTGATGCTTCACAATACTTCAAAGAAGGAGCAGCACCAATATCTGAGGGCGCTGACAATGATGTTCATATCACTCAAGGGACAACACCACGTCCAACAATATCCTAGCTTTGGAAGATTGTTATGCTTTCACCAGGATCTAAAATAAACACAATTGTACTATACTGGCACTATACATGCAAGTGATGATCTTCAAAGTCTTCCAGCAGAATATTTCAAGTAATTTTACTGGACAAGGTGATTCCATTGGAGTAGTGATGTTCCACCATGTCATAACACATCACAGGCGACAATATACTTAGTTACTGGGCTGGCAGATCCAAAAGAAGAGCATGTTGTTGCAGTACCACGTTCATCCACTAATAAGACAGTCAAAGGTGATCTCAGACACCCAAAGCCAGAAAAAGGAAAGCCAGAAATGCCTAACAGTGTTAACCAAGCCTGGAGAATTTCAGCATTATTTGGAGTGGTTCCGGTCATTAAGAAGGAGAAACTGTGAACAATCTTTACTGCTCATAATTACTGTTCATATTGATTCTCCTGATTGTCAAAACAGTTTTTAAAGTTATGCAAATGAGAAAACTAGAGGTGCGGAGGGCAGCATTAGAGGGGCAAATAACTTCTAAGCAGAATAAATCATCCTCGTCATAGTAATCATTACGTTTTATATCGGATTAGTCTCCTGTCCTTGGTTACCTCATGATATAGTATAACAGAGCCAATTTTATTTTGTTGCCATTGAAAAGAGACAGAGAGCAACAGATGATTGTAATCACTATAGTCTGTTGATCTAATTCAATATGACAAAAAATTACAGTCTCTAGATACAAAAATGTAACCAATGAAGCTCGACCCCAACCAATATATTTTGTGGTACAAGTGCCACTATTGCCATAAGCCTCAGGAGCATTAAAGGTTCTTCTCAAACATCAAATGTGTGAGAAAGTCTGCCATCTATCATGCTTACCATTGAAGAAAACACACATCTTTCTAGAATTATTTACCTGGAAATGTTCATATTTAAATACCAGGCCTAGAATTGCATTCAAGTATTCATCTAAATCAATAGAACAATATGAATTGGAGGTACAGATAATAGGTGTCAAATAGTTGTTAAAAAAAAGTATACATCTAATAACATTATCAACAATATTAAAGACAAAATCCTCACTGTTACATTTCAACAATAAAATATTATTAGCCCAATCCTGCCTAATTTTCAGAGCCTGAAAATATAAATAGTCAGAAGGTAAAGCAGTAACTTGACAGTATAAGGAAACTACCACTCAGAAAAGGAGGCCCCCTTATCTCTCCCAGATGTTACGGGGGAGCAAGGATTGCATAGGTGGCGTAGCTCTCAAGATAATGCTCCATGGTAGCTGAAGTCTCTTCAAGTAAATGAATCTTATAAGATCTTACAAATGCAAGCCAGTTTTTATTTCACATTTTGGAGGGAATCCCATCAATGTTCCACCATACCGGATTTTTCACTGTTTGATCACCTGGTTTTTGACCATTTACTGTGGGGGTGCCTCATAACCTGTGACTCACCCACGGTAAACTCATGGTAAAATGGACTGTGCATGTTTACATCCAGTGTCCGCCTTTTAAGACAAGTGTTACAGCAAACAAATGATGGACGGAAAGCTGACAATGCAAACATTCTCCCCCTGTCAAAAGATCTGGGTTAAATCCATCATTCCTTTGCCCACTATGCCACCCCAGTTTGGATCCAGCCATATGCAAATCAGTCTTGACCCTGTGCCCCAGGGGAACAGTCCAGACCGAACTGCCAGGCCAGGTCCTCCCTGGCCCAGAAACAAGCATCCTGGGACCGGTTTTAGGGTATGTCACCCTTCTTCAGCCAGGCTAGCTTGAATCCAGTGGCACAGTGAGCAAGCGACCCACGTCTGGGCATACCCATCCCACTTAGGGAGAAACGTGTTACAGCAAACAAATTTATGGACGGAATGCTGCAAGGGTAAGGGGCACTTGGCTGGTTACATGTAAACATGTGTGCCGATGTGTGTGCAGATGTGTGAGGGCTGTGTCTGAGACACTCCTGTAATGTGCTTCCCAGGAACTGCGCACGAATAGCCTGGTATAGAAGGGGCTCTGCAGGGTTGGGTACATACCCGGAATAGGCCTCATATTGTGGGTGTACACAGATAGGGAAAGTCAGTGTGCTTTACTGTCTTGTCTGCAGTGGCATTCCATTATACACTATGGGGAAGGCTACCTTAGGGTTTAGCTCTACTTCCGCTTGGTTCCCCTTGTTATGACTCCAGGGTCAGACCAATGTATTGTGTAACCTGTGTGAAAAGAACCATTCTGTAATGTCCAAAGTCATATCTGTACAGCTTATGGGTAATCCAGGAATGCTATGTTTCTCTGGCTCTACTCAGGTTCAGAGCCCAGGCCTTTTGCCACCCTGCTGAGATAGGTTCATTACTTTTCTCTCCGGCGAGAGGAAAAAAGGCCTCCCCCATAAAGGGAGCAATTAACCTTGATTAGATCAGCTCCTGCATCAATCAGGCAGCTGTCATCATGTGCTAGTAAGAGGGCCAGCCCAAGGCCACTAAACAAAGGGAGGAAGCTCAGACCCTGAAGCCAAACCAGGTGAGGGCCTCTTTGAGGTTTTGCTGGGGCAAGCCCTAGCAGTGATGTCAGTGAGGTGTGGAGCTGAGACCTCCAGAGCACATGTGGTTAGTGACTCCTGGGTGAACCCATCTTGAAGTAACCCAGAAGACTGTGAAGGTAGGTTGAAATGGGCAGGTAAGGGATGTGGCATCTCAGGATGGGCCAGTTTAGCACGCTTAAAAGTCTTGGAAAGGGGAAGAGGTCTCGCTTGGTTGTGTTTCTCTGCTGGACACTGGGACTGGAGGCTGTGGCCAAGGAAAATTGGAAGGAAGAACCCCCTGACTGTCATCTAGACGAAGGACTTTGACTGTGATTGACCCTAGGACCAGTGGGGGCACTCTCCCAGGACCAGGGACACTGGTCACCTCACACCCCCTGAAGACCAGTTGGGGAATAGCCTGAGCATCTGAGCAATGAAGGAGAGAAGCCCAGAGGAAAAGAAAGGAGGAAGGCTGGTGCAGGGAACCAGTAAATCCACCTCTCTGCAAAGGGCATCATGTTTGAAGCTTTTAGGCCTGAAGGAAGTACTCCAGGTTGCTAAAGCTCTCCACAAGGAGCAAAACAAGACCAAAATTGTCAAAATCAGCCCAACTGGACCGAGCTATGGCTTTTTGAAGTTGGGCAACCATTGACATTTTGCCAAGCAGGCAACAAAGGACGTGGGACTCCGCCATCATAATGCAGCTTGTCTGCGGGGTGAGCCAGGGCCTGGAAGCTGCCCTGTAAAGAAGACGTTATTAAGAGAGCACTGTTGCACCCCCTCACGATGTGAGCAAGGGGCCCAGAACCTAATCCCTGGGCCGGTGAAGTCGAGGTTATGAGGCAGTGCTGTCTCATCCCCCGCAAAGTCAGGAGGGGGTCAAGGACCTCATCTCTGGGCCCTGAAGAAAAAGAAGGTGCAGTACACTATTGCGTTCCCCAGTGTGAGCAGGGAGAGACCCAGGATCCCATCCCTGGGGCCTGGGAATCCGGGAGAGGAAGGGGGAGTGCCACCATACTCCCTCCACATGACTGGCCCTGCCCGCTCCCTGTGTCTGGGAGGAGCGGGAAGAATGTGACTGTCAGCTCCCACAGAAGCACTCTAGAGTCCTAGACGCACAGGGAGCCAGCCGGGGCAGCCAAGGGTGGGCTCCCCGAGCTGCCTCCCACTGATGAAGGCTGCCCACAGAGTGCCCAATGGGACTGCATGCCCTGAACAATGAAAGCACTGTGCACACCATCCAACAAAATAAGAAAATGAAGGAAAACAAGGACGCGTCTCCACCCGTGCGGTACCCATAATGCCGTGCAGGGTTTGCCTGCATTTTTTAAGGAAATACTACTGGCTTTTGACATGTGGTGGCCCTAGGAGAACGGGGTTACCTCCAAAGGGATGCTAAAGTGTAGTGGGAGCTGCAGGAAAGTGCACCCTCCACTCAAAGGAATTACCAGGGTCGCCACCCTAAGTGGGGTGAGACTCTGAAAACATAACTACCCCCAGGATTTCTGTAGAATTTCAAGAACTCCTGGTTGCAGCTGTGGTTCTTCAGCTTGGAGAACTACACTCTCTAGGGGCAGAGACTATGGCTCCAGTACTTGTGGTTTGAAGTTGTGCAATGTGAGTGTTCATGTTAGCAGACACACGTTAGGGATGAACTGTGGTAATTGCTCATTTATGTTATTATAAATCTGATGCTGTTGAGGGACTATGTTTAAAGTGCAGTGTTTTATGTTAAAAGTTTATTAAAAGTATATGCTGCAAACATCATCTAGGAGTAAACGTCTATAATTACATAGTATTGTAAATATACATCTGAGATCCTTTACAGGCGATGTATATCTTGCGTTATTCACCTTAAAACTCATGCTTAGTCCACAACTCACTCAGATATGCATAGAAATAGCCTTCTGTGAATGCTTTAATGAAATAATGACACTGACAATTCCTCATGTTCAAATGTATATATGCCTTATTGACCATATTAAGGGTGTTCATTCAAAGTTATGCTCAATTATTGCAATTTCATACAAGTAAATGTTTTGACATGTAGTTTGTGGATCTAGATCTCCCTTTGGGAGAGGTAAGAGTGATTGCACAATGTCATCAAGAAGAATTTGCATCAGCTTGTGTATACTTGAAAATTGCTCCATAGTACTGAGTAGTGTGTGTGTATTAAATGTACTTTTTCCTTTTTCAGAAGAAAAAGCACAGAATAAACAATCCTTTATTGAGTGTTATTTTTAGGTATCTGTGAATAGTATAACTAGCCCACACCATCTGCATTGAGTTGTCCTTGGACTGCTCTGCTTAGCTACCCTGTGAGAGTCAATTACTTCAATGGGGTGTTTGGGGGCATATTATTAAGGAGGGCGATAAGAGATTATCACCGCTTTAGCGGCCGGTTTCGGCCACTAAGCGGCAATAATTCTATTGCCCTATTAGCAAGCTGACGCTAACAGCAGTTAGCGTCAGCTTGTAGGCGATAGCGAGCGGTTTGGGGCCCGCTTTGCAAGTCAGCGATATTTATCGCTAATGAAATGCAAAGTGGGCGTGCCCAACCTGTTAGCGACTGAAAGCAGTCGCTAACATCGCTATCGCCTATTATCAACAGGCGTAGCGATGAAAATATTCGCGCTAAGCGCGAATATCTCCAAAACCTAATGCCTGCTCAGACCAGTTCTTAGCCTGTATATCCAATGGCAGGTGGAAATTCAGGCTAAGTCCCTGTTAGCGATAATGCATGAATATCGCTGGATTTACAGCGATATTCACGCATTTCGCGGCTATCGCCGGCCATTTTATCGCTTCAGAGGGAAATGTTGCTAATAGCACGTTATCTCTGCTATAAAATCCGGCGATGCTCGGCGATGAAAAAAAAATCGCTAAGCCTATTTAGCGATAAATATCGCTAGTTGTTGATAATATGCCCCCTAGGTTACCAGTGGAAGACAAATGTAGATCCATTACTTGTGCAGGCCCTTTTTAGGAAGCTCCGGTGGCGCAATGCCCTGCTCCATATTTACAAAGCGGCGTTAAGCCACTTTGCATGGCTTAACACTGCTTTGTAAATATCGTACCCTTTCATGCAGGTTTACGCGTGAAAGGGGCGTGCAATGGGTATTGCTGTGGACATTACATCGCAACACCCATTGCCTTTTGACGCTGCCCCAGATTTACAAGGATGTGTAAATCTGAGTCACTGCCAAAAAAAGACCACTGAAAAGCAGTCGTTAGATTGGAGCAACAAGGACAAGTACTTTTATTTCTCCTCGTTTTTGTTCTTTAATGTGTGCTGTATTCTGCAGCTGGCATATAAGGAGCAAATCACCTTTAATGTATGTTTATGTGCAGGAAGGTGTCCCTTCCTGCACATAAACAATCATTTCTGCACCACAGACACCCTTGCACCATGGTGCAATGGTCACTGTGTTGTCGTTAGACAGCTATTTTTAATGCCAGCCCAAGAAAAACACGGGGTGTGCTGTCCTCTTGTGAATATGTTCTTGTGAATATGGTGCAAGCTTGCGTTTTTTAAATGATGCAGCATGGCACTGCTAAATTACTTGCTGTACTGCACTGTGTTATTCTTTTGTAAACATACCCCCAGGTGTATAAAATGTGAATGCTCATGGGAATCAAATATGCTTAAACAGGATTATTTTGAGATGATGCATTATGAACAAAGGAAAAAGATTGCTTTGAAATCAGCATGGACTATGAAAAAGAACCCAGGGGCACAGTCTTTTATCCTGCTTTCTTAAGAAAGCAACCTTTTTAGGATTGATCACAATGAAATCACCAGAGTTCTTTTTAATTAAAGGACCAAACCAGGAAATTTGCTTTATTATTAAATTCGGATCATACAAAGTAGATACACCTCCAACTTGATTGTGCAACCAGTGCACAATTCTGTTTTTAAGTTGCTCAGTGCTCCGCTTGTCCCCTGACTCATGAGTTTAACCATAACATTGGGAGGTGCCCCAGTCCAACACTTTTGTGCTCTTGTGGGTGGAGAATAGACCAGCTTTGGTCCGGGCATAGGCCAAGCATGTGCAATGCAGCAGGAGAACAATGCACAATGAATAGTCCGGTCAGTTGTAGGAGGGTGCTCCTTTCACCTCACCATCCCACGCAGGACTCTGATATTGGTAGTTGAAGAAGTCAATGCAACAATACCAAGCGTGTCTGGAAATCTCATTAGTTCAATGTTCTCGCTATGTCCCTCTACAAAAAATATGATGATAAGTGTTACTCAGGAAAGGGGCACTAAAAACAAGTAAAAGAGATAGCCGAGGAGAACAATGAAACCAATATTTTACATATTCATTAATTTATTATCTGTTCCTCGTTAAGATTCAGAACTCCTGGAACATTTATCTGCAAGTCAATTATGCATCTATAATTCCAGTCTTCTCGGCACTGTGGTTCTGTTACTCACTCTGGGATGTCTGAGAATTGTATCTATAGCAAAATGTTCTTATGAAGTTCAGAAAATGTCCAGCCATTGGATCATTTCTATCCTCATTTTTTATGGTTTCAGGGTGTTCCAAAATTGTCTTTTTGAGAGGAAATTTCATGCTACCAATTTACCATTTTCGAAAAGGGCAAGCAGACACATAAAGCATACGGTAAGATGTAGATGTTATGCATTTCGTATATAATTGGGTGCAAAATAAAATATGTTCTATACTAGCTGTTTTTTTAGGCTTTGCATTTTCTACAAGCAACACAAGACCGGTTGCTTAAATGTTATAAAATAATTTGGGTATTTCATCACATGCCTTTGTAATACGAAATGTTGCTTTATAATAGCATGCTGATAGGTTCTCTGTGGATCATTATGTAAAGGGCCAATAACTGCCTCACTTTGAATGATGTTGAGTGTTTAGTGACACTTCTCTCATATATATTGAAAGTAGTGACACAACTGGGTAGTTTGTTGTACCTTTCAATTCCTTGTCTAGAACCTTGCAAGGATACCCTCTTTGTCGAATTGTCTGACACACTCCAGACATACAAGCACAAAACGGTGGCAACTGTGCTTTATGGAATAGGCCTTTTGGGGTATGGTACTTTAGATCTACTGCGAGTGGCAAAAAATAATCTATTGAGAGCACTGTTAAGGGTGGTAACTGGTACTGCCTTTCTAGCACTTTCGGCCTGATGTAGAGTTTGGCGAATGGGTTAATCCGTCACAAACGCGACGGATACTCGTCTGCCTTATTACAAGTGCCATAGGATATAATGGACTCATAATATGGCGGAGGGGATATCAATTATCTTAGTGACTAAGTAACCCAGTACGCCAAACTCTAAATCAGAGCATTTATATGGAACTCTGCCTAACATCGTTCTCTGATCTGGCAGCAATTAAACCAATGCTGTGGATCAGGCTGGAATCCAAAGGCCATAGTATATTAGCTTTTGTTGGAGGATGCTTATAAATGTGGCGGTTTATGTCAAGGTATCTTGCTGGTGCACAGGAGGAGGTTACTAACTGAATTGCAATGGGGGCTTATGGCCTGATCCAAGTAAGGTAGAGTGCAGCACCATAGAACTTTGTGATAGAATGTTACTTTAAGATTAGATGAGAAAAAAGTTTGCTGCATCAAGATCACTTAGTATCTTCCACGATTACCTGGTAAGCAGGGTAGGCCTTGGCTGGAAGACTTACCTGGACCAGATTCATCCTCAACTGAAATACACGTTCTATATAAAGGGGATTATTTGCAATCCCTTTGCACCGCCAGTGGGTCATTTGTTCCCATATAAAAAGTGACGCACCTGTGGTGCAAGGGGCTTGTAAATAAGTCCATAAGTTTAGATGGGGGATCTTTCCCACTATGAAATATCTTGTTAGGTATGCAAGGCTGAAAGGGGAAGCAAATGCTGTGACTGTACGATTGGTGGAAAGTACAATATTTAGCACATTTCGCTTTTTTGCACATAATTAATTACTGCCCTCAATAGATAGCCATTACCCTTATTTAGGCATTTTGAGATTGGCTCTACCATTACCGTCCTAGCTTTCTGTTTTAAGACTAATGATGAAATAATATTTAAAATCTGTTGCTTTATATCTCTGGGCAGTCTGGCTATGAGTAAGATCATTTTTTTGTTATTGCTAAGGCAATCTTTGGAGTCGCAAAACTGTTTACTGATATTGTTGTTGTCAGTATTTTTGTTTTCTATTTAGTTTTTGTAGAGTGTGATTTGTACTGTGTATGCGCCTGCACTTTGTTGTTTTTATATGCATTTGATGTTTATTGTAAGGAAATGTATCTTTTTGCATGTTCACCACCACTTTTTGGACTGATGATGATGCTGGTTTTTCGACTCTGAGAGTAAACTGAGGCCTGCTACCCATACCTCAGTGCAAGTGTTTACCCTATACAAAAGTTATGTTTAAATGGATACACCCAATCGGCAAGTAATGACTTACTTATAAGTCCCTCGTATATATGGTACCCATGATACCCAGGGCCTGTAGGACAGAGTGTGCACACATGACTGCATCACTGTTTGTGCCATCCTAAGTGTATCATAAGTAAAATGGACACCAGCTTGCCACTGCAGACTGACAGGGCAGTGTGTCACATTACACCTTATGGCAAAGGGACCACATCCCATACGTAATATATGTAAGTCTCCCCTAGAGAAGGTCTATAGAGTCCAATGGCAGGGTGCTGCATATTATTAAGTCAGACATATGTTTTGCTATGTTGTAGCAGCAACACTTCCAAATTGTCATTTTGCTGAGGAAGGTTAGGAGCCCCAATGGCTAATACAGGGGTAAATGATTGGCACTTCAATCCATCTAACTCCTGACCGGGACCAACTAATGGTTATATGGTGGCATCATGCATGCATTTATCCTGCATGTCTTTCCAAAGCAGTCACTACCCCGACTGCGATGTTACCATGCATGACTTTACCAAGCAAGTCATTACAATGACTTGCCTTAGGGAGGTGCTGTACTTTGGAATAGTATAAAATATCATTACAACTCCAGTCTACGCAACCGTAGGTAAGGTGTCGGACTTAAAAAACAACACCAGTCCAACAACACGCCCCCTAAAGCGAGTCATTGTAACAACTTGCAGGGTAAAGGAATGCATGGTAACGTCACAGTCAGGTTAGAGACTGCATTGTGAAGGCAGGTCGTTGTTCTGACTGCGGGATAGGGGATGTTTACCTCACCTAACAATGTCAAGTTAAGTATAAAATTAATGGGGACATTAAATATAACCTGATGGGCAGGTCAGATTTAAAGTCACTATTAAAGTTAAGCGGCTAATAGAAAGTTTCTACCTTGCGCTCCAGCTAGTACAGTGGCTTCACAAAGGCCATGATATATAGACAGGTTTCTGACTGCCTGGGGAGACATGTGAACAAGTCCCAGGCCCTGAAACAAAGTCTGTTGCCGCAGAGCGAGGTGTGACCATCTCTCCCAGGATGGCCACTCAGGTTGTTTACCCAAAAAGCAGGCTTCAAAGGTGAAGTCGCCTTTGAAGTGCTGCTGCTAACAACATATCTCAGCAGGATGCCTTTTGATCCTGCAGACAATTCCGAGACAGGGCCTAGAGAGGGAAACCAGTGCACAAACCAGTTTTCCCGTGGGTATGCAGCCTACAAGTAGACACACACCTAGGATGGGCTACTCTGCTCCTCACGATCAAGGAAGTGACCCAGTAGCCCATTGGCTAGTGACCGCGTGGTCCCCTGGGGGCTCATATCTGGAATAAATATGGCACCCCTGGCACCTTACCTCTTACTTCAATTTGGAGAAGTAAAGAGGATCAAAGAAGGATTGTCCAGCTGCCACTGACCTGTGCAAAGAGAGGCTGCACCATCAAGAGGACTGCACCTGCTGCACTTTTAGGCTAGCGAGATTGAGACAGTGCCTGCGGCTCTTGAAACAGGGAAACCTCGATTTCCCAGCTTCACCAAGGCCTGTGACTCCAAGGATCAGGTGGCCGATCCCTTGGATTATGCTCCATGAAGACACAACCTGAAAGAGCCCAAACCAACAAAGTGGTAGCCTCTGTGGAAGATTTACTGCTACCAGTCACCGGGCACCACAAAGAGCGAATCCAATATAGACAAAACTCGCACCTGAGTCTGGTGGACCCAGGACTGCTAGTCCAAGTTAGATTTGTTGTACTCAAAGGACACCAGCCCCCATTAAAGGCTTTGCTTCCAACTGCTGTGTAACAAGAACAGTAGTCCAGCACCAGCTGTCCGACTGCTGTAATGCATAAGACTTCGAGAGACCTTGATCTCTGTGGCCAAATTCGCCCCACATCACCCTTGGTCCGAGAAACCAGCACTGAGACACCCCCATCGACTGCATCACTGCCAGAGCATCCTTTTGGGCTTCTTTGCCTGCATCCCTCAGCACCAGGACCACTCCATTGACTTCTGTGTCGTTGATGTCTAAAGTTAGGATCATGCTTTAAAAACGCTCTGGTTGCCAGTTAACTGTCAGAGGTTTCTGACTTCCTAGACATCATCTCTGTATATTTGCCTGCCTTAATATGCTCAATTTTGATAAATTATTGTTGTGTATTTTTATTGATGTGTGATTTTCCTATTGCTTTGTGTGGTGCTCTTAAATGCGTTATAATTTGCCAAACCTTACTGCTCACAGCCACCGCTACCCAGTGTTGAGCTAAGGCTGAGTAAACGATACTGACTGGTCCAGAAAGGTCTCTGTGAATGTGCTCCATGATAAGGCCCTACAGCCATATCATATAATACACCGAGATCCTCATGAATTCTGATAAAAGTGATATTATGGTTGTCAGTTTTTTAATCTACTATTAGGAAGATATGCTCTGTACTGTATATGCATCTGCTCAATGTGGCTTTTAAAGAGAATGAATGTGTATCAATAACAAGTATTCAAACTGATGAATTGAAGTGAACCTAGACTGACGCTATTATGCATCGAAATAATTACTGTATAATACCCTTTATAGCAGGGCAATAGTACATGAGTAACCAGAGGGATATTGCAATGTAATGAAGGATAGTGAAATGGTATGCTGTGCTATAGCTTATGCCAGCCTTAATTGAATAAATTAGATTTAATTTTGACAATGTCTACAGATGCAGTTTGAGGATTGTTGTAACCACCGCTAACCCCTTCCCTTCCCCGGTTTCCCTTATCTCCCTCCCCTCCTCTTATCTCTAGTTGGTACATTCCCCTGGCCTGCCAGGCGCTCGCTCTGGAATGTTGACAGAGCGGAGCCGGCGTCCAGGTTGGCAAGCTGACGGCATTACGAGTTATACTTATGTGAAATAAATACTTGACTTTAATTAGACTCACGTTGTCTATCTACTACATTTCTTGGCGACGAGGTGGAGAAGACTGGGCCAGGGACAGTATTTGCCGTTTCCCTGGAAATTATCTTATGCTTGTCGAGGCTGGAGCCGAATGAACGGAGGAGCAGGCAAATGACTCATGCTGGCTGTTACCAACTGCTGCCCGAGCTTTACAAGTAAGGAGGAAAGCAAGTCTACAGACTGTTGTGCTAAGACTTTATTGACACTTGGAGAGGGTTGGTTGTCGATATGGTTGCCAGGTCGGGCATCGCTTTGCCTCCGTTTACGCTGATGTGGAGGGAGTGTCGCAGCTGATTGATACGCGGCCGCTCATACTGTGGTGCCGGGTCGGGCACGGGCTGCGATTGAAAGGAAAAGTGCTCTGTGAGTGGCGGCTGGCAGTTTTATTTCACTGGCTTTCCTGTGGCGAGCCGTCTTAAGGCTCCGCCTCAAGCTCCCTGCGCGCATGGAGTTACGGCGCTGATAAACACTGCGCTACCAGAGGCTTACCGGTCATTGTTTTCTGAGTTGTGAGGTGACGTGTAAGTCCATCCTCGTTTCCCGTTCATGTTGGACTCGTGTGAGCGGCGTGGAAAGCTTCGGTGGCAGCCGTCTGGTGAAGCGCATCACCGGTTACCTCGGCTTCTTCCTGACAGGATCCAATTTTTTTCGAGGGGAAGTCTCCACACAGGAAGTTCCCGCCTGCTGATGGGAAGCAGGCAGTCACATGGACTAAATCCATATATGTAGAAGCAGAAAGAGGACTTCAGCAAACCCAGTGTTAATTTTGTTTTCCCTCAAGTGTGCCAGTATTTTATTGCAAAATAGGGAATTGTGGGGTTTTGTGACATTTCTTTAGTTAATGAGGTGAACATATGTGCATTGCTCAGTGTGGAACCTTGGCAAATCCGTGGTAATAGGGTTATTTTCAGGTCTTTAGAGCAACTTTGAGCAGAGTAGATCATCTTAGAAACTTTAGGAATTTAGAAACTTTATGGCAATGGCTGGAGCAGGAATGAGCCAGCCCCCGCCTTTTCTTAATGAATTAGGTGAACCTGTTATCCCTTGGAGAAGGTGGGAAGGTATCTTCAAATCATATTTAATAGCTATTGGGGGCAGCAACTACACCAATATACGCAAACAACATATATTGCTACATAACTTGGGCACACATGGGAGGAAAATATATGAAGACATAACAGGGAGATTGATCGAGGATGAGCAAGAAGAGGTAGAAGAGGGTGTCAATGTTTATGAAAGCACGCTGAGGGAATTAGCAGCTCATTTTAAGGAGAAAATAAATGTGGTGATGGAAAGACACAAGTTCTTTAAGAGAGTACAGAAGAGGGAGGAAAAAGTAAGCAATTATATAGCTGTGTTGAGAGGTTTGTCCGCCACGTGTGAGTTTGGTCAACTCACTGACTCGTTAATAAGAGACCAGTTGGTGAGGTGCACCAATGAAACCAAGATACAAGAAGAGTTACTGACCAAGAACCCCAATCTAGAGGAGGCTATAAATATAGCGAAGGGTTTAGAGCACACTGCACGTTGCATGAAGGAAATGAAGGCCACTGAGGGCACATACAGAGAGAGATCTGAGAGCAAAGTTAGTTCGGAGAGTGAGACAGTTTGTAAAGTGGGGGACAAGAGTAAAGAGATTAATCGCAGCAAGCCCAGTTCCACGGTGTGTTACAAATGTGGTAGTCCAAATCACTTGGCGAATAACTGGAAGTGTCCTGCAAGGAATGTACAGTGCAGGAAATGCAACAGGTGGGGGCATTATTCCAAAGTATGTAAAGCCACAGGTAGGGCTGTGCATGTCATTGAGGAGTCATCGCAGGAAAAGGAAAGGGAAAAATCATACATTTTTCAAGTGGGGGATGAGGAGGACAACAGTGATGAGGTTTACCCCAAATGTGATGTTTTACTTGATGGAGTGATGTTTAGCATGTATGCTGACTCGTGTTCCCCTTATACCTTAGTAGATAAGAAAGTGTTTGAAGATAAGTTTGCCAACCATCCTGTGAAATTATTACCACCAGACATTAGTCCCAAGGGTTACAACAAAGGGAAGATATCCCTTGAAGGAATGGTGACCATGAGAATCTCATTCAAGGATAGGCACACTGTAGGGAAGGTGTATGTATCCACGAAAGGCTCAACCCTATTAAGCTGGAAACATCAAAAGCAGTTAGGAATCATACTAGATCCAAACAACAAAGAGCAGGTGTTGTTAATTGACCAGGAAGGCATATCAGAGAATCTCACCCAGGAATTCAAGGAAGTGTTCAGTGATGGATTGGGGGTATTTAAGAATTACATGCACAAGATTGTGTTAAAGGAAGGGGCGGTGCCGGTGGTGCACAAGACCAGGTCTATACCTTTACGCATGAGAGAGCCCCTCCAGCAGGAACTTCAGAGGCTAGTCAAGGAGGGAGTCATCACAGAGATCGAGAGTTCAGCATGGTTGGCCCCGATTGTCATCATGGCCAAGGATAAAGGGAACAGCATAAGACTTTGTGTGGACCTGAGAGACCTTAATGCGAATATCCTGGTGGACAGGTTCCCTCTTCCTAGGATAGGGGAAATGCTAAGCACAATCAGGGGTGCCAAGTACTTTAGCGTGCTGGACTTATCCTCTGCCTACTACCAAATCAAACTTCACCCAGATTCCCAAATTCTGACAGCGTTCACCACCCCGTTTGGAAATTTTAAGTTCCTGAGAATGCCTTTTGGATTGGCATCGGCAGCTGCTGCCTTTCAAAGAGTCATGCAACATGTGTTAAAGGACTGTAGGAACACCGTTTGCTTCCAAGATGACATCCTAATTTTTGGAAGTGGAGAAGAAGAACACAATGAAATGGCTAGAAGGGTTTTGGGAAAGTTGAAAGAAGTGGGCTTCACCACAAAGCCTTCAAAATGCAAACTAGGAGTAAGCTCAGTGGATTATCTGGGACATACCCTGTCTGAAGATGGCATCAAACCCAAACATGATTTTGTGAAGGCAGTGGAGGATGCTCCCATTCCCAAGAGTAAAGAGGACATTCTATCTTTCCTGGGTCTTGCGGAATACATGGCAAAATTCATAAGGAATTTTGCAATGGTTTCACAACCATTAAGAGACTTGATAAAGAAGGACAGTGTTTTTGAATGGGGAAAAGAACAGGAGGCATCGATGAAGTGCATAAAGAGAGCCATCATTGAAGCCCCGTATGTAGGGAAGTTTGATCCCAATGGTGAAACCATCATCTCTACGGATGCCAGCAACAGAGGCATAGGGGCAACACTGGCACAGAGAGAAGGTAACCAGACAAACGTTATAGCCTTTGCTTCAAGAACTCTCACAGCATCTGAGAAGAATTACTCCACCATAGAGAAGGAGGCTCTAGCTGTCTATTGGGCCATCTGTCATTACAAGTTTTTCATTTGGGGTATTTCTTTTGAAGTTCAGACCGACCATAAGCCTTTGGTCTCCTTGTTCACCAAGAAGGACATGGAAAGCATGACACCCAGGATAGCTAAATGGGCAGTGGGTCTACAAGCTTACAATTTCAGAGTATCCTATATACCTGGGCAACAAAATAGAGTTGCTGACTTCCTATCAAGAGCACCTGCAGACGGAGAAGAGGTGGAGGAAACGAAGAATGACTCAATCCTGGAAGTGCGTTTAGCGGCAGTGGAAAAGGAGTCATGGGAAACCCAGATGGAACAGGATGAAGTAATGAAAAAGGTTAAAGGTTATATACTATCTGGATGGCCCAAGAAATGCAAAGACATGGAGACAGAGATCCAGCCGTATTGGAACGTGAGGGAGGATCTTTCAGTGGAAGGGGACCTAATACTGAAATCAGGGAAAGTGGTCCCACCAGAAGCATTAAGAAGTAAAGTAGTGGAGTTGGCTCACGAGGGACATCTAGGCAGAAGTTTGTGCAAAGCCAGACTTCGTGCGGATTACTGGTTTCCTACCATGGACAGAGAAATGGAGGACAAGGTGCGTGACTGCTATGCATGCGCCCTGAGTGACAAATCCAAGATCATGAGGAGAGCACCTTTGTCACCAGTCGAAGTTCCGGAAGTACCGTGGAGCAAGTTAGGCTTCGACATAGCGGGTCCTATCCATGGCAAAGGTTCTCAGGACAAGTACTTGTTGGTCCTAGTAGACTACTTCTCAAGCTGGATAACCTGCAAGACAGTTCACAATGTGAGCACCAAAGCCATAGTTGATTTCTTGAAAGAGGTGTTCACCCAAGAAGGCATACCCTCAACCTTGGTGACAGACAATGGCGTACAGCTAACTTCAGAAGAGATGAAGGGCTTCCTCAAAGACTGTTCGGTGATCCATGTTCGCACGCCGCTGTATTGCCCCAAAGCAAACGGAAAGGTGGAAAGAGTGAACCGTATGTTGAAGGAGTGCATACAATTGGCCAACCAAGTGGGGGAGAACATTGAAGAAGCCATAAGGGACATGTTGTGGGCATATCACACCACGCCGAAATCCATTACTGGATGCACACCCTTTGAGTTGCTGAGGGGAAGAAAAGCTGGCACAAAACTCACACCCAGTTGGATGGGGAGAAAACAAACCAAAGAGACAGATCACAAGGAGATCAAGAGGAGAATTGAAGACAATCAGCAGAAATACAAGGAGTGGTATGACAAGAAGTGGGGAGTGAAGGAGAGAAAAGTTCAGGAAGGACAAGGTGTGTATGTAAAGAAACCAGAGAGACTGTGGAATGGTGGCAGTAAATTTTATGCACCCAAGACCATCCAGCAGCAAAACAGAAACTCTGTGGTAGTGGAAGATGGCAGACTATGGAGTCATGATCGAGTGGTTCCAGCAGAAGTGAGAGAACCAAGGACAGTAATGAGAGGAGCAGGAGGTAGAGAAATCAGGGAAAACATTAGGCTAGACAGAAGGAGTGACAGGAGGAGGACCTCTCCTCAGTGGCACAAACAGTACATAATGAGATAGACACACACATTAAGTCATAGGACCACAGGAGTACCCATCGGTAGTTCCCCTGTTCCTAAATTGCAAGTTCCCTTAAGGAGGATGCTGTGTTGTAACCACCGCTAACCCCTTCCCTTCCCCGGTTTCCCTTATCTCCCTCCCCTCCTCTTATCTCTAGTTGGTACATTCCCCTGGCCTGCCAGGCGCTCGCTCTGGAATGTTGACAGAGCGGAGCCGGCGTCCAGGTTGGCAAGCTGACGGCATTACGAGTTATACTTATGTGAAATAAATACTTGACTTTAATTAGACTCACGTTGTCTATCTACTACAAGGATGCCTCGTATTCAACTTACTAGAAACATTGTTAGCCAGTTCTATATAGAACTAAGTTATAAGTGACAAATGTTATGTTTTATGGATTGTTGTCCGAGGAGTATTAAAAATGTAAATTTATTTATGTATAAAATGTGTAATATGTGTTATATTTTAAGGCATATTGCTGAAACAATAAAGATTATTGTTGTTGTTGAATGATTGTTTATTTGCAGGAAGGTGTCCCTTCCTGCACATAAAGAATCAATAATGGTGATTTGTTACTTTTATGCGTGCTGTATTCTGCTGCATTCTTCAGCACACATAGAAGAAGCAAATAGTCATTATTAAATGATTGTTTATGTGCGGAAGGTGTTTTGTTCTTTCTATGTCTGCTGCAGAATGCAGCACAAATAGAAAAAGCAAAACTGAGGAGAAATCAAAGTATTTCTCAGTGTTGTCCCGTTCTAACGCCTGCTATTGCATGGCGTTAATTTTTGGTGCGGCCTCAGATTTACAGATTCTTGTAAATCTGGGGAAGGGTCAAAAAGCAATGTATGTTGCGGTGAAATGCCCAAAGCAAAACTGATTGCGCGCCCCTTTCAAGCAAAGTGATGCATGTAATGCGGATGTATTTACAAGGTGACGTTAAGCCACTAAAAGTGGCGCTCCGCCACTTTGTAAATATGGAGAAGGGCATGGCATCACTAGAACATCCCTACAAGTGACGTTCTTATGGTGCTATCCCCTTGTAAATATACCCCCATGTGTAGCAAGAAGCACTATTTTTAATATAGGTCAGTCAACCCTAAGGAAAGCTTCCTAAGCCCAGGAAGCAGGGTGCAATATATTAAAGGTGAAGACATATAAGTGAAAGCTTTCATGTTCCTATAGTAGCCTTTTCCATTAAGGGCTAATATAGGTGATCAGCGGATCAATAGATTAACATGTGCTAGCACCCAGGCCCCCCCTAAGGTTGTTAGCTCCATTATGGTACTGCCAAATAGGTCATGTTTGGTATCAAACAACTTGCTTCCTCACCCCTGACAGGATTCTGGTGCCAGAGGCAATGTTACATGCACCTAGGTGGCTACCTTATAGTCTGCCCACCTGCTTGTTCCAGCCTTTCCTGTGCTCTGGCTGGCAGCCAACAGCTGCTGCCACCATGATAGGAATCTGACTCCCTGTTAGGAGGTGTGAACTCTCCAAGGAGTCAGAAACAATGGCCTGGATGGTAAGGAGGTGTCACTTACCTCCCTGACAGGATGGTTAGTGAAGTAGCACCTCAAGTTTCAAAGCTTTCACTGCCTCTGATGTGCATATAGGCTGGCACTCAAAAGAAGGAACAGCTGTCGTCCTGCCCCCAAGCACATTAGCACTGGGGCAGTTGGAAAAATGAAGCAGTCAAGATGTGCACACCCCCAGAAGGATAGCCAGACCTCTAGGGTGGGCAACATGATGTTTATAGATAAGGAAGGTTTCTGACATTTTCAAAAAGTAGCAGAATAGAGGTTTCGGAGTTGAAAAGGTGACACACACCTCTGGATGTGATCACCTCAGAGTTAGATTAGCTGCTAGGGCAAGTAGGCCACTGGCTACTTGCACCCACACCCCTAGTGCCCTTAAATATAGTATTTAAGGGACACCTCCGATACCAGTACCTCAACTCTGATCTGACTTAAAACAACAGACGCAGAAGAGACCCGAGTCTGTGGCAAAAGAAGGTTCACAACCCAAAGAAGTGATACCCTGCACCTGTGACAATCTTCCTGGAACTGTCTTACTCCAACCAGTCCCAGGCGAAAGACCATTTTCCCAAGACAACTCACAAAGGCAACTCTAGACTCCCCTGAACTAGTGGCCCTAGTCTCCTGCTGTCCGCAGGTAAAAATAGCTTATTGGAACCAAATAACCACTGCCCATCGAGCCCTCCAAGAGATCCCCCAAAAATAGATGGTCCAGTGCACTGTGGGAAATGTAGTCCTGACCTCCAGCATGTTTCAGGCAGCTATCATTTCCCCCCAGATCTCCAGACATCGCAACAAGGTCTTGCTGACCTTGCCATTTCCAAGGCTTTTTGGTGGTCAGTCACGCAACCACGGCCTGTACCCGACATTGAAACTTGAGGGAACACTGTAATACCTTCAACCGATTCCAGCAGTGGCCCGTTGTTGACTTTTTGCACACATTTCATCACTAGAACCGTGTAAGTGGTAAAAGCAGCTTTGGCTTCAGCACCATGGACAGCCAGGACAGCTCTGCACCCGGGCTTCTCGAGCTAAGGAAAATCAAACTGATCTACGTGGCGTGGTCCTGGGACCTGCATCACCTTAACCCTCCCTGGGTTTCATGCAACTCGACTTTCAAGTGACCAATTGTCACTAATGCTTTTTAACATTAACTGCAATGCTAAAGATTTGCAGTATTGATTGACACTGATATAATTTTGTTTTTTAAATCCGTAACTCCATTTATACTTATCTGACTGACTTTGTTTTAGTGTCTAAATTTATATAAAAATCTGATTTATTTTTATAAATTGGTGCAGATGTCTTTTGAGTCATGTCAATTACTTATTGTCCCTGTTGGTACTTTGAAATGCTTAACACATGTTCCTCTAGTAAGGCTTGACTGCTCTTTGCCACTCTACCAGGACTTAGCTAAGGATTTATTATAGTGAATCAATCCACGGATCATATTTGGGTATTGTGAAAGTAATGCACAGTAAAGCTTAACCAGCTTAACTACATAATACTCCACTTTCCTACAACTAAACTTATATCCAGTAT
Organism: Lissotriton helveticus; assembly: GCF_964261635.1. Lineage (NCBI taxonomy): Eukaryota > Metazoa > Chordata > Amphibia > Caudata > Salamandridae > Lissotriton > Lissotriton helveticus. Next base: position 946,104,388 of record NC_136063.1, read on the forward strand.
CAGTAAGCATTGGGTGCAGGTATTCCAAGCGGTCTTAACCCCTTCGCAGCAGGGGTAATTCCCCCGCTGTGCTGGGGGGTGCGCACAGCGCCCCCGTGCTCATGTGCTCATGACGAGCTCAGCTCATCATGACCACACCCGTTCCTGTGAAACGCTCAGCACAGCAGGGGAATTTTCCCTGCATGTGAGCATTCCAACGGTCATGACGCACTCAGCTCGTCATGAGCACCGGACCACCGTGCCTCATGACGAGCTGAGCTCGTCATGAGCACAAAAAAGTTTAAGAAAATTGTTAATTTGCAGGGGACGGTAGGGTTACACACTCAGCAAACACTTGGCCGCTGTGCTTTCTAATAGCCCAGGTAGGCTGATGTGCTGATGATCTATTTTGGGGGATAAAGACAAGCAGTGTGCCTTTGATCTAGCGCCCTAGCATATCCTGTGGTCTTTTTGTTTGGCCCAGGTAGACCGGGCTTTACGTTGTCATTGCTGTTGAGATGACCTCTCCTCAACTCATCTTTTCTGCAAGGATACAACTCCAATTAATGCAGAACCTCTCCTCTTCTCTCTAGGAATGTCCTCAGGTTTTTCGGACTTGTCTCAAGCTTAAAAGAAATAGCAGTGAGAAAGGCCCCATCCTGGTTAGCAACATTTTACAGATGTCCTGTTAGGGTTTCCTCAGTAGTCCACAGAGTTCATAATTACTTATAACAAAGGCCTACTATTTACCCAAAAGCCCAGGACAGTGGTGAGAAGACATTATATAATCAAGCATAAGGTCTTGCTTAAATATGGATAGCGTAATGTGGATAACTTAACAGTTAACTGGAGGAAAGCAAACACAAATGTTGTTGGCAATATGATATAGATTTATTCACAATAACGGCCGGGAGGCAACCCCTTATTAATGAAAACTAACTCAAACTGGAAGAACACGGGCCGCTCCCTTTATACAAAAACTACCACGACTCAGGCTTCATATCTTTGCAGAACAGCCTAAATTAAGTTTCAAGGATGTGGTCCCTCCCATGCAAATACTGGTATATTCCCACGTGCCTCACACCCCCTGCCTCAGACATTTCTTTCCCTAAATTGGCCCCCTTATCCTCAACACCTCTTAACATTAGAGGTTATTAGTTCTTGCCCTCTCCCTCCCTAGGCCTGTTCTTGTCCTTCCATGGTTCTCGGAGTTATCTTATCTTCATACTCATACTCAACATCCCCCACTGCAGCTACATCACCGGCCACCTGAGAGCCCTCCACTGGCTTCCAGTCAACAAAAGAATCACCTTAAAGCTCTGCATGCACGTCTACAAAGCTCTACACGATGCGGGACCTGCGTACCTTACCCACCACCTCGCATTCCACGCACCCTCTCAAGACCTGCGTATCACCCAACTGGCCCTGGCTACCATCTGGTGTATCTGCAAGACCACGGCCGGAGGAAGATCCTTCTCCTACTGCACAGCAAAGACCTGTAACAACCTGCATCTCCAACTCAGGCAATCACCATCACTGCCTCAATTCAGGAAGACCTTAAGACCTGGCTCTTCTTCTGAATCACAGCACCTCGGGATGATCAGCTGACCCCCCCCCCCTCCCCCAGTGCTGTGAGACCCTTACGGGTCGGTAGCCATTCTTTACAACTAACCTGATTGATTTAACTTTTCTCATGCACTACTGGTTCAAATTGTTTTCTGACCATGTAATGTCCTAAAGAGGGCTGCTCTGTTGGAGGTAGATGTGGATTTATGCACTTGTAAGATGTATTTATGATTTATTCAGAAACTCTATGTTTTCATTCACCTCACTAGTTGATACATCAACTATTCTGCCAGATTCAATTTCGCAAGTGGCAACAACTGATATGTATAACCTGACTCATCCATGACCTTAATAAGGGGCGTGACAGTGAACATCCTTGAATCCCACTCAAAAGGAGAAAAGGAAGAACTCCTACTTCGACCTCCACTATAAATATCCACCAACACACAAAAAGAAGTAGGAGTAACCAATGTATCGTTCTAAGAGCCTAGCTGCAAAGCTAATATATTTGAAAAACTGCCCTTACCCACAAAATTGTGGCATGCTTCATCATTGGGCTCCTAAACAGCACCCCTGCGCACACCAATGCCTGGGGTGGAGCAATAGGGAGGGGGAAAACAATTCAAACATAAAGAAGAGTAGGGATCAAGCAAAGGAAATCATATGTGCAGATAATATACTCTAAAACTAGCTCAGCAATATCCTCATTTTATTCTCAGATTCCCTCGCCAGGATTAAAAGTTAAAGAGGAGGATGGTGACGATGGGGTTGATTATAAACCGTTCACCCCTCTTCTCTGCATGTAAGTCGACATGTGGATATTCCTCAGCTAGGTTTAGAGCCTATTATCTGCACAGATGATTTCCTTTGCTTGATCCCTACTCTTCTTTATGTTTGTATTGTTTTCCCCCTCTCTATTGCTCCACCCCAGGCATTGGTGTGCGCAGGGGTGCTGTTTAGGAGCCCAATGATGAAGCATGCCACAATATTGCTCCACCCCAGTTGGTCTGTGCAAGGGTGTTGTTTAGCAGCCAAATTATGAAGCATGCCACAATTATGTGGGTGAGGGCAGTTTTTCAAACATATTAACTTTGCCACCAGGTTAGACCTTAAACAGTCCTAACATCCATGGGGCTGATTCACAGAACCAATCTGAGACAAAATCCTAAATTTACACAGAAGGCACCTACGAATTTTGTTATTCACAGAAATCACTTACAAATCCTCCCTTTATATTCTCACTCGGGCCTGTATTTCTGCACCCAGAGTGGAATTTACGCACCAGGAGCGGAAATCCTGCACTTGTGCTGAAATTTCCACACTCTGGCCAGAATCTCTGCTTCCAGGCTCGAATAGCCACATTCTGGTATCAATTGACTTCATCTGATGCATGGTGGGGGATGGTAGGCACTTGGACACGTGGTTAGCATTGAGGAAAATGCTCAACCAGCCTTAATGCGTGTAGTCCACTCGGAAGCGAAGATTCCAGCACTAGTGCCAGATTTCCACTCCGGGTGCAGGAAATTTTGCTCCGGGTGCGGAAATTCCGACCTGATTACGGACGTAAAGTTAGGAGTCGTAAGTGATTTCTGTGAATACCAGAAGTAGTAAGTTTAAAATGTTGACTCCGATTAGTTCTGTGAATCAGCCCCCAAGAGATTAACCAAGGGGACCAACCCTGAAACCATTCACTCAAGGCACCTCCTTGTCCACATCGTTCATAGGGACATACTTGCATCAAGATTTCCCCACCTTCACACAACCTCCCCCCTTCATGGCTGCTACAATGTCCAGCACATATCTGTGCTATATATTCATTGTTCTCATTGCTTGCAGCTCTTACTTTACTGCATTGAATCCCTGTTTGGTGGCCTTGATTATCTTCTTTAGCTCTCAATGTGTTATCTGCAGCCACCTCGCCATTTCTTTGGCCTGTATGAATAGTAACTTCTTCCAAAGAATAGTTGGGCATTGTTGAACAGTTGGAATTCTTGAGGTACATCTTTCCACTGGAAGGTTCCCAGTACTCTGATGACCTCTTGGTGATGATGTAAGGGGGTGGTTGGATGGCTCATTGGGTGCTCAAGTAGTTCAGTAATATTCCGGGCAGGCGCGTGTGGAGGGTGAACAGGGAACAAAGTCCTCTCCAATCCAGAGGCAGAGGTTGTATAGCAGGTCTCCAAATCGCCAAAAGAGGTCCTTCAGGCTGGACGTGTCCCTTTGCATGTCAGCATTATATATTGTAATGTTGCAGTTCAAATTTCTTCCTACATTAGTGAGTCAATTTCCCCTAAACCACAAGGAAAATATGCTTGGTCTTCTCACTAATTGATTGCTCATTATTACCTCTATGCAGGTTTAACATGGCACATATTTGTCCTTAACTTGTCGACACCTCTCTATTGTTATGCATCGCATGTGCCCTTTCATAATGATATTGCCCTACAAGCAAAGATGTTGTTGTGGTTCCAACTATCGTGGGCCTAATCCGATTCTGTGACTTTATGTGTTGGTCTTCCTAGGCAATATGGGGACATCGGTGATGCTAAATAATTGTTACATTGGGAGCATGACTGTGGTGCTCCGAATATGCGTAGGTTTAATATTCCATTTCTCCACTACTGGCCTTTGGCCTGATTGGCCTGTTCCATGCTCACGAATTTAGCTAGCATATCTGGTTGTCCTGTCAGAATGTGCAATACTTCTGCCTCAGTATCATAATTTGTGATGTTTACTCTAAGTGTGACAGGCATAATAATTGCTAGCTGCATTTGTGCTTGTATTCTACAGAGAGAGAGATGTAATAGACAAAGGGCGGTGTCTGGTGGCACTTCTTTTGAGGTGTGCCACCTATCGGTGCAGTGGTGTGGGGGATGAGGGAACACACGAAACAAGATTCACTTGAGGCATTTCTTCCTATCTCAAACATGTGTTGGCACCACATATTCTCAACAGTTTACTATGCATTACATGAGAGAGGATATTAACACCCGCATCCTTTAGTACTACTGTTCTACACCTGCGTGAACTGCATGAGTCATGCTGAAAATACTATGTTATTAAACTGAAGTAAAAAAAGTAAAAAAGAAATACAAAACTATCCATTTATATTGCCCACATATTGTCCATGTTTGTTGAGGGGGGGAGAGTTTTTCCAGGTGCAATCATCTCTCCCCCGCTTTTTCCTTTTCTGTCGCTTCCGGTGTTGCATGCAAAGGGTCCAGGTGATCTTTTGAAATTTTATAAAAGCCAACAGCAGTAAACCATGTGAATCCATGATTTACTGCCATTGACTTTTATAGTTGTGGGGATACTGAATGTCACGGAGAAGGGGCAGTTGAATTTAGCGTCCCTCCATTTCCAAATAAAATTGAGGATGAACACTTGTTAGCCAACTATTACGGGACTAGGCTAGTGGGCTGCAGTGGTGCTCTTCTCCTTCTTTAACACCTGATTAGAAAAGAACTTTGCAGCTTTTGTTAGTTCAGATAAATAGGGTCCCATCTCATCAGCCAAAACCTCAGCTGTCTTCTGTGCTTCTCTTTCTGTCTGGCTTTTGTTTATGGTTGGCATGGGACATCCTGTTACTGTTTGGTGTGGTGATGATCGCTGCCTGGCTGATTGCTGAGAAAGTACAAAGCTAGCTGTAGGCAGTGAAGTCATTTCTTTTGCAGTGTAGCACAAAGTTTGCTATTTTTTTCTTTAGGAGGCCATTCAAGCATGCCACAACCCTTTTACTTTGGGGTGATAAACAGGTGACAATTTGTGTTTCATTCCTAGAGAGGTACAGGTGTTTTGGAACATTGGCACTGACGGCCTATCCACCTCCATCAAAGACCGGCCCGCTACTCACCAAAGAAGATGAAAACCCACCTAGCCAACCTACCTACAACTGGCTAACCCTTACTCCCACCACTGTAACTGAAATTATTGAACTAACCACCGGATCAAAACCCTCATCGCACCTTGCAGACCCGCTCCCCGCGCAACTGGCAAAACAACTCAAATACTCCTTAGCCCCCACCTGGACTGGAATCATAAACAGCTCCCCGAAACAGGAATCATACCTGACTGCCTCAAAATAGGCCAGGTAACACCACTAATAAAAAAGGCTGGTGCTGACCCCAATGATCTTAGCAACTACAGACCTGTCTGCAATCTTCCTTTCCTAGCAAAATCACTAGAAAAATGTGTTCTCCATCAACTGACCCACCACATGGACATCAACAACCTCCTCGATCCACACCAATCAGGCTTCAGAAAAGGATGTAGCACAGAGACTGCCATTCTAAATGTCATAGATGATATGCACAAATCACTGGACAAGAACCGCTGCTGTCTACTCATACTCCTGGACCTTTTGGCGGCCTTTGACACGGTCGACCACAAACTAGTCATCAACACTCTCATACATAGGGTAGGAGCCAATGGGGTGGTTGCACAGTGGTTCACCTCCTTCCTACAAAACCGATCTCAAAGAATAAAAATAGGAAACTCGACGTCCGACCTACACCCTATAATCAGAGGTGTCCCCCAAGGCTCAGTGCTATCACCCACACTATTCAACATCTACATGGAGCCACTCACCATCATCCTCAAAAAGCCAACATTCCCTTTCATCTCTATGCCGACGACACCCAGATTTACCTAGAAACCTCCTTCCTAGCAGACATGCAAAGACTAAACATCACCCTAAGAGAAGTACAAAAGTGGCTGTCCCGTAACCATCTGAACCTAAATTTAAAAAAGCTGAAATTCTTCTCCTAGCCAGCAAGGAAAAGACCCCGCAAATCATGGAATGGTTAAAGGCTATTGATGATCTAGACCGCACTCTCATCCCAGCAGACTCAGTGAAGTCATTGGGTATCACTCTGGACCCTAACTTGGATATGATTAAACACATCAAGAGCACCGCAAAAGGTGCCTTCTTCAACCTAAAGCTACTAAGTAAAATCAAACCCTTCATCCCACCAACGGACCTCAAACAAGCCACGCAGTCCCTTGTCCTATCCAGATTAGACTACGGGATCGCCACCCTCACAGGCACGGCTAAACTTCACCTGGCTCCACTAAGAACAACACTAAATGCAGCAGCCAGAATGGTGTCAGGAGTGAAGAAATATGAACACATCACTCCAGCGCTAACAGAACTCAAGTGGCTCCCAGTAGAAATGCGAGCCAATTTCAGAACCGCCTGCCTCCCACACAAAGCTCTACACACTAGCAAACCCACCTATCTAGCTGCCAAACTTCTGAAAGCGTGACAGACAAGAAACCTCAGAAGCACCAACTCTCTGCTTCTCATCCCTTCGAAAACCTGCAAACAAAAGACTCTATCTAGGTCCTTCACCGGAAATGCACCCAAAATCTGGAATGCCATTCCCATACATATTAGGACGAACTCTTCCTACAGAGCCTTCAAGAGCCAGCTCAAAACGCTCTTCCTCAATCAAATCCTCACAAAGTAACAACGGATCTTCTTTAACTCCCGCACACAAGACAAAAGACCCAGCAACTACGTTAAAGCCACCCCTGACATCACTTCCCCTAAATTCGGAACATTACTCCCCCTTACCTGAACATCAAACTCTCAACTTTGTTTCGATTACTGCCAGACGATTACAGATTAATGAACCTCCTTAGACCTTAGACTCACTACTTACCTGGTCACTCTTGGTGTAATAATCTGTTTATAACAATGTAATCTGTTTATAACAATATTGTAAAGCGCTCCAATACCTCCGGGTCTGGCTAGCGCTATAGAAAACTCCCCCCCCCCAAAAAAGTTTTAAAAAAGTGAGTGCTGTGATCGGAATGGATCCCTTCTGGAATGCCCCACCTAGGTATGACTTCTCTCATCAACACATTGGTTGCTGCTTTTGCCTCCTTATGCACAAATGGTCCTGCTTTACTCTATTGTGAGAATGGGCAAACAATATCTATTAAAGGCCTTTAATTGTTGCACCTGTCGATCACATCTATGAAATCAAGATGGTGGCGTTAAAATGGACCAATTGGTCATGGTATTGTGGTATTTATTACCTTGAGAGTAGGTTTGAGGCTGTATTGTTGGCACACTAAATGCTCAGTTTGACCCGTGGATGAGACTCACACAGTCAAGTCAAGTCAAGACTCACACACTCACTACTGTACCAATTTGTCTGTTAAACCAAGTTGTTGGTGCAGATTGTTAGATCGTCCTGAGTATGAGGTAAAAGAAACGGAATAATAGCGCTATCCCTAACTAGTAGGGAGCGTCCCCAACCGCACTCAGGAAAATTAATTCACCACCTATATAAAATTGGGTAATCAATTGAAATTTTATTTAATTTCATCTTCTTTCGTGAATCATATTATTTTTCATCACATAGGATCCATACTGATTATAGATTAATAAAAAAAATCTTTATCATGACGGCACCCAATGCATTTTGGGCCATGCCCTTCATCAGGGGTTATTTCTACAAAAATAGAAGAAACCAGGCTTTATGTCTATTGGGGTACACATCTAACAAATTCCTCATGGTTCTTCATTTATACTACACATTCTGCAACGTACATGGTGGTCATATCTGCTAAATTAGGGATAAACCAGTCTACCTGTATAGTAGCTAGAAGGAACTCCTTGGCTGTGTGACTTCGAAGGTGTAACTGTTCTAGGGCTGTGAGCAACAGGACTTGTGGCAGCACTGGCTTCCCTGACGTCTCCTGCCAAAAAATATGATTTGCTGCTGACTGGGTGCAGCCTGGCTGCTCCCACAACTCTCTTACATGTGGAAGAGCCTGTTTTTGTAACTCACACAGATGCAATCTTGCTATCTCTGTATAGGTAGGTGGTACTTCAACAGCTGGTTCTTGCCTGCTGATCATTTTGGTGGAGGCGTAATCAGCAAAAGGCTCTGATGCTTTTGCTGCCACTTTTGCTGCCCAATCTGCCAAGGCGTTACCACTGGAGATGAGGTCTAGTTGGTGTGTGCTGCACACTTTATCATAGCTACCCTGGAAGGAAAAGCCAATACTTTTACCAGCTGTGATAGTAAGCCTTTGTGCATTACTGGTGACCCAACAGATTTGAGAAATCCCACCCTTTCCCATTTTTTAATGCTGGAGTGTACTGTAGTGGTAATATATGGTGAGTCTGAATGGATACTCACCTCTAATCCCTTAGCCTAGTGTAGTGCTTCAATGATGTCCACTAGTTCTAATGCTTGTGCCGAAAAATGAGAAAGCAGTGACATCTGGCTGACAATGTGCAACGTGTCAGAGGAATCATGCTGTTCAGATTTGACAACTGCTGCATTGGGTTGTCTGATCCCTTTTTCCTGAACCATGAAGGAGGGACCATCAACAAAGCGCAAGATGCCCCCTGGGGTAAATTGTCTTCTCCAACCACACTGAATTCATCAGGCATGTATGTGCCACCGTCATGTAGCTGTTCATTGTCCGTAACTGGGTGCACAAAGAACATTGCTGGTTTGACTGTGTGACAGTGCACCAATTGCAGCAATGGGTATGAAACTATTACTTCATAGCCAAATGCTCTCTGGGTAGTGAGGGTGCCCTTGGTTTTCTGAAAGATGGCAAATACTGCATGCTCTTCATATAGTATTAGTGGTGATTCCATCACTATGGTTGAGTATTTATGGACACCAAATGATGCTGTGGCTAGTGCTTCCTAACAAGGGTAGTGACCCTTCATTACATGGCATTACAGTCCACAGTAATATGCCATTATCTTATATCCCTTGGATATCTTTTGAGTCAGTGTTGCAGTCATTGTCAATCTGTTACAGTGACAAATGAGTTAAAATCTTTTGCTGTAGTCTGGTGTGCCAAACACTGGAGCATTCGTAATTGCCTTTTTTTTATTCCTGAAATGCCATCTCTCTTTCATCAGTCCATTTCATTCTATTTTTATTAGTACTGGATTCTTATAGTGTAGCTAGCAATGGTACATTTAAAGTGGCACAATCAAACACCCATTGCCTTAAGTTGTTGCACTAAGAACTGCTGTGCTTCTTTAGCTGTTAGTTGTCCTAAATAATGTACTTCTGTTCAATTGTATTGCAATTTATCTTTGTCTACTTTGTATCCCTTTTTTGCCAGCAAACAAATGAGACGGATGTTGTGTTGTCTGCATATGTGTTCTATGGGACTGCATATCAACATGTCATCCACGTATTGCAAAAGAACACTTTTACACTGAATATTTGTTATATAATTTTTTACTGTCCTGTTGAAGATGCTTGGAGACTCACAATACCCTTGTGGCAACCGTGAATGCAAATATTGTATCCCGGCGTTAACAAAATTTGGTCAAATATTGACTGTTTGAGTGCAATGGAATGCTACAAAATGCATTTTTCAAGTCAATCACAGAAAAGTGAGTGAAGTCAGTAGGAATGTTTGTCAGAATCATGGAGGGGTCAGGTACCAATGGAAACTCAGGCAGTACAATGCCATTCAGTGGGCGAAAATCCTGCACTATTCTCCAAGTTCCCCCCGTGGCTTTCCTAACTGTAAAAATAAGGGTGTTGCAAGGTGAAGTCCCTCCATACATTACCCTCGGCTCTAGTAAAGCTTGTATCATTGTAAAAATGCCATTCTCTGCTTCGCTGGATAGAGGATATTGGCCCACCCTGGGCAGTTTCACCCCTGGTTTCAACGTTACCCTATAGGTGTTGCCCCTTTTATTAGGCCTACATCATGTGGTCCCTTGGTCCATATGGTCTCTGGTACCCGTACCAGGTCCTTTTCCCATATTGAACTGTACTTCATATATCTTGTACTGTAATTGAATTCTAATAGTGATGTCCATTTCAAACACCACTATTTTGGTTAGTGGGTTGTGCTCAAATATTTCTTCATCTGATATGTCGCTTAACTTAAATCCTCGGTCGGTAAATCCAATTGATCCCCACTCCTCCTGTCTCCATTCCAAGGCTATCAGTACTGCATATGTTGAACTAATCTCAAGGTCCGATATGCCAAATATCATGTCATGTTCTTCCACTGGATCCACAGGCTCCATGCATCCGAACAGTATTTCCTTTGGTATCTACACTCTCTAACCCTCTAACTCCAGTGTGTGTGCTATTAGGGTATACATGCATTGCAGAAAAGGCCTCTGTGTCTACTGGTGCTGCCCTTACTTGCTGCCCTAGCTCTTCTTCAGCCAACAGGGATAGCATTTCGTCCATTGAGGTGCCTGGTGCGTGACATAGCAATGTGCCATCTTCTAGGAACAACATTGTAATGTTTAATTTACTAATCATGTCTCTACCTAGAAGGGAAACAGGTGCCTCTGAGAACTAAAACAATGGCTGTTCTAACTTCGTGTCTCCTATCCTCATATTCACTGGTTTGGTAAAAGGAACCCTCAAACCAACCCCAGAGAACTCCTGCGTGTCCATTGATTGGTGGGAAAGTGGTAGTCTCCCCTCCTGTAAGCAGGTTCTGGTCGCCCCTGTATCTATCAAAAAACTGTTGTGATGATCGCCCATGGCTACCGTCACAGTGGGCTTCTCACCTGTGCTGTTGGTTACCGATAGTACAGGTCACACATTGGTATTCTGTGAGCATCTTCGCTGGGAGAAGAAGGTGTTTGGTGTACCTCTGTCAGTTTGTTGTGGAATATGGAAGGTGCCACCTCCTTGCACTGCACCCCTCCTACTTGTTCTTGTGATTGTCTTTCTCAAGTGTTCCTGTCCTTGTGGCATACTTTGTGGCACTTGTGGTTGCTGCACCCACTGTGCTTGTGGCCCTTAAGAAGGTCCCTGGTGAGTCTGAGATTGTTGAACCCATTGTCCTTGCTGTTGGGTCCATTGATTTTGTGTTGGTCCAGCCTGTTGTTGTTGTTTGCCCTATCCCAGGGCCTGTTTATCTCTCATCATTTTCTTACATTCCCTAGCAAAGTGACCTATCTTGCCACAATAAAACCACTGTCCCTGTCCTTCTTGCTTCCAGGTGTGCTGTTTCCTAACCTTTTGTAAATCTCTTCATCCTCTTCCTATCCAACCTGCCATTTCCCTCCTGGTACTTGCGTTTGTCCTGGTGCCATGAGGGCTATTTGTGGCACAGTCAAAAGTGACCCTTCTGTGCTAGTCTTTTTAAGTTTCTGTTGCACCATCTTTGCTGCTGCCCTTTCTGTTCTATTCTGTCTCTTTCTTTCTCTTGTTTGCATTTATAAAAAATTAAGTATGTGGGCTTGTATTTCTGTCCATGGTTTTGTCTCTAGTCCTACTATAATGTCGAAGCTGATTGTACATTGCTGGGCAGCCCCTTTTTAATTATATTATAAAACAATATTGCATTCCACCTGTGTTTTCCAACATGTGACCTGTCTCCTGCGTCCAGCATTCCTTCATCCTTGATTGGAAATCAGTAAACATTTCCTTTTCTTTTATGCTCTCTGACATAAGGGCACTAATGTCTGGTCTATCAGGGTATGTCTACCAGAGGTTGTTCCAAATGGGTTGCTGGACATTGTTGAAGGAGGAACTATCATATGTGTTGTCTACCATTGTTACTCAACCAATCCCTGCTCTACGAAAAATTAGGCTGGTCTCATCTCCTATAAAAAAACTCAATAAACGTTTAATATCTCCTAAGGCAATATTTACTCCTACAGTATATTTCTCAAAAGATCTGATCCATTTTCCTGCTCTGTTGCCTAGTGGGGAAGAGCTCTAATAAATTTGACTTGTCCATCTGGAGCCATGGCACATATACTGGTAGATGACCTCCTTCATAAATGAGGGGTAATTGCATTCCTGTTGTATTTTGACGAGATCCATATACCTATCTGGGGTTGTGTCTGGGTGTTATTATTAATGTGGGTCTGCCAATAGCATATTTCTTCCATACTCTGAGATACTTTTGCATGTAAGGATAATCCCAGTCCGGGTCACCACCATCTTAAAATATGCCGTTTTCCGCTGTACCCAAATCTTGTGGCTGAAATGAGCCCTCTCTTGGCCAAGGTGTACTGCCCACAGTCTCTGTTTATCATGACAAATTGTCAGAGCAGGCTTGACAATAAAACCTCCTTCATTTTGTTCTATTATTTTAATGGAAGTTAAGTCATTGGCCCTTCTTTTAAGACATATGTGACATCATCTACAGTTGTTTCCCTAACTGTACATAGATGTGTGGGTTTATGATGAAATTCATATCTATCATATTTATTCAATTGACCTTCGATCCCCAAACAAGGGTTTATTTCCTGCTCTCTGACTTTTTTGATGAATGTCAGATTTCATCAGAGGAGAGTCTGAATATGTGATCCTTTGTCCACTATCCTGTGCTGCCCATTGTCTTGATTGTGTCACTTCTATTTAAGGGATTGCCCGATGAAGCAGTGTGTGTGCATCATTTGCCCTGTAAATCGATGTACCTGGGTCCTCTGCCCAATTTTCTACCCCTGCCCACTTTCTTGATTTCATTGTTTGTGGTGTAATATTTTTCCATTTTTGGATCTGTTCGCTGTTTGCCATTCTTCTGTAGCCCCGGTAAATGTACCTGAAATGCGTCATCGGTTTTGATTATGACATGTCTAGTGGTCCATTTTCCAAGGGGAAGAGGTGGACCATCAGACTTTTGCTGTTGTTCCCTTTGTGATTTGTTAACAAAGAATCAGCATCTTATCTCTTGTTATGTGGTGGAGGTAAAATTAAGTGGTTTTGGACCTATTTGAGGTGGTTGTATTTTTATTGTGACTTCTGAATTGTGACTTTCGCGTCTTGCTGTGAATCTTGAACAGTAACTTTTGTGTCTATTTGTTGGGGTTCTATTGCTATTAGATTACTTTATATCCTGTAGCTGTGGGTGGTAATATGGGGCATACTCCTGTGTAGGGTGGTGGGAAAGGGTCAGATGTCTCTGGGTATCTTGCCTCTTGTTAGTGCTGGATGTCTTGAATTCTTTTTAGTCTCACAAAAAAATCTCCACGTATTTAATAGAGCCTCCCTTTTCTCCTTCTTATTTCCTGTATATTTACTACAAATGTATGTTAAGGTATGATCTACTGTTTTATCATCAAATGCACCACCTTTGGGCCATTGATTGACATGGTCCTAAGTTCCATTATGCCACTCCTTGCAGTGTTTAGCTATTTTTGTCTGCAAGTTTGGATATGTCTTCCTCATCTGTTCATGAGGAATCGCCATCTTCAAAACATATTCTGTATCATCTCCTCATCCTTCCACAAGTGTCTGACAGTGCTCAGAGAGAAGTTTCTTGACACCAGTCTTTCAACTGTGTCCTTCTCAAAGCATCAGACTCCACTGGTTTTCCCAGTCTCAGTCAAGTCTGTGAAGGTTATCTCTCCAATGTAAGACTGGGTAATACTTCAACCTAGGTCTTCTGGTGTCCAACACTGGGTAATTTACAATGTCCACTATGTCTTTAACCCCCTTTGCAGACTATCCTGAGCAAAGGGAGGGAAGGCATAAGCAATGACAAAAGATGTCCAGTTAAAGGTGCATTGTCTCCGACATCTGTAAAATATAATCATGGGTTCCTGGTAAACTTCCAATGGATTGTTTCTCAATGTAGTAGGGGTCTTGTGTGCATTTGCATCCTCCACCAGCTTGCTAAACTACATGAAGTGTGCTTCCAAAGTGTAGATCTTAGGGGCAAATACTTGCAGACTGTCACTAGGACAGGGACTGAGTCTAGTGTGCTGAATCAATAATTTGTTTTGTTTTTAGTATGTCCTTTCAAAAAACAATAGCTTTACTCCTACACATATATACAGTACCTGTGGAACATACATCTCATCCCACATTTACTATTGAAGATATACTTGAAGGTAGGGTCCTTTTAGACAACTTTAAGTACAACATATTATTTCTTGTGCTTTACTTGTTCATTTAGTGCTGTTTACTTAATCCTGGTTTACTTTTATACTTTCACAGTTGTTTTCATCAAGAAGTGATGTCTGCATGCTTCCTGTTTATTGGAGGAGTGCTGTGCACTTTCACTTTCTCTTTTGAGCACATTGCTGGTGATTTTGAAGAGTGTTGGAGGTGTTTGGTGTTGTGTGCTGCAGATTGGTTATTGAGAGAGTGTTGCTGTGCCCTGAGTCCTGTCGATAGTGTGATGTACTTGTTATTATGTGTATTTTTATCTCTTGCCCTCAATCTTGTCGGGTGTTTGTCTAAGGGATAGTTAATTTTCTTACTAGTTGTTGGGGCAAATATATTGGGCTGTTTTTTTTGTAGGAGTGGGTTTCGATGTGTGCAGGGAGATGGTGGGTGTGGGCAGGGAGGGCAGGATGTCGAAGGGGCACTGGGGGGGCTTCATCTGGCTCATAAAGTTTTACCTTCCCTTGATGATGGAGAGGGGGGTGTATCCTCTCAGGATTTGCCGTCAGTGTGCGGAAAATCAGGTGGGAGCGTGTGAGGTCACAGATGCAGCGTGTCTTTGGTGTGGGACTGTGCGCCAATGGAGGCACCAATGACAGGATTGCTTGGGCCATGAGGGGGACCTGTTGGACCTACAGTGTGGTAAGTTCAACCTCTAAATATAAATATGAACACTGTTACGAAAATAAACAAATGCTGTGTGTGACACACTGGTGCTCATGTTCAAAAATGTGGTAGAGTGAGGCGGAAGACATCTTGCGTTCACACTTAACGTTGCCACATCAGAAACACAACGCTGCATCACATTGACAAGCATAGGGTGCAGGTTTGTGTTTCCCAATGCGCTTGTGCAACACTTAGCACTGTATTGCCAAGGTTGGCCCCCTTGCGACATACTGCGTGCAGGGCAAATATTGTTTTTGTACAGGTAGGGTGACTGTACATAAACAATCCAAGGCATTGTTTCTGGGACCTGTGTGCTGCACAAAAGGAAGAGTAAAAATTATTTCCTCCTTTTTCTGTTAAGTTTGCTATGCTGCCCTTGTACATAGGCACCGTGTGACAATGTATGAGATATGAACAATTGTTCAAAGGAAAGAGGACATGTCCAGAGTGTCATACACCACCAACATCTGTGAAACAGCCTTGTGCGATCGGCAGCGATGCAATCATACACAGAGTATGTATAGCATCATGTTGCGTGTGGAAATGGGGTCTTGTGAATGTATCACACAACTAGTATGTGCAAGTTTGCTAGCATTATTGTCTTGCTTGGCCCAACTCAGTATTCACAGATCTTGTGTGAATGGCAGGTAAAGTAGAGCCAATCATGTAGCCAACATGAACTGCATCAGTGCAGTTACGTAGCATTGTCAGTTATGGTAATGAATTGTATGATGAATATGAAACGGTGATTTTACGTCTGATACCAACACACATTTTTTTTCATGTCTCACAGATGGAGGACCTCTTATCACAAAGGGGGATATCAACATCTTCAAGGACCCACACGCCACTGGGGAGTTCTTTCATTATATATTGGCATAGTGCAATGTCATGAATGTCTGGGTCAAATGATAGACGTTGTAGTATGCAGTATGGGTGTGTATCACATGTACCTTGCCTACAGTGTGATGATGTTTGGTGGAAGTCAGAAGTGTGTACCAATCCGTAAGTGAAGATGGAGCTATTCATTTGTCTTCCAGATGTAACTTTGCACATCCCCAATCAGTGATAGACATGAAAGTAAAATCTATAGGTTCTGTCACTACAGCACATGCATGTGGATCACAGAGCGTGCAGATAAGAGGGGAGACATGTGAGTGGTGTTGCTGATGAGTATGAGCAGACATGGAATGCATGTACATCCTTGACTGAGATGACTATGCAAGTGGGCCCGATCATGCACAAGGAGGCAGTGGTTATCAGGCTGTGCGTGCTCAGACACAGGTTGGCACAGTAATAGTTGCAGTGCATAGCTTTGAGCCAAGCATATCAATGGCATGTTCTCCAAACAGCTAGCAAAGATGAATCTTATTGGCATGTTTGGCCACTGCAATGGTGTTGACAAGCTGTCTCTTTGGGGGTCATTCCCTGGTAGACTCCGGCTCGAGTGTACAAGCCCCTCTGTCCGAGTTTGTGACATTACTCTGCATGCATTTACCCCGTATGCTTTTGCTCTGCATTTATTGCTGTGCCATATATTTTACAATGCAGGGCTCTGCAATGCTATTTGTTAAAACGCATTACCCATTACAACACAATAACCATTATGACTCCAGGGGAACGTTACTATGGGACTGCATTGTAACAGTTTGCGTTGTAAAAGCCTGCATCGTTAAATTGTCAACGGAGTGATAATAGCGGATCAAAGACATGCATAATGGACAAATCTGAATAAACAATGTTTCCCCCTCTCGCTAGCAACATGTCAGCTATTGTAAAGTTGTGGTGGAGAGACAGCTCGCACCTCATGTACAAGTCAGTGTTCAGCCACTTAACGTGTTTCCATGTGTGCTGCATGATGCCGCACAGATGAAAGTGTGAGTGGGGTTGTTCCAGGATTGCTCATGTGCAGGTAGGGAATCATCCTACACATTAACAAGCCTTCCCTGCACACAGACACCCTTACACTCTTGTGCAAGAGTACCTGTATTTGCGCTGACTTGATGAACTTCACGCCGTCGCTGGTGACACGCAGGGCTGCACATGATCATTGTACATATGATGCAGCACTGTGTTACAGGAGAGGATGAAGGAGGCTCTACACCTGGAGGGCTAATGCCTCCCTCTCATGAATCCTTGTACATGTCACCCTCAGTCAGGGTATGTCATTGCACCATCATTTGATATTGACAGTCTCATTTGGTTGTGAGAGTACATGCCCCATGCCATGCACTGTCATGCCAGTCTCCCCAGCATGTAGTCACTGATCCTGGATTAAATATTTCATTGTACAGGTCCCTCTCTGACTTCACCATGTTACTTTAGAGTGTAGGCTCCCATGTTTTACTGACCTTGTGTTTCTGAGTTAAATGGAGAACATTGACGTAGTCTACAGGACTCACATTTTGTCATTGCTCTTATTTTACAGACAACATGTCGCCAGAGGAGTCCCACGCCTTCCAAGTGAGAAAGAACCGGTACCTCCACATCAGAAAGGTCGCTAAGGGGTACCGCAACATGGCATGGAGGTACCAGGAAGCCAGGCAGCTGGGAGTTGGAAGTCGGTGCCCGAGATTGTAACACATGGAAGACAGAGTGGCACACAGGCTATCACGGTCCCCTCTGGCGACAGGCGTGGGTCCCGGCATTGCCAGGCAGTAACCCATCCCCCTTCAGCACCACTCACCCAAAGGACAATGCCACCTGCACCAGGTGCCGTTCACTGTGCAGGACCGGAGAACAGTATTGGATAGCAATGTTTTGCTGGCTGAGATACAGAGAGAATTAGTGGAGCATACCAGGCACCTGCAGGACATGAAGAAAGCCCTGTGTCTCCCAACATGACTGGACATATTGAGCCCCATCCCCCTCTTCTCCCTTCCCCCATTTGTTAAATATTGTTATTAGTTAGTGTTAGGTACGTTATTTAAGTGTTAGGCAGTGTAGTTGTAGTGTAGGTATAGTTACTGTTAGATGTTTTAGGTAGTTTTAGATATGTATTATTCATTAGTATTTAGGAATACGTTTCCTTTTTTTTTGGGTGGGGGATTGATGTCTTTGTTGTTAAAAAAAAAAAGGAAAAATAGCCAAAAATATATATATTTGTGTAGGATAACTGTGTAGTTTATGTATAGCTTAGAGGTCTTTGTCAAGTCTCATGATGTGCCTTAAGGGTGGGAGGGGAGTTAATGGCTTAGATATGTTGTTGCATGTTTAGGATTAGTTATATTAGATAGTTTAGGTTATAATTCACTTTGTTCCAGTTAGTTTAGATTAGAATAGTAGTAGTAGTGATTAGTGTTAGTTTAGGGTAGTTTATTTTTGTACTTTCATAATAAATGGTTAATACTTTATAACTCTGGTTGCACATATGTCAGAGGTGAGGTGGTAGAGTGTGGCTTTTCACCTTGTATGCAACTCATATTATCACTGGACAATCTGTTGAATGTGTAAGTGTGGTTATGACATGTTACTTAGCAGGATGGATTGTGTCAGGATACCTTAGATGTGAGCACAGTAAACTTGTATGGATAACAGGGTGGCAAGTAGGATTTACGGCCTAGTCTAGGGACACTCTTTTGTGAAATTTTACATCTTTAGTTTGACTCACGAAGTTGGACAGCACATTGTTGCCCATTTACAACACATCCTCGGGACATGGCCTTGAGCGGATATTGAATTTGCAACTGTTATCCATCATGGAGATGGATGTATGCGCTGGGTACCTCAGATTCCGTCAACCCCCTGCATATCACATGAGCCTGGCACTGAGTCCATCTACAATGCACAGACATTGGTACACTTGCCACATAGTGCAAGTGGGTCAGCATCATTGGAATTGTATGTTCCTGTGCATTGAGGCTCAACTTCCTGCCCATGCAGGATGTTGTCATTTAGCTGGTCAATTTTAAACGGCATATGGCAGACCTGTGGGCCCTAATCACAAAAGTAATCCGAGAGTAGGTCCTAACTTTACGACTTTTGGTATTTACAAATGGAATTTAGGAGTAGTAAAGTTAAGAATGCTGACTTCACTACTCCTAAATGCCTTTTGTGAATACCGATATTTGGAAAGTTAGGGTTTTCTCTCAGATAACGTTTTTGATTCGGGCACACAGTTGTGCTGCACACAAGAGGGGAAATGTAGCATTGCTCCCTGTAGTGCCAGTGTCATAGCCACTTCTCCCAGCTGTTACTTTTGGCATTGGCTCATAATGATGCCACCCTTTAAATGGTGGTACTGAATCTGACTATATGCTGAGTGCAGTGCACCACACATCCCTAGACACATTGCCCTATCCGCTCACAGTGGTCACAGCATGAGAGGGTTCCTAATTTTGAATGCATTGTTCATCCACAGGAAGGGATGAACCTGACCCTGAGTGTATTTTCGCCTCACTGTTTTTAGTAAGGTGGTGAACCACACCAATAAAGTTTGCAGTGGACTCATCAACTTTTTTTTAACTTACACCATTTTCACACACGTCTACACATTTCCTGAAGCCCTCATACCCACATGCACCAACTGGCAGGAACAGAAGATCTCAGACAAAGAGCCCCTTTATGGGTGCCCGTTAGACATTGCAGCGCCAGTCTAATGAGGAGCAAAACCCATATGATGAAGCATGACACCTAGCTTGCTGGGTGTGTGAGGGTTTCAGATCCGAAAGGGGAATCCCCACACCCCCCCTTTCCCCTTTAAGCTGCTCCCTTCACTTGGTTACTTAGTTTAGTTACTCCCTTGTTTTGGGGAACAGTGTATTTCTTTTTGTTGCTATAGTTCATGGGCGTATACACTGGACCCCGTTAAAAATTGCCCTGTTTAGTTTCCTCTATTTGTTTACACATGCAACTGACTTGGACATTTTTGCATATAAGCCTATTTCCTTTATGTACGTAGGACTAATCCGGGATATTGTTAGAATGCTGTATTGGAGCAATGAGGATACGGCTAGTTCACACATAGTCAGTCATCTTACTGCCTATCTGGGTCACAGTAAAAGATGTAAATTTCTCTTATTTCCCTAGGTGTACTTTTTGGTGGATGAATTGGACCTACATTTTTAGAGACTTCTATACTTGATTGGTCGTAGACAACACATATGTGTGACAAATACTTTTATTTACATGTCCATTGACATTGGTGAAGACTGGACCAGTACTTGGCCATGCAATCCCCACATTCCATAGATGCCCAGTTGAGGGCCAGACAGAGTCCTTTTGGGGTAACATATCCAAAGGAAGAGGCAGAGTTCAGTTAGCAGGCTGATTGCAGTGTCATTGGGAACAAGACAAAATATGGCAGTCCATGTTGAGGTCCAATGTGAGTGTCACAGAGTGTATCGGGGGACAGTGGAAGCTGATGTTCCGGGGATGAGATGATGCTGCACCCAGATCCAAGAAGAAACAGGCCATTTGGCATAGATGAATGCTACCACTTTCTTCTGTGCATTAATGCTGATTCATCCACATCTTCATCCTCGGATGTGTCATGTGCCTCACATGTGCGTGATGGTAGATTGGCTGCAGCACTGTGAGGCACTGACACTTCAGGGGCAGAGATGTGGATGTAGAAGCAGCAGCAGCATTCATCTATGCCAAACCTTGATGCAGTGATAATCAGCTTGAGGGCAAGGAAGATTCCAGCTATATCTTTTTGGTGTGCAGCTGTGGCAGCCATTTGGTCTGCTTGCATCAGCTCCATGTTCTCCATTATTCGTTGCATGCGGCCCAACTCCTGACTGATATCACTGGAGCCACTCTGACTGGACAGTTGTTCTTGTCTCCCTAGTCATGACTCCAGCAATGTCAGCCATGGAATGTCGGAGAGCATGGAGTGGACTGTGGGTGTCTGTGATGTTCTGTAGGTGGTCCCCAATGGGACTCAGACATCCATGTACGGCACTGAGTTTGGCCACCAGGCTGTCAAACCCTACTTGCACCTGATCAGCCATCTCCTGCTGGACCTCTACCGCACGGCGTTGAAATGCCAGAAGTGGGTCCTCAAGGTCCTGGGAGACAGCTGTGGTGGTAGGTGCTTGCTGCTGTTTGGTTTGGCAATGGGTGGAGTTTCCACGATGCAGCTAGATTGCCCTGCTCCTACAGATAGTATGCTGAGTGAGTCTAGCAGCTGTTGGATGGAGTCTGTGTTGAATGTGGCAAATTCCTCTTCTTCATCAGTGAAGAGTGAAACAGGCTGCTGTGTAGGAGGTGATGTCTCTCCCTCTGAAATGTAAAGGGGAGATGCAGTTTAACTGTGTGTTTCATGTATGATCATGCATTGCATGAGTTTGCAAGCGGCCTGCATGACATTGTCCATTGTGACAGTTTGGGAGGAGATGCCTATTTCATGCCGGATAGTGAATATTTGTTCAACATCACAGATGTGACGTTGTAGTTGTACATTGTCATCTCACAGTTTACAGCTATGACAAATGTGAAGGGCACATTTCTACACACAAGCAGCACCAGTTGTGTCCTCTGTTAAGTTGTGAAAGTGATGCAGGTTGTACCACATTGTAGTCAATGTTGATTAGGTCAGATTTATGTGTGTGTGCGCACTGCATTGTGGGAGAGTCGCCTCCGCAGCTTTTGTTTTGCTGCCCCTTATCCCTTTCAGGCAGTGAGCCTTTCACTTATGTGCCTTTACAATGGTGAGATGTTGCAAGGTGGGGTAAATATGGGTCTTGGTCAGAGTTAAACACTTCTGCATTGTTTGTCAGCAGATGTCTTGTTTACATCAGAGGTTGTATGTACACGAGGAAGTGTCAGAGTGTGACCTGCTCCTTTAAGGATGAAGTCCACACTCAGCCACTTCAGTGACATGACCTGCACCATGATAAAATGTTTGGGGTGCATGTGTGCTATTCATCATGCACTGTCACTTGCTTTGTCAGTGTGGCTCACAGACAGCCAGCTATGCTGAGTACTGCACATGTGCATGGGTTTGGTGCAAGAATAGTTATGTGTGAGGAGGGCCCCCTTTAGGCACATTTGCAACAAAGGGCTACTTGCTGTTTCTATGTGTGCTGCACAATGTGGTACACATGTGCATCCAGGTAGCTTAGGCTATTGTGATTTATCTTGTGTGCATGTCGTCAGTCATGTTTTTTCTAGCATTCATTGCTTACTGCCCTGCTGTTGGCTTACCCGTTGTGAGTATGGTGCAGGTTGAGTTTCAATTGTTGTTGCTGGCTGACCAGACAGTGTCAGCGCCCATTACACTCAACGTTGACCCCATGCGTTGTGTATAAGTGGGCCTGGATTTGATGGATGTGGATTTCCTAAGGCGTATTAGTGGTGCTCAGGCCCTATCTCCGCCACCCTCCCAACAGATGCAAATGGCAGGGATATGTGTTTTTTTGTATTTGCCATGCAGATGGTCACATGGATGATACATGCTGTCCTGGTTCTGAATATTGAATGCCGGGCTTTGTGTGTGGATGACTACAACCATGACTGCATATTTGTTCACTGACACTGTTGACTTACCAAACAGAAAGGTTTACAATCACATAATGATGTAATGGGCAAATCACACCAGGACTGATGTGTAATGCTGTTTTCTGTATGACAGATGTGTACACTTGAGAGTGGAGGAGTGCTATTTGACCTAAGGGGTGAGGGTGCCATTTAGCTACTTGTCATTATTTGGTGCTACTATGCTATTCTTGCGTGTTGTCATACTTAGGTTGTCATACTACTTTACAGGGACATTGTAGAACTGTGAGTATGGCACACATACAAGTCATGTAGTACATATTTGGGTGACACAGTCCTGATATGCATTGTCCATGCACTTTGGTATTGTGGGCATATCCCCCATGCTCATTGTCATACATCACATTTTGAATCAATTCTGCTGTTTTTGTGCATTGTGGGATATGAAGCTTTTAGCCAGTAGGCTACATGATCACTTTGTTGTGACAATACATGTATTATGGTATGTAGACTCACTAGATGCTTTCTCACTTGGTGTACACAGGACTGCATCTCATGTATAAGCAAGCAGGCACATTGACTGGAGATGTGGCAGGATGTCTACATGGCCCTATTGCTTCAACACCACGCATATACAAATTGTCTGCACAGGGCCACATATCTCTGACACCAAAATGAGGATGTCTGTGTATGTGACTGACCATGTGCATGAGTGGGCATGCCGCCACCAATGTCAGCACACATGCACAATTGTGCATGTGTGTCTGAGTTGTGTGCAAATTTCTGTATGTGCAGTAGTGTCCCCCTTGTTGCACATGCACATTCTTGCACATTACTCAGATATGCGGGAACATGCATATGTGTGGTGTTGAGGCAAGGGGCCATTTTGACACCCTGCCGCATCTCCAATCAATGTGGCCCGTTGCTCTTTTATGTAGTCCTTATTTTGTGGTCTTATATGATACTTGTACTATATTTGGATGACTTTTCTGTGCACATTTCCAGGTCTGTTAGCCCACCCACATGTGTCTTGCAATGTATTGGTTGAGTAGGGTGATATGTGTTTATGCCACCAGGGACAAGGGTATCCGGGACATGATCGCAGTCATTGTGGGTGTGCACTGCAATATATTTAATTGTGCATGACAGCCATTTGGCCCATCCACCCCCGTCTCCCCAGTCCCTGGTTGTTACTCACCCTGTTGCTGTTGTGTCTGGTCATGTTGAGCAGTATCCTGTCCCGGAACACCAACCACCATCTCCTCGTTGATGAATGCGGACACCTGTTCCTCCAACGCATCCAGCTCGTCCTATCAAAAATAAGTGTACTTTATATAGAGTTATAACAAGACCAATAAACGACAAAAAGAATCCACAGTACTATTAAGTTTCAAGAGTTCAGGTTTAAAAAAAGGCTTACTTCAAGGTTCTGTGCGAGTCGGTACTCACGTCTGGCTACAGCGTTGTTAAAAATAACAGAGTCTAGTAAATCCAGTGGACCGCGGCGGTCCGGGCCCACTCAAATGTCGACAGACTCAAACACAGTACCTTTTCCTTGAGGCGGCCGGCACGGATGTGCTAGCCGGTTCCGGTGTTCGTCGCAGTGTAGAAAAAGAAGGTGTTGCAGGTCACGGTGAACCTTCCATCGCTGTGCAGGCTACGGCTCGTTGACGGTGTCGGTGAGCTCAGAGCTTGCGTTGGTCGGGGCGGACGTTGCTCGTTGCGGTGCTTCCAGCTTTACGGTGCGGCGTTCAAGCCAGAGTTCGGGAGCTGGCGTCGGTCAGTCCGGACAGCGGTGCGAGCCGGGCGGTGCATCGCGAAGTGTGAGAGGCAGTGCCCAACTCCGGTGCGGTCACAGGACTCGAAGTCAGCAGCAGTGACCGCGTCGGTCAGACCAGTTCAATTCGGTGTAGCGAGGCGTTGCACGTTGCGGTGTCCTTCCAGTCGCGGTGCAGACTACAGCTCGTTGACGGCGTCAAGACGGAGTCAGTGAGCGCAGAGCTTGCGTTGTTCGAGGCAGACGTTGCTCAGAGCGGTGCCAACAGGACACCAGGCTGGTTGTCAGAGTCGGTCACAGCTCCCTGTCTCTGTAGCTACTTGTTTCCAGCAGCAATTCACAAAGGCTGGGGAAGTCCACTGGTCCTGGGACTTCGGTCAGGGGGCAAGCTCTCTTCCAGGCCCTTGGAGATCTTTTTAGAACAAGTTGAAAAGCAAAGGTAAAATCCACAAAGTCCTTTCTCCTCTCTAGGCAGCCAGGCAACCACTGCAGGCCAATCCCCCAAACAGCACTCCAGCTTGGGAATAGTCTCTCCTCAGTTTCTTCAGGTTCCTTCTCCTCAGCAGAGGTTTCTTCTTGTCAGTTCCAGGAGTGATCTAATTTCATGGGATCAGGGTCCCAATACTTATACCCCAAAATCCTTTGTTCTCTGAGGGGAGAGGGGCCTGTGCCCAGTTCAAGCCAGTTCTGAAGACACTGTTTACAAGACTTCTCCTTCTCTATCGCAGCGCAGGGCAGGCACATCAGACGCCCCACAGGTGGTGGAGCCAGCATTGTGGAAGGGAAGTACAGTCCTGGAGCACTTTGTTGACAGTCTTTCTTCTCTTCTTTCAGTGTGCAGGGCAGAGACATCAGACGCACCACAAGGGGTGGAGCCAGCACTGTGGGGGGCGGGCACAGTCCTATTCAGGTCCCAGGTGCAACTCCTCCCTCCCATCTAGATGCAGAGCTCACCTATTCACCACCGGGCTGCCCCAGCCTGTCTCCTGGAATTCCCCAGCCCTGTCACACACAAACCCAGACAGGGAATACACAACCTCACAGAGGCAGGCTCAAATGGTTAGGCAAGCAAATACCTATTTTCTAAAAGTGGTATTTGCAAACCCAGAATATTAAAATAAACTTTCCTAAAAGATGTATTTTATTATTCTGAGTCCAGGCATACTAAACTCGAATTTCTACCATGTTCTCTGAGTCTGCTAGGATTATAAAGTGTAATCCTTCTAACAGCCCATTCTGGCCTATGGAGAACAGGTAGCCTTGCAATAGTGAAAAATGAAAATGGCTGTAATTCACTATTAGGACATGCCACACACATCAGGGCTTGTCCTACCTTATACTTACAATGCACCCTGCCCTTGGGCCTATCATAGGGGTGACTAATATGAAGACAAGGGAAGGTTTAGGGACTGGCAAGTGGGTGCACTTGCCCAGTCGACATGACAGTACCAGACTGCACGCAGGTTCTGCAATGGCAGACCTTAGACACATTTTACAAGGCCGCTTCTGTGGGTGGCTCAACCAGTGCTGCAAGCTCACTAGCAGCATTTGGATTTACATGCCCTGAGCACACTCAGTGCACTGTACTAGGGTCTGACAAGTAAACCAAATATCCAATCATGGAACCACTGATCAATACATACATTAATTTACAGTAGGGAGAGCATATGCACTTTAGCACTGATCAGCAGTGGTAAAGTGCCCAGAGTCATAAAATAGCCAACAACAGGTCAGAAAAAGTAGAGGAGGAAGGCAAAAAGTTCAGGGATGACCCTGCAAAAAGGGCCAAGTCCAACAGCAGGCCAGACGAAAATTAGGTATTAGATTTGAAGAAATTCAGCTATATCTTTAAAGAGTGGGGGGCATAAATATATAGTGTAAGGCAAAACAAATGTCAGAGGGTTTCACAGTGCTCCATGAAGGTCACTGATGCAAATCTGCATATGCATGCATTTTCCATGGCACTCTGCAATCTATGCAGGTGAGTATCACGTGATAAGACCCTAATGTAATTTACTAAATTAAATGGTAAGAGCGTATCTAGAAAGATTAAACTAAGGTTGAAAAGAACAGTATATTTGTCTGTTCTATCAAAGCACATTCTCACATATGCACATACCTTAAAAACATAACTGTAAGTTATCCCACTTCTCGTTCTTCATCACAATGCCTATCAAATATAATTACAAAGTGCATAGAAACTTCTTCTATTTAAAAAGCATACCGAAATTGGTGTGAAAAAGTGAACGCAGAATATCGTACCTTTTCTAAGTGATAATCAGAGGAGAGAACATGTGGGAAGAAATACTATACGTTAACCTTTTGATAAGATAATACCGCACAATGTTAAACTTGTATGTATGCGTACAAATTAAAATTGCTTAAACATAAAAAGTGTGCACGTGTCTTTAAATTATTAAGTGTAATAGAACTACAGTCCATGCAACTAAAAGTCACAGCCTGAAATTGGTGTGCAAAGGTGGGCCCAAAATACAATACACTGGCAGACGATAATCAGAGACAGAACACGTGGGAGAGCATTGACATAAATTAACCTTTTGATAAGAAAACATTGCACCGATTTAAAAGTGTACACGTGAGTATAAAAAAATATTACAAGATGTGGTGCACCTGTGCGCTTAAAAAGTGTCGTTCAACGCTTGAAGAGCGCACATCACTATTTTCTTTAGCGGCGTCTGAACTATATCACGTGATCGTCCATACATATTTCGAGTTGAAATGCACATCTTTGTGCTTTGCAGCTGGCCCGTGCTTTGCAGGCACGTCCTACTGATACTTCAACCTTTTCAAGAAGCGAGGCAGATGGGCAGAAAATTAAAGCACAGTTTCATCAGCTCACGGCGCTGACATGGTCACTGGGACTAATATTTCTATTAAGGCATCCTTTTTAACAAAACTGAAAATCAATAGCAGGGGAATTTTCAGAATTGACACTAGCCTTTTGTGAAACTGGAAATAGATCTTCCTGTCAGCGAAGAAAGCTGCTCTCCTCTGTCTAGACTGCGGAGGGAGGAAAATTATCAGATTTTCATTTCCTCAATTTCACTCCACTGTGGTAAAACGTGTGACTATTGATTCATCTGCTGAAACAAAAAGCAGACGCGCTCTTCACCTCACCAGGGTCAAATGGGTTTGCGGGTGTCTAATTATACTTTGAGCGAGCGAATAAATCTTCGAGCAGTCATTACGTGAACATAAGCGTCTAAAGCCATCATTAGAATCCTTTTAACCAACCACTTGCCCTCCTTTTGTTTTATGAGAGGTCATAGATACTGGAGTTAATATTATCACGCTTCGGTGCTTTAAAAAGGAGGCCTTGAAACCTGATAGCCCGGAAGGGCACGAAAATAAGTGTGTATTGGTCGATGTCTCCGCATAAAAGATAAACACGAATTGGAGAATAAGGTCTATTTTTTTTGTGTTTAAGTTGTATAACTATTTTGAGTATTGTTGCAGAGAACAAAACATATTTTGATGCAAATAGGTGAGACATGTTTCCCACGACAGTCATGCTTTGTAGGAGGGCGAGTTCGATTAAGGCATTAACATTTGAGGTCGCATTAGGTGGCAGTCCACTTGACTCGCCAATTCGTTGCTGGGGAATTACAGTATTGGCAACATGTTTCACGAGTACAACCTCAAATTATGTACACCTAAGAATATGGGGGCAGATTTACAATAACTGGCGCATCCCCATGGATGCGCCAGTTATTGTGCGCCGCAGCTCTGCCACCCATGGTGCGCCACATTTATAATGCGGCGCACCATGGGGCAAAAACGGCACAGATGCGTGAGGTATCTGTGCTGTAAAGGTGGCGCATTGCTGGAGTTGGGTCGCTCGGGGGTGCCCTATTCTTCCAATGCTGCGTCAAGCCTTACACCTGCTTCAAGCAGGCGCAGGGTTTTGACGCAGCATTGGCCTAAAAGTGCCTGCGTGAAATCTTGTAGATTTCACGCAGGCACTTTTGCGAGGCGCACCTGCCCCGGAAAGCCCACCCTGCGCCGCAACGCCCATATGTGGCGCAGGGCTTTACAACGTGACGCATCTGCCTAGATGCGTCACTTTGTAAATGGTTTGCAGGGATGCGCCACATTTACACCACCGTTGCATGACGTAATGGCGGCGTAAACGTGGCGCAAGTCCGACATAAATCTGCCCCATGTTATTCTTCAGTCTGCATTATACATGCGCCATCACTTATCACTGCAACACTTACCACTGCACAAAGCTGAATCAGGGTTCATATTTTGTAAGGAATGTTTCCACCTCACAAATGTTTCTCAAAATGTCAAAGACATGAGGTGCATTTGAAAATTGCCTCCTCCACCGACAGCCTCTTGCTATTTATATACCTCTAAAACAGGGGATGAAGCCAAATTTAGAAGTGTAAAGTGATTAATAGTGACATTTCACACATAGACAGAGTCCGCCACCACTGAGGCTGAGATTTTCCTATGATAAAGTATAGAGAAAATCTAAAAAGTAAACTAAATTAAAAAGAAATAGTAAAAACCTTTTTAGGTTGAATAATACGAACTTACTTTATATATTTATATTAAATGTATAAAAAAATAAAAAAACGATTGTACTATTAATGTAATTTCGAATTAAATATTTAATTAATTTAAATATACTAACATTACAGGTAAATTATGTTTTTTTTTGTGTTCGAAGTATTTTATTGAATAAGAAGAATATGCAATCCGATATCATTGCGATACAAGTATAAGGTAGACTTTCAATACAATAAAGTCGAGCAGATGATATACAATTTCATGTAAAATATCGTGGGACTTCATACACTCAATACTGTCATAGTACAATGAAATATGAAAAGTAGCTATGAATCCACTATGAGCCTAGGCCCACTTGTAAGATCAGCCCGTATTAAGTATCTAACAACATACAAATATGACTAGGTGCAGATGTTAAGGCATTTGTACATAGCGTAGCGTTCCAAGGCTGTGGAGTGTATTCTATGGGTTATGCATATCATACTGATTTTTCGCCTTTATGTCAAGGAGAACAAGCAAAAAAGAATTGGGAAATTAAGTGGGGAGAAAAAGGTGTGGGGGATGACTGACAAATTTGGAGAGCGGAAATGATTCTATTCATACACTAGGGTATAGTGAGAGTGAGTTATCATTCGTTTGTGTTCTTTTCTATAAATATGTCTAAAGAGTGCCAAACTGCACTGGAAATTGGGGAAAGGAGTGCAGTTTAGACGGTAGCTTGTGTGCCACTCTGAGATATGAGACGCATGCCCATCAGGTGTGATGTGAGAGAAGGTTAAATGATTTCCATTCGGAAAGGATAACTTTCACTGCAATAGTTAAAAGGCGGTCTAACAGAGTCATATCATTGGCATTAAGGGTCAAAGTAGTCACTGAGGCCCAGGAACTCAAAGCTATGATAGAAAAGTTTAGAGTTATGGATATACCAATTATATATGATAGCTTGTTCTGTATCAGGTGCCAATACTGTTCCAGGAATCAACATTCAAAGAACATGTGCTGGTGTGAGCAAGCCTCTTGGTTGCAGTTCCAACATTTGTCTGTTTCTTGCAGGTGTAGCTTGTGTAGCCTTGATGAGGTCCAGTGAAGCAAACTCATTGTGAAGAATTTGGATTGTATGGGAGAGGGGGCAATTCTGTCACATAGAGCAAGTTTGTCAATATTTTGCCATTGCTCATCAATCAATCAATCATGGTATTTGTAAAGCGCGCTACTCACTCGTGAGGGTCTCAAGGAGCTGGTGGGGGGGGTTCGCTGCTGCTCAGAGAGCCAGGTCTTGAGGAGTCTTTTGAAGGCGAGTAGGTCTTCGGTCTGCCGTAGGTGGGTAGGTAGGGTGTTCCAGGTCTTGGCGGCGAGGTAGGAGAAGGATCTGCCGTCGGAGGTTGTTCGTTGGATGCAGGGAACGGCGGCGAGGGCGAGGCTGGCGGAGAGGAGCTGGCGGGTGGGGGTGTGGAAGCTGAGTCTGCTGTTCAGGTAGGCTGGTCTGGTGTTGTGGAATGCTTTGTGTGTGTGGGTGAGGAGTTTGAAGGTGATCCTCTTGTCCACGGGAGCCAGTGTAGGTTTGTCAGATGGGGGGTGATGTGACTGCGGCGGGGGACGTTGACGATCAGTCAGGCGGAGGCATTTTGGATGCGCTGTAGTCGTCGTAGGTGTTTGGCTGGGATTCCGGTGTAGAGTGCGTTGCCGTAGTCCAGACTGCTGCTGACGAGGGCCTGTGTCACGTTCTTCTTGTTTCGGTTGGGATCCACTTGTAGATCCTCTGAAGCGTGCGGAGGGTGTTGTAGCAGGAGGAGGAGACAGCGTTGACCTGTTTGGACATGGAGAGGGAGGAGTCGAGGATGAATCCTAGATTGCGTGCGTGGTCGGTGGGTGTCGGTGCTGTCCCGAGAGTGGTCGGCCACCAGGAGTCGGCCCAGGCCAAGGCGTTGGGTCCGAAGATGAGGACCTCCGTCTTGTCCGAGTTCAGTTTCAGCCGGCTGCTCCTCATCCAGTCGGCGAAGGCATTCATTCCATTGTGGATGTTGGTTTTGGCAGTGCGTGGGTCCTTGGTGAGGGAGAGGATGAGCTGAGTGTGGTCGGCGTAGGAGATGATGTTGAGGTTGTGGTGGCGGGCCACTTGTGCGAGGGGGGCCATGTAGATGTTGAACAGCATTGGGCTGAGGGAGGAGCCCTGCGGGCCACCGCCGATGATGTTGGTGGCCTCGGATCGGAGGGTGGGAGGCGGACGCTCTGTGATCTGCCGGAGAGGAAGGATGTGGTCCAGTCGTGGGCCTTCTCTTGGAGGCGTGTTTTTAGAGTGAGATGGCAGACCGTGTTGAAGGCGGCCGAGAGGTCCAGGAGGATGAGGTCTGATGTTTCGCCGTTGTCTAATAGGGTTAAATACATCAGCATTGAAATGTTTTGCCAATTGGACAAACATATTCCTCAATCTGGGTACCCAAAAAGGGATAACTGAGCAAGGCACAAAAATACTCTAGTATATAGTAACAAGTATTTTATTGCTAGTTGAGACAGCAGTATGAGTAGAGGTGAGGTGCAGTCAGTGCCTTCACCATAGTATTATGGATGTAGGCTGCACCTGTATATAACCAGGTATACTGTGTGCAGAACTAAAGCAATATTATCAACCCTGGTATATCAGTAACTTAGCATGGGTGATTTGCTATCAACTGGGAGAAGATATAACAACAAATGTGGGCCTGAATATGCCTGGGGAGATATAAGATGATCATTTGCCCAGCTAGTTTACTTACAGGTGCTAGTAGATGTCTAATTGTAATCAATTTATAAAGTATTGCAGAACGATGCAACTTATGTTAAGCAAGCACACCAGAGCAACATACAAACCGATAGAAGAGGATGACATTGAGGACCAGATGCTATGACCTGGAAATGGAAAACAGGAATCCTTGCATGATGAGGAAATTAATCTCAACCAAAGGGAGGCATATCTACACTGTTGACTTTGGTACATAAATACCCTCAGGAAGAGCCAGCAGAGTGGAACTTTTGGTAACGTGCCAGAAATAGAGTCAGAATTCATATGGTGTTTCGAATTGTTGTCTAGGAAGGTTTCTAAGTCAGATGGCAGAGAGAAAACTTTGTTCTGACCTTTAAATGTGATACAGAATTTTGATGGACCAGAGAATGAGGATGGAATCTTCATGTCCAAAAGACATTTCTTTAGATTCTGAAAGCCTTAGAGGCGAATATCTGTGTCACTAGCATAGTCCTGCGAATTTGGGGATCTTGTGATCTTGACATCTAATTGTACGCACCTTTTGCATATGTGCCAGAATTTGTTGAGTGTGTTGATTGCGTAGCGGCATACAGATCAGGGGTCTTGGCAAGTTCATGTTTTTCATCTTAAAGGTTGGGTACCTGTGTGCTCTTTTCATCTCAAAGTCTTTGACAAAATAGATTTGAAGGATTTAAGGGATCCAAGTTATTAGAAAGTCTACTAGCGATTTTGCAGAATTTTCAATCCCTTCTGGCAGTCCAAAAATATAGAGATTACTCCTTTGGTTCTGTTCCTCCTTTTCTGTTAGCCCCCTTTTTGAAGCTGAGATGGACCGCTCAAGGATATGCAGTTGCTTGGCTTACTTGTTAGTATGGTCCTCCACCGAACTTAATCTTATCTCTGCATTCGTAATCCTGCTGTTTAAATCATGGAGGTCTTTGCGAATGCCAGCCACTTCCACCTGGAGTAAGTCAATGTTAGTTTTGGTGCCCGAGCAATTTCAAGTGCAGAGCAGAGTTTAAAGAGTATGGCCTCTAAGGTAGAGGAGGAGTCTGTGCTGCCTTACACCGGGGACTCAGGGGTAGGAGGTGATTGTTTGGAATGCTTCAAGTTGGCTTTGACATCACTTTCCTTCATGTATATGTCTCTGGAGTCAGACATATTGAGGGTCTGTATTGCTGGGATGATCATAGTTAAGTGCCTTTCAACTAGAGCGAGTATTGAAATAGACCTTAGTTTGTAGGGCATTGGAGGTTAATGGGTTCTCTCTGATATGTAGGAGATCCCAAAAAATTAGTCGATGATGAGCTTAGATCATACACAGACGTAATCAATAAGACAATAATTACTGAAGAGAGCAATCCCTGAGAATTTTGGTCCCTAGGAGCTCGCAAGCAGAGTAGTAACTACAGACGAGCATCAGATGTTACAACAATACCACACGCAGAAGGAACAGATGGGATAAAACATTGGCATTGGCGCTCCTTGAGAATCACTTAGGCCTATATATTGGATGGTTACTAAAAGCTGGCACTAGAGCATTTTGCTCAGAGCCTGCTTGCTGACAAGAAGTTATGCTGTGGCCGTGGGGAGACCAGAATCAAGATGTCATACAATGGAGGCTTTCAAATTAGATCTTTCTGCATATTGGCAAACTCAGTGCAGCAAAAGACAACAGCAGACAGCAACAGGCCCAAACACCAACCACCAAACTTCTGAAGTACACCCTATACGCAATAACGGGTAGTAGGAAGTACAGTACACCCTATACGCGAAAAAGAAGAGTATGCTGCTTGTAGTGAAGAAGTACAGAAGCAGAATGAGCACAAGTGCAGACACACCATGTTGGAGCAAACCATAGTTAGAGATAATGTGTTGTAGCTACGTCAACAGTGGTGTATGCAATTGGACCTCAGAACCTCAGAGCCTCCTCATGCGCTGCAGTATGCGTAGGTGACTGCGAGCAGCCAGAACTAAAGTAAAGGTGTATTGTGCCCAAAATGTTCACCACAATGGGCAGGAAATAGTGGTAATTAGTACAGAGCCCTGGATAGCACTACCATTTTGTGGAGCGAAGATGGCATCTTGAACAGAAATATAGCTTGTAGGGCCTGCAATCAAATGTACATAGGATTTCCAGAGATTAAAATGGCAGCAGCATATATTTCCCCTGGAACAGTTTATTAGAGCTGAATGACTGTGAAACTTAGGCATGAACGCTCCGTCCTGACGTATTAGCTGGGCCCACTAGGTAGCAGATGGTCGTGCATGTATGCTGTACTTATAGGGCGTATCAGGAGAGCAAAGCAGGCGTGAAAATTTTGTTCTTACCGCACATGGAAGGCACTGCAAAATGGGGAACGGGGATCTTCTAGAACACTTGGTGAAATGCTTGCATTCCTCCTTAATAATTTCTATTGCGGTGCACGGCAGTCACCGCTGTGAGGGTGCAGTCGCCGCCATCCTGTGAGAAACAGACTGCAGGGAAGTTCGTCCAACGGAACACACACAGATGAAATTAGTAGCCGTGCAGTCACAGCCTTGTGGTCAGTGTTTGTTTCGCCACATGTAAAAATGTATATTTCGCTTCAGGAGTCACCCAGGCCGACAAACACACCGAAGGCTCAGCTGAGCTTAAGACAAGCCGCCATTTTCTCCACGCGCCAAGTCACACACCCAATGTGATTTATGTTTTTATGGTTTCTTATAAAAACATGCCACCCCAAAAAAAATTGATGATGTATATTTATTATATATTAAAAACTACAAGAACATTTGTGGCTAATTATTTAAATTAATTTAATCATTTAAACTATATATGAGAAAAAGTTACATATATATTTAAATAAATACGTTCTTACAACATTTTATCATAACATGTTTGCTGTGCATTCACATATTTTGTAATATTAAAATTAATTTATGTATATTTTAAAAAAGTTGAAATAGATAATTTTTTTCTAACATTGTTTCATACTGGGTTTTATTTTAGGTACATGCCTTCAGTATTATGGGAGGGTGTTGCAGTTACAGTGGCTGGCCATTTGCGCTGCTGAACTTACTCCAGTTCTGATTTGAAGCACATTTGTTACTGTTGTAGGTACTTTTTGGCTGTAGTAACTTTAAGAAGTGCAGTTTGTAAATAGCCAATTGCTTTCTGTTTTGTGGGTGGGTGTCTATGCTTCCCTAAACCCCTCCTTAGCTCTCCATAAACCCCTCTTAATTCCTCCTTACACCACTCCCTTTTAGCTGTAGCTATTCCCCATTTAACTGCCGCTCACCTAGACCTTCCCACAATTTCTATTTAAGGCCTGATTATGAGAATGGCGGTCCATTGACTGCCAGACTCATGGTGGTGGTCGAGCCACCGCCGAACCACAGCCCGACCGCTCCATTACAAGTAGGTCGGTCAGAGCACCATTACACTGCAGCAACTGACAGGAACAACACAGTAACCATCAGGGATTTGGGATCCCTGGCGGTGGCATATCAGTCTTGAGGCTGCAATATGCTTGGTGGGATCCCCACGATTCTGCTAAGCATATCACAAGTTTCCTCTCTGCCATGGTTTTCATGGCAGTTCCTCCTCCATGAAAACCGTTGTACAGATGGGCCATGGGGTGCATGCAGAGGGGCACATGGGTGCCCCCTGTGTTCATGCACTCCAGTACCTGTTCAGCATGGACTGGACCAGTTAGTGCCATGCAGGTACTGCCTTTAACGTCCCTATTGCGGTGCTTGTTTCATAGCCACCACCATGGGACCACCAAAGAACCGCCGGTCAGTGACAGAAAAAGTCATAATCTGGCAGGTGGTGCGCATTTGGGTTTGGCGGTGCAGGAGCGAGATGGTGGCATGGCGGTCCTGCACCCACATGGCCAAACTCATATTCAGGCCCTCAGAAGTAAACTTACACATGTGAGGATCTCCACATAAAAATTACATGAGAGGTGGTGGTAGAGATTTCCATCTTTTTGATTGTAAATTGCATTTTGTAGTAAGTAATGCTACTGTATGTATGTGTGTATGTATATGGTATTTCTATAGTGTCAACCTAGCCAAAAGGCAGTGGAGCATTGTACGTGGTCAAAGGCAACCTGAAAGTCAGTGAGTAATAAGAGAGAAAGCTGAGTTGTGGATGAGTATAACTCATTTTCGCACTACAAAATGGTTGTACTACTTTATGTACTACAACATGCAATTTGTGAGTCAGGGCCCTCATGAACATCTTTGTTGAAAATGTGGTTATGCCTGGCAAGATGACAGCTACAGTGGAGGCAAGACTTGACCTATTGTGGGCATCTTGGCCATTATTGTGTCTGAACCTAATGTCTAGTTCTGGCATGCTGCCTTTTGTCCAGTAGCAGTCGGTGGTGGGAGTGCTGCTGGGCGGTGACGTGGGGCGGGGGAGGGGCAGTGTGGAGGGTAGTAAACTACAGATTATGGCCAAATACAGGTAGGTAAACATATAAATAATTACAACTAATTTAGTTGCGCACACTGCATCGAATTTGGCGATGCAGTGCTCGCAACAAAATTCGTTTTATTTATTTATATGTTTACATACCTGTATTTGGCCATAATCCGTAGTTTACTATCCCCCAACCTGCACCTCCCCAACCCCACATCACCGCCCGGCAGCACTCCCACCACCGACCGCTACTGCTTTTGTCTATGTTTGCACTTGGAAATACCATATACATACATTCATACATGCATGTTGTGGCCATAATTGATATTATAGTGGTTTTCCTTTACAAGTGATAGCCATGCATGTCGAGGTCTGCTAGCATATATCCATAAGCAGCATGTATATTGGTGAATACTTTTTGAAAATGAAAATCATGCAGTTGGTGACAAAAAATAAAAAGGACTTGTTTCTCAAGGAAAGTGGTAAATCTACACACACAGATTAACACTATGCTTGGGCAAGATTTTAATCATGCTGGTATAATTGCATAATGTTGGTAATCTCCCTTAATGAAATTTACACAAAATTACTGAGATTAAGCAAAATGTGCTGTTCAGAGTTTCAGACAACCCTAATTTACATCTAAATGTGAATATAGATTCACTACTTTCTGGATAAATATTCTTAGGAATGTATACATTAGGACTCACTTCCAAGGGTCCTGGATTGGGGTGATACCACTTGGCAGGGCAGACTTACAGCTTGCAGAGTCCAGGTGGTTCTGGTCTTTGATATCCCTGAGACTTGGGAACAGGAGGCAAGCCAACTAGCCCTTGGAATCACTCTAGGTTGAAGAAATGTGGGACCAGTTCTTTTCACCCAGGTAGGAGAACAGCAGGAAACAGGGCAGCTCAGCAAGGTAAAAGCATAGCAATGCATAGTTCAGCAAAGCAGCAGAGTAGCAGTCCTTTCAGCAGCACAGCAGCTCCTCTTACTGGAAGAGTAGTAGAAGGCCTAGATGTGTACTAATTTGGTAGTGCTAGAAGACCAGGACTTATACCCAGTGGTACCTTTGAAGTAGAGGAGACCTGAAAGAAAGATTTGAAGTGCGCAGAGGTTCTCCCACCCTGCCCTGCCACAAGGTACACTATGGGGGGGTTATCCATCCTTTGTGTGAGGACAGGACAGAGCCCTTTCAAGTATAAATGTGACCTCCTTCATTCCATCCTGCTCAGGATGGCCCATTTGTATGCAGTTGATCATTCAGGCATACCTATTCTTCCTATGTGTGTGACTCTCTAGAGGGATTGCAGGAAGCCAGCTGTCACCCACCCGAGATGTGTATTCCAAACACAGAATGTATCACATGGCTAAATATATGGAGAGGTGTATTGCTCCAACTACAAGTCACACAGAAAAGTCATGAAATATTCCAAAGACTCAATTTTTGATTGAGTAATCCATTTTAATTACTCTTAAATCCATTAATTTTTCACAAATTTGTCTCTGTTTTCATTCACATCTAACAGTACAAAAGGGGGTGGTGATGGACGGAGCATCTGTTAATGTAAATGTTAATCAATTTTTTTGAGCGCGCAGCTGCCCCAGCAAAGGGGCGTCCCGGCGCTATATCAAACAGGTAACACAACAGACAACAACTAGGAAATAAGCTGGCTTTTAATAGGGCAATGGGAAAAGATGGGTTTTAACTGCTTTCCTGAATGAAAAAAGATCTTCTAGAGATCGAATGTGGACAGGAAGCTTAGAAGCCAGCACTGTAAACGATCGACCACCTAATCTACATTTTTGGAAACGTGGGACAAGAGCTAGTTTCTGACCTGCAGAGCGCAGACTGCGTGAAGGGATGTACAGAGTCAAAAGATGCTGGAGGATGGTGGGAGTCTCAGTAATAAGAATTCTGAACGCAAAACAAAGGGTCTTAAACTCTATGCGTCTAATTACTGGTAACCAATGCAGTTTAGAGATTGTACTGCGGGCTGAACAGAAGCGAGGTAGGCCCACCAGAACCCTGGCGGCCGCATTCTGTACCCGTTGGAGTCGCATAATCTCCGCCTGGTTGGCGCCTAAAAACAGCGAGCTAGCATAATCCAGCCTCGATAAAACACTAGCTTGGATCACCATCTGGCGTGTGGGGGCATCGAAAAATTTGAGGATAGGCCTCAAACCCCGCAGGATGCCGAAGCACATGGATGCTACCTTCTTAGTATGACATGCGAAGGTTAGTTTAGAGTCTAGCCACACACCGAGGTTTTTTAGCTCGGTAACGGGTTTTGGGGGGGGATCCAATTCATTAGGCCACCAACTCGCACCCCACAGATCAGGGCGGTTCCCTATTACCATCACTTCGGTTTTGAGGGCGTTAAGCTGTAAACAATTGGCTGTAATGAATCAAACACTCACACCTAGTCAAAAGATCTGGGTTTAATCCATCACTGTTCTTTAGCCCACTCTGCCACCCCAGTTCAGACATGGCCATATGCAAATCAGTCTGACCCTGTGTCTCATGGGAACAGTCCAGCCCGAACTGCCAAGCCATGTCTTCCCTGGACCGGAAACAAGCTTCCGAGGACCGGTTTCTGGCATTCCAGCCGTCTTCAGCCCGGCTTGCTTGAATCCAGTGGCAAAGTGAGCAAGGGACTCCGTCTGAGCATACCCTGCCACACTTATGGCGGCCAAAAGCAGTACAAAAGGGGGTGGTGATGGACGGAGCATCTGAATGAATCAAACACTCACACCCAGTCAAAGGATCTGGGTTTAATCCATCACCGTTCTTTAGCCCACTCTGCCACCCCAGTTCAGACATGGCCATATGCAAATCAGTCTGACCCTGTGCCTCATGGGAACAGTCCAGCCCGAACTGCCAAGCCATGTCTTCCCTGGACCGGAAACAAGCTTTTGAGGACCGGTTTCTGGCATTCCAGCCGTCTTCAGCCCGGCTTGCTTGAATCCAGTGGCAAAGTGAGCAAGGGACTCACGTCTGAGCATACCCTGCCACACTTATGGTGGCCAAAAGCAGTACAAAAGGGGGTGGTGATGGACAGAGCATCTGAATGAATCAAACACTCACACCCAGTCAAAAGATCTGGGTTTAATCCATCACCGTTCTTTAGCCCACTCTGCCACCCCAGTTCAGACATGGCCATATGCAAATCAGTCTGACCCTGTGCCTCATGGGAACAGTCCAGCCCGAACTGCCAAGCCATGTCTTCCCTGGACCGGAAACAAGCTTCCGAGGACCGGTTTCTGGCATTCCAGCCGTCTTCAGCCCAGCTTGTTTGAATCCAGTGGCAAAGTGAGCAAGGGACTCACGTCTGAGCATACCCTGCCACACTTATGGCAGCCAAAAGCAGTACAAAAGGGGGTGGTGATGGACGGAGCATCTGAATGAATCAAACACTCACACCCAGTCAAAAGATCTGGGTTTAATCCATCACCGTTCTTTAGCCCACTCTGCCACCCCAGTTCAGACATGGCCATATGCAAATCAGTCTGACCCTGTGCCTCATAGGAACAGTCCAGCCCGAACTGCCAAGCCATGTCTTCCCTGGACCGGAAACAACCTTCCGAGGACCGGTTTCTGGCATTCCAGCCGTCTTCAGCCCGGCTTGCTTGAATCCAGTGGCAAAGTGAGCAAGGGACTCACGTCTAAGCATACCCTGCCACACTTATGGCGGCCAAAAGCAGTACAAAAGGGGGTGGTGAAGGACGGAGCATCTGAATGAATCAAACACTCACACCCAGTCAAAAGATCTGGGTTTAATCCATCACCGTTCTTTAGCCCACTCTGCCACCCCAGTTCCGACATGGCCATATGCAAATCAGTCTGACCCTGTGCCTCATGGGAACAGTCCAGCCCGAACTGCCAAGCCATGTCTTCCCTGGACCGGAAACAAGCTTCCGAGGACCGGTTTCTGGCATTCCAGCCGTCTTCAGCCCGGCTTGTTTGAATCCAGTGGCAAAGTGAGCAAGGGACTCACGTCTGAGCATACCCTGCCACACTTATGGCGGCCAAAAGCAGTACAAAAGGGGGTGGTGATGGACGGAGCATCTGAATGAATCAAACACTCATACCCAGTCAAAAGATCTGGGTTTAATCCATCACCGTTCTTTAGCCCACTCTGCCACCCCAGTTCAGACATGGCCATATGCAAATCAGTCTGACCCTGTGCCTCATGGGAACAGTCCAGCCCGAACTGCCAAGCCATGTCTTCCCTGGACCGGAAACAACCTTCCGAGGACCGGTTTCTGGCATTCCAGCCGTCTTCAGCCCGGCTTGCTTGAATCCAGTGGCAAAGTGAGCAAGGGACTCACGTCTGAGCATACCCTGCCACACTTATGGTGGCCAAAAGCAGTACAAAAGGGGGTGGTGAAGGACGGAGCATCTGAATGAATCAAACACTCACACCCAGTCAAAAGATCTGGGTTTAATCCATCACCGTTCTTTAGCCCACTCTGCCACCCCAGTTCAGACATGGCCATATGCGAATCAGTCTGACCCTGTGCCTCATGGGAACAGTCCAGCCCGAACTGCCAAGCCATGTCTTCCCTGGACCGGAAACAAGCTTCCGAGGACCGGTTTCTGGCATTCCAGCCGTCTTCAGCCCGGCTTGCTTGAATCCAGTGGCAAAGTGAGCAAGGGACTCACGTCTGAGCATACCCTGCCACACTTATGGCGGCCAAAAGCAGTACAAAAGGGGGTGGTCCATCATCCCCTTTTGTATCGCTTTGTTCGCCCTAAGTGTGGCAGGGTATGCTCAGACGTGAGTCCCTTGTTCACTTGGCCACTGGATTCAAGATAGCCTGGCTGATGAGGATTATGAATCCGAAACCGGTCCCAGGATGCTTGTTTCCGGTCCAGGGAAGACATGGCTTGGCAGTTCGGGCTGGACTGTTCCCACAAGGCACAGGGTCGGACTGATTTGCATATAGCCATGTCTTAACTGGGGTGGCTGAGTGAACTAAAGAATGGTGATGGATTAAACCCTGATCAGTTGACTGGGGGTGAGTGTTTGATTTGTTCAAATGCTCCGTCCATCATCCACTTTTGTATCGCTTTGTTCGCCCTAAGTGTGGCAGGGTATGCTCAGACGTGAGTCCCTTGTTCACTTGGCCACTGGATTCAAGATAGCCTGGCTGATGAGGATTATGAATCCGAAACCGGTCCCAGGATGCTTGTTTCCGGTCCAGGGAAGACATGGCTTGGCAGTTCGGGCTGGACTGTTCCCACAAGGCACAGGGTCGGACTGATTTGCATATAGCCATGTCTGAACTGGGGTGGCTGAGTGAACTAAAGAATGGTGATGGATTAAACCCAGATCAGTTGACTGGGGTGAGTGTTTGATTTGTTCAAATGCTCCGTCCATCATCCCCTTTTGTATCGCTTTGTTCGCCCTAAGTGTGGCAGGGTATGCTCAGACGTGAGTCCCTTGTTCACTTGGCCACTGGATTCAAGATAGCCTGGCTGATGAGGATTATGAATCCGAAACCGGTCCCAGGATGCTTGTTTCCGGTCCAGGGAAGACATGGCTTGGCAGTTCGGGATGGACTGTTCCCACAAGGCACAGGGTCGGACTGATTTGCATATAGCCATGTCTGAACTGGGGTGGCTGAGTGACCTAAAGAATGTTGATGGATTAAACCCAGATCAGTTGACTGGGGGTGAGTGTTTGATTTGTTCAAATGCTCCGTCCATCATCCCCTTTTGTATCGCTTTGTTCGCCCTAAGTGTGGCAGGGTATGCTCAGACGTGAGTCCCTTGTTCACTTGGCCACTGGATTCAGGTTAGCCTGGCTGATGAGGATTATGAATCCGAAACCGGTCCCAGGATGCTTGTTTCCGGTCCAGGGAAGACATGGCTTGGCAGTTCGGGCTGGACTGTTCCCACAAGGCACAGGGTCAGACTGATTTGCATATAGCCATGTCTGAACTGGGGTGGCTGAGTGAACTAAAGAATGGTGATGGATTAAACCCAGATCAGCTGACTGGGGGTGAGTGTTTGATTTGTTCAAATGTTCCGTCCATCATCCCCTTTTGTATCGCTTTTTTTTCCCCTTAAGTGTGGCAAGGAATGCTCAGACGTGAGTCCCTTGTTCACTTGGCCACTGGATTCAAGATAGCCTGGCTGATGAGGATTATGAATCCGAAACCGGTCCCAGGATGCTTGTTTCCGGTCCAGGGAAGACATGGCTTGACAGTTCGGGCTGGACTGTTCCCACAAGGCACAGGGTCGGACTGATTTGCATATAGCCATGTCTGAACTGGGGTGGCTGAGTGAACTAAAGAATGGTGATGGATTAAACTCAGATCAGTTGACTGGGGGTGAGTGTTTGATTTGTTCAAATGCTCCGTCCATCATCCCCTTTTGTATCGCTTTGTTCGCCCTAAGTGTGGCAGGGTATGCTCAGACGTGAGCCCCTTGTTCACATGGCCACTTGATTCAAGATAGCCTGGCTGATGAGGATTATGAATCCGAAACCGGTCCCAGGATACTTGTTTCCGGTCCAGGGAAGACATGGCTTGGCAGTTCGGGCTGGACAGTTCCCACAAGGCACAGGGTCGGACTGATTTGCATATAGCCATGTCTGAACTGGGGTGGCTGAGTGAACTAAATAATGGTGATGGATTAAACCCAGATCAGTTGACTGGGGTGAGTGTTTGATTTGTTCAAATGCTCCGTCCATCATCCCCTTTTGTATCGCTTTGTTCGCCCTAAGTGTGGCAGGGTATGCTCAGACGTGAGTCCCTTGTTCACTTGGCCACTGGATTCAAGATAGCCTGGCTGATGAGGATTATGAATCCGAAACCGGTCCCAGGATGCGTGTTTCCGGTCCAGGGAAGACATGGCTTGGCAGTTCGGGCTGGACTGTTCCCACAGGGTCGGACTGATTTGCATATAGCCATGTCTGAACTGGGGTGGCTGAGTGAACTAAAGAATGGTGATGGATTAAACCCAGATCAGTTGACTGGGGGCGAGTGTTTGATTTGTTCAAATGCTCCGTCCATCATCCCCTTTTGTATCGCTTTGTTCGCCCTAAGTGTGGCAGGGTATGCTCAGACGTGAGTCACTTGGCCACTGGATTCAAGATAGCCTGGCTGATGAGGATTATGAATCCGAAACCGGTCCCAGGATGCTTGTTTCCGGTTCAGGGAAGACATGGCTTGGCAGTTCGGGCTGGACTGTTCCCACAAGGCACAGGGTCGGACTGATTTGCATATAGCCATGTCTGAACTGGGGTGGCTGAGTGAACTAAAGAATGGTGATGGATTAAACCCACATCAGTTGACTGGGGGTGAGTGTTTGATTTGTTCAAATGCTCCGTCCATCATCCCCTTTTGTATCGCTTTGTTCGCCCTAAGTGTGGCAGGGTATGCTCAGACGTGAGTCCCTTGTTCACTTGGCCACTGGATTCAAGATAGCCTGGCTGATGAGGATTATGAATCCGAAGCCGGTCCCAGGATGCTTGTTTCCGGTCCAGGGAAGACATGGCTTGGCAGTTCGGGCTGGACTGTTCCCACAAGGCACAGGGTCGGACTGATTTGCATATAGCCATGTCTGAACTGGGGTGGCTGAGTGAACTAAAGAATGGTGATGGATTAAACCCAGATCAGTTGACTGGGGGTGAGTGTTTGATTTGTTCAAATGCTCCGTCCATCATCCCCTTTTGTATTGCTTTGTTCGCCCTAAGTGTGGTAGGGTATGCTCAGACGTGAGTCCCTTGTTCACTTGGCCACTGGATTCAAGATAGCCTGGCTGATGAGGATTATGAATCCGAAACCGGTCCCAGGATGCTTGTTTCCGGTCCAGGGAAGAC
Source organism: Lissotriton helveticus (assembly GCF_964261635.1). Taxonomy (NCBI): domain Eukaryota; kingdom Metazoa; phylum Chordata; class Amphibia; order Caudata; family Salamandridae; genus Lissotriton; species Lissotriton helveticus. Next base: position 946,148,201 of record NC_136063.1, read on the forward strand.
ATGGCTTGGCAGTTCGGGCTGGACTGTTCCCACAAGGCACAGGGTCGGACTGATTTGCATATAGCCATGTCTGAACTGGGGTGGCTGAGTGAACTAAAGAATGGTGATGGATTAAACCCAGATCAGTTTACTGGGGGTGAGTGTTTGATTTGTTCAAATGCTCCGTCCATCATCCCCTTTTGTATCGCTTTGTTCGCCCTAAGTTTGGCAGGGTATGCTCAGACGTGAGTCCCTTGTTCACTTGGCCACTGGATTCAAGATAGCCTGGCTGATGAGGATTATGAATCCGAAACCGGTCCCAGGATGCTTGTTTCCGGTCCAGGGAAGACATGGCTTGGCAGTTTGGGCTGGACTGTTCCCACAAGGCACAGGGTCGGACTGATTTGCATATAGCCATGTCTGAACTGGGGTGGCTGAGTGAACTAAAGAATGGTGATGGATTAAACCCAGATCAGTTGACTGGGGGTGAGTGTTTGATTTGTTCAAATGCTCCGTCCATCATCCCCTTTTGTATCGCTTTGTTCGCCCTAAGTGTGGCAGGGTATGCTCAGACGTGAGTCCCTTGTTCACTTGGCCACTGGATTCAAGATAGCCTGGCTGATGAGGATTATGAATGTGAAACCGGTCCCAGGATGCTTGTTTCTGGTCCAGGGAAGACATGGCTTGACAGTTCGGGCTGGACTGTTCCCACAAGGCACAGGGTCGGACTGATTTGCATATAGCCATGTCTGAACTGGGGTGGCTGAGTGAACTAAAGAATGGTGATGGATTAAACCCAGATCAGTTGACTGGGGGTGAGTGTTTGATTTGTTCAAATGCTCTGTCCATCATCCCCTTTTGTATCTCTTTGTTCGCCCTAAGTGTGGCAGGGTATGCTCAGACGTGAGCCCCTTGTTCACATGGCCACTTGATTCAAGATAGCCTGGCTGATGAGGATTATGAATCCGAAACCGGTCCCAGGATGCTTGTTTCCGGTCCAGGGAAGACATGGCTTGGCAGTTCGGGCTGGACTGTTCCCACAAGGCACAGGGTCGGACTGATTTGCATATAGCCATGTCTGAACTGGGGTGGCTGAGTGAACTAAAGAATGGTGATGGATTAAACCCAGATCAGTTGACTGGGGGTGAGTGTTTGATTTGTTCAAATGCTCCGTCCATCATCCCCTTTTGTATCGCTTTGTTCGCCCTAAGTGTGGCAGGGTACGCTCAGACGTGAGTCACTTGGCCACTGGATTCAAGATAGCCTGGCTGATGAGGATTATGAATCCGAAGCCGGTCCCAGGATGCTTGTTTCCGGTCCAGGGAAGACATGGCTTGGCAGTTCGGGCTGGACTGTTCCCACAAGGCACAGGGTCGGACTGATTTGCATATAGCCATGTCTGAACTGGGGTGGCTGAGTGAACTAAAGAATGGTGATGGATTAAACCCAGATCAGTTGACTGGGGGTGAGTGTTTGATTTGTTCAAATGCTCCGTCCATCATCCCCTTTTGTATCGCTTTGTTCGCCCTAAGCGTGGCAGGGTATGCTCAGACGTGAGTCCCTTGTTCACTTGGCCACTGGATTCAAGATAGCCTGGCTGATGAGGATTATGAATCCGAAACCGGTCCCAGGATGCTTGTTTCTGGTCCAGGGAAGACATGGCTTGGCAGTTTGGGCTGGACTGTTCCCACAAGGCACAGGGTCGGACTGATTTGCATATAGCCATGTCTGAACTGGGGTGGCTGAGTGAACTAAAGAATGGTGATGGATTAAACCCAGATCAGTTGACTGGGGGTGAGTGTTTGATTTGTTCAAATGCTCCGTCCATCATCCCCTTTTGTATCGCTTTGTTCGCCCTAAGTGTGGCAGGGTATTCTCAGACGTGAGTCCCTTGTTCACTTGGCCACTGGATTCATTCGGCCCCGACCAAGAAGCCACGGGAAAGACGAGTCCTCATCTGGACTAACGTCGAAAAGCCACATTGTTGGCACCCCACGTGTACGGCCTCTGCTGCCTACACGGTAACTTTTTATCTCCTTATCCGTCTGCCCTGATGAGCACATCAAGCGCCATCGTTTGCGGTTGATAACAATAAACTTTGTATTTATTCCGGTCCAGGGAAGACATAGCTTGGCAGTTTGGGCTGGACTGTTCCCACAAGGCACAGGGTCGGACTGATTTGCATATAGCCATGTCTGAACTGAGGATTATGAATCCGAAACCGGTCCCAGGATGCTTGTTTCCGGTCCAGGGAAGACATGGCTTGACAGTTTGGGCTGGACTGTTCCCACAAGGCACAGGGTCAGACTGATTTGCATATAGCCATGTCTGAACTGGGGTGGCTGAGTGAACTAAAGAATGGTGATGGATTAAACCCAGATCAGTTGACTGGGGGTGAGTGTTTGATTTGTTCAAATGCTCCGTCCATCATCCCCTTTTGTATCGCTTTGTTCGCCCTAAGTGTGGCAGGGTATGCTCAGACGTGAGTCCCTTGTTCACTTGGCCACTGGATTCAAGATAGCCTGGCTGATGAGGATTATGAATCCGAAACCGGTCCCAGGATGCTTGTTTCCGGTCCAGGGAAGACATGGCTTGGCAGTTCGGGCTGGACTGTTCCCACAAGGCACAGGGTCGTACTGATTTGCATATAGCCATGTCTGAACTGGGGTGGCTGAGTGAACTAAAGAATGGTGATGGATTAAACCCAGATCAGTTGACTGGGGGTGAGTGTTTGATTTGTTCAAATGCTCCGTCCATCATCCCCTTTTGTATCGCTTCATTCACATGTAAGGCAGAATGATTCCTTATTTTTTCAAATGCAAAGGAAAGGCTCATCCATGGCTATATTCTAAAGCATGTAGGAATCCACAGTTCATCCTGGATGGCTTCATTCATATTAACCCAATGCATTTTGGGCTAACCAGCCCTTTGTCAGGGGTAACTGCAATAATAAAACAAACATCAGTATTCTACACAAACTCTCACAAAACATAAACTAAAAAAGAAGGTAACCCCTAAAGTAAATTCTTATCCAACAAAAATTACCACCTGTGCCATTTCACAAACCAACATTTCCTTAAATCAGTGCACAAAAATATCCCCACATTTTCCTGTGACAAGCACTGTAAATAATAAATAAAATGTGTGTTTAGAAAACATTGTTCTTTGTCAATGTTGTATTAGTTCTGAAAATTTTGTTAGGATTCGTCAAATGGTGCCAAAGTTATTGGTAAATGAAAAAACATTCTTCCTATGGAAACTAGGTCATAACTATAGATACCTACTGGCGACTGCCAGTAGGTATTATTTATTACATACATACACATACACACACGCGTGCATATATATATATATATATATATATATACATACAGATATAAATATATATTTATAAATATGCATACACAAATATGTAAATATCTGTATCTATATATATTATATTCACTGAAAAAAACAAAGGTTAACTGGCCATTATAGTTAGGATGACATTTCCCTCGTACAAAACTTGAGAAATCCAACAGTTATAGTTAGCTGAGCTAACAAGAACGTCCGACCTTGCAATGCACTGCTTATGTTATGACCTCACATGTCACATCACTCATGACCTGGTCAGTGACATCACTGATGACATCACATATTACATCTCAAATGACATGAGAGTAATATGTGAGGTCATAAGCAGTTCATGCGGGTCGTGAGTTATATAACTGATTAATTTCTCTGGTTTTGAACAAGTTAAATGATAGCCTAATAATAACGTCACTGTAACCTTTGTTTTTTTCAGTGAATTTCTAAGTTTGTTTAATTGTATTTCCTAACTATAACATCCCCGTAACCTTTGTTTTTCAGTGAATTTCTAAGATTTTTTAAATGTTAATTCCTAACTATAAAGTACCTGTAACCTTTGTTTTTTTCAGTGAATTTCTATGGTTTTTGCAGTAGTAGTCACGTTTACAGAGTGCTGTAGAAAGAGGGCTGTGCCTCTGACCAACTCTCAGGAATTCTGCTGTGGAGGTACCAAGAGGGTTTCTTGGCCCCCAAGGTCCCTCAGGAGTAAAGTGGACTTCATCCCCCAACCAGTAGTGTGCCAGGAGCTGCATTTGCAGAGTGGTGGAGAGAGGGGGTGTGGTCTTCAAACATCTCTTGGCAATCCCGCTGTGTGCAACTTACTGGCGGTAACCCGAGTTGCAGTTGGCCCCCAAGGGTGTGCTTGGGAGGCAACCCCCCCCCTGTTATCTCCAGTAAGTATATACATGATAGCACCTCATTAAAAAGCATTGCAGTTAATAGAAGGTTTTAAGACTTTAGTTACATTGTTGATGATACCATACTCATTTTAGGAATTGTGGTGTGTTCTAAGGTGATTTTACCATTTGAAAAAACCTTCTGCTGGGATATCATGAATCATGTTTGAGAGAAAACAATTTTCTCATGCTTTTCCCACAGAGGTTTGGAAGGTGATCTATAAGCTAATCTGAGAGCATATTTTCTGTAAATTCACATTATCTTTCTCAGTCATGTGAGAATGAAGTCTGTCATTCTCAGTAAAACATGTACATCCAACAAGGGCAGAGACTGTCAGTTGATTCCTTTGTGTTCTACTGCAGCTTCCCAGAGTGTTCTAACTAGAGAGCTAACAGTCCTACTTATGACAAACTTACTGCACACCTGAAGCCATCTTGATTGCAATAAAGTGGTGACTCTTAAAACAAAATTAGGGTACATTTTGAGTCACTTTTTAAATCCTCTTCTATTTCCTAAAAGAATTCTGACATGCAGACTGAAACATGCACTTTTAATACTAGCAGCAGACTTCTGTGGTGAGCCGTAGCTTTACTACAGTGATCTAATGAGCAACTAGAGTGCTAACATTCGGAATTTATGGCAAATGTGTGACATATCTGAATACCTTCTTGATGGACTCAAAGTAAAAACTGAAAGCTTTTCCTACTGAGGAGACTGCAGTAAATGAGGAAATTAGGAAAGTTCATAACAAATAAATCTCCCAAGATGGCCACCAGAGACAAAAGAGCCCAAATGTAGCACAAATATTACCCAGATGTAGCCCACATGTAGCCCAATGACAGCAGTGTACAAAACACTTTATTTTTTGTGTTTTTGCAGTTTTATATAGTGCAGACTTGTCATGTATTGGATAAGTATGGGCTAAATTTGCGAATTCGCGTTTGCGAATTCGCGCAAAATCAAATTCTCAGTCCGCAAAATGGTTTTTTGTGTGTTCGCGGGTTTTTTTGCGTGTTTGCGGGGTTTGCATGGCGAAGTTACCCATGCGGTCGTGTATGGGCACAGCACCCTCTTGTTCACCTCTGCCACCCTCTGGTTCATCACTGCCACCCTCTGGTTCACCACTGCCACCCTCTAGTTCACCCCTGCCACCCTCTGGTTCACCTCTGCCACCCTCTGGTTCACCACTTCCACCCTCTGGTTCAGCACTGCCACTCTCTGGTTCACCCCTGCCACCCTCTGGTTCAGCACTGTCACCCTCTGGTTCACAACTGCCACCCTCTGGTTCACGACTGCCACCCTCTGGTTCATCACAGCACCTCTGGTTCACCACTGCCTCCCTCTGGTTAACCACTGTCACCCTCTCTGGTTCACCACTGCCACCCCCTGGTTCACCACTGCCACCCTCTGGTTAACCACTGCCACCCTCTGGTTCACCACTGCCCCCCTCTGGTTCATCACAGCACCCTCTGGTTCACCCTTGCCACCCTCTGGTTCAGCACTGTCACCCTCTGGTTCACCACTGCCACCCTCTGGTTCACGACCGCCACCCTCTTGTTCATCACAGCACCTCTGGTTCACCACTGCCACCCTCTGGTTAACAACTGTCACCCTCTGGTTCAGCACTGCCACCCTCTGGTTCACCACTGCCACTCTCTGGTTCACCACTGCCACCCTCTGGTTCACCCCTGCCACTATCTGGTTCGTCACTGCCACCCTCTGGTTCACCCCTGCCACCCTCTGGTTCACCCCTGCCACCCTCTGGTTTATCACTGTCAACCTCTGGTTCATCACTGCCACCCTCTGGTTCACCACTGCTACCCTCTACTGAGACCTTTTGTGACGCAGCGGCAGCACAAAAGATGTGCCATGGTGCTGGGTATTAACAACGTGACGCATCTGAGAGATGGATTACGTTGTAAAGCCCTGCGCCATCAGGAGGCGTTCTGGCGCAGGGGAGGGCGTTCCTGCGCAGGAACGCCTCCTAAAAGTGGCTGAGTGAAATCTACAAGATTTCACTCAGTCACTTTTAGGCCAATGCTGCGTCAAAACCCTGCGCCTGCTTGAAGCAGGCGCAAGGCTTGATGCAGAATTGGGGAGATAGGGCCCCCCAGAGCATTGCTGGAGCTGCATAGCAAGCGCGACGTAGCTCCAGCAATGCGCTGCTTTTATCGCACAGATGCGTGACGCATCTGTGCCGTTTTTGCCACATGGTGCGCTGCATTGTAAATGTGGCGCACCATGGGTGGCGGAGTTGCGGCGCACAATAACTGGCGCATCCCTGGGGATGCGCCAGTTATTGTAAATCTGCCCCTATACATTTAGCCAACGAGGGAGCACTTACTGATTAGACAGTAGAAAGTACTCCAGTTGAGTGGAGGTATTACACAAAAAGGTGGCATCTTCGTGGACAAACACGCAGGGCAGGATTCATTCTGCCCCCTGTTAGACTCGTTTTTTGTGCCCTTCTGCCCTCTGTTAGACTAGTTTTTCCCTTGTTTTTGTGCCCTTCTGCCCTCTGTTAGACTCGTTTTCCCCTTGTTTTTCTGCCCTTCTGCCCCCCCTTCTGCCCCCTGTTAGACTCGTTTTTTGTGCCCTTGTGCCCTCTGTTAGACTCATTTTTCCCTTGTTTTTCTGCCCTTCTGCCCTCTGTTAGACCCGTTTTTTGTGCCCTTCTGCCCTCTGTTATTCCCTTGTTTTTATGCCCTCCTGCCCTCTGTTAGACTCGTTTTTTGTGCCCTTCTGCCCTCTATTATACTCGTTCTTGTGCCTTTCTGCCCCGTTAGACTCGTTTTTTGTGTCCTTCTGCCCTCTGTTAGACTCGTTTTTCCCTTGTTTTTCTGCCCTTCTGTCCTCTGTTAGACTGTTTTTTTGTGTCCTTCTGCCCTATGTTAGACTCGTTTTCCCCTTGTTTTTCTGCCCTTCTGCCCCCCCTTCTGCCCCCTGTTAGACTCATTTTTTGTGCCCTTGTGCCCTCTGTTAGACTCATTTTTCCCTTGTTTTTCTGCCCTTCTGCCCTCTGTTAGACCCGTTTTTTGTGCCCTTCTGCCCTCTGTTATTCCCTTGTTTTTATGCCCTCCTGCCCTCTGTTAGACTCGTTTTTTGTGCCCTTCTGCCCTCTATTATACTCGTTCTTGTGCCTTTCTGCCCCGTTAGACTCGTTTTTTGTGTCCTTCTGCCCTCTGTTAGACTCGTTTTTCCCTTGTTTTTCTGCCCTTCTGTCCTCTGTTAGACTGGTTTTTTGTGTCCTTCTGCCCTCTGTTAGACTCGTTTTTCCCTTTTTTTTCTGCCCTTTGTTAGACTGCTTTTTTGTGCCTTTCTGCCCCCTGCATCACCACATCATCACTCAGCGCTATCCCAGCATCACTCAGCACCACCACATTATCACTCAGCACCACCACAGCACCACTCAGCACTACCACAGCATCACTCAGCACTACCACAGCATCACTCAGCACCACCACAGCACCACTCAGCACCACCACAGCACCACTCAGCGCCACCACAGCATCACTCAGCGCCACCACAGCATCACTCAGCGCCACCACATTATCACTCAGCACCACCACAGCACCACTCAACACCACCACAGCACCACTCAGCACCACCACAGCACCACTCAGCGCCACCACAGCATCACTCAGCGCCACCACAGCATCACTCAGCGCCACCACATTATCACTCAGCACCACCACAGCACCACTCAGCGCCACCACAGCATCACTCAGCACCACCACAGCATCACTCAGCACCACCACAGTATCACTCAGCACCACCACAGCATCACTCAGCACCACCATAGCACCACTCAGCACCACCCCAGCATCACTCAGCACCATCTCAGTATCACTCAGCACCACTACAGCACCACTCAGCATCACCACAGCACCACTCAGCACCACCACAGCACCACTCAGCGCCACCCCAGCATCAATTCGCGCAGCCATTCAACAACTGGTTCAAATATGTTCTCTCAATGTTTCAAACTTTATTACAAATGTCACAAACAGATGTTAATATTTCACTTCTGTTCTTGGATTTTCATCACAATAAAATACACTGAACATAATCTCACAAAAGTTATTTACAAAAGTTTAAGTTATTGCCATTATAAATTAAAATCACTTTTATTTAAGTATTAATTATTTAAAAAAAATTAAAAGCCATTGTAATTTGTAATATCAATAAAGCTAAGTCACGTCAATACAAAACATGTTGCATTACAAATGCTATAGGTGTCACATTTGCGAAAGTTATAACTATTGGCATTGTAAACGACAAAGCTATGATGGGATCTAAATTCGATAAACATATGTTATTGGTCTAATATATACAATATAACCTTATAACCATGTGATTATATGTGTAGAGTTTAGTGTATTCATACAATAACCAATAATTCACTTATAGCTCGCTTGCACCTATTGACATGTTCGGAGCCATTTTGTTTCGTTTCTCCGTGTGCGAGTACTGTTTCCCTGAAACCATGTGATTACGCTTTCCGCATGAATCTGTGATGGCTGACTCGGCCATCCCCTACGCTCGTTAGTCTGAAGCTCAGGGAAACCCAAGGTCACACCTGCCCTTCTTGTGGGATGCGCATATTCTAGCAGAGCCCGTTCCTGTACTCCCCGGGCTACAGATAGACAGGGAGGCACCTTACTGACCTGGCCCCGGAATAGCTAAGGCCTAGGCTATTTGCAATCCATTGTGCCATATATGGGTATTCCTCTTGGCTCACTGACAAGTTGTATCTTTCCTTGTAAGGTGGCATTGTGGTATGTATGAAACGTATATATGCTTCGAGGGTCGTGTAGACTGAGGCTCCCTTGTCAGGGCTTGTATTTGATGAATAAACGATTGAACCTTCTCCATTGCCGACTGAATTATTATTACTGATATTGGTATATGGGCTATTGGTGAGTATGGTCCATTAGTATTTAATTTGAATCCTTCAGTTGGCGACTCCGCCGGGACTCCACGATAGGGTCGTCCCCTCCTGTAAACAGGGGTGACGGGACAAGGAGGAGTTCTGGCCGAGTGGGTGGACAGAAAGAGGATCCTGATTTGAAACACCCGTTTGTGGTAAGAAAACAAGCTGTGCCACTCTCGAGCCCAGTACCCCTCCCAGCTACTGAAGACCCTATGCCGGAGTCCTACGGGCTTAACCCGAGAGAAGAACAGACTGTGTCGGTCTGTCTAGGTGTCGGCAGTGGAGAATTCGCAATCAACCTGAGTGCATCAGGAGAGTGACATTTGTAATTGGATTGGATAAGGAACGCTCGGAGGAAGTGTTTCCTTTTTGACAACAGAAAAACTGTTTTTGAAGGTGGGCAGGGAAGCCGGACCACGAGGGAATCTGAGGATCTACCGTTGTGGCGAAGGGGCTGCACGGGTGGATACCTCACGGACTTGTTTGGTGAACATTTGAGTTTACACCTGATGCCTTAGCGCAGTACGGCGTTACTCGCTCGGCCGAACCCTCTCCGGGAAAGCCCTGGGAGCAACTGGGTAAGCGAGGGTTCTGGAGCTGCGTGCCCAGATGCCCGGCCCAACCAGCACAGGACCATGGGATGGCCTGTGAGGGGGGTTTGTGGTTCGCCTATCAGGTGCTCTCAGAACAGTCTGACGACTGTTCCCTTTGGTGAGATTTTGTTGGTCTGGAATTCTTTTGAATCGATTCCCCGAACAGGAGTCGACGGGCTCTGTTCGTATTTGAAGACGTCATTTGCATAGACTAGATTGTGAGAAGTATTTGCCTTGCACTGTTTTACAGCACTTTATTGTGACGATTGAATGAAGAGTGTATGAGTGGCTGATGAAAAGGGACGCGTCCAAGTGGGCATGTATTTTGAGATTTTGGGCAGAAAAAATGTGTAAGTATTATCATAATGTCTTGTTTTAGCAAAATATGTTTCGGGTGCTGTTGTCAGCGAGGTATACGGCTTGAAGAAAGACAGCCGGCCCCTCCTGAGGGCAGTCCCAGTTTCGATATGTATGTCAAACATGGTCTACAGCCGATTTTATTTAATACCCTTTGGAACAAGTATACCAAAGATAATTCGGATTTACAATGGCATCTTACGGGGTCTTTTGATGAGAAAAAGATTAATTATATACAGAATTATTTATGAAGAAAAGCCGTCAGTCGATGTTTGATTCCTTGAACTTATGGTTGAAGGAGGCAAAAAGATGACGAATTAGAGAAGAGAAGTTGGGGAGGGTAAAATCGGGTCAGACAATTACTCAGAAGGCAGTGGCATACGATAAGGGAAAGGTGGAAGAAAATATTAAACAGATGGATAGGCAGTTTTGGTTGGAGACCGATAAAAGCTATGTGGCTAGACCGGAGGCAGGAGATGAGTTAGAAGAATTGCTGGAAGCCCGACCACCTCCTCCTTATGCCCCAAAAGGCTTGTATCCAGCCGCACCCTTGATACGAGTTGATCAGACGGGAGCTGTCTCGGCCGTCAAACCACAGATAGGGGCGGTTGCCACGGCCCCCACTGACGGATCGGGACATGATGTTCCGCTCTCCCCTCCTTCTCTATTCGACAGACTACCTCACCCTTAATATCCCTTCAGCCGGACGCGGCTGTCCCTTCTCCCTTGCACCCTGTGTTTCTCTCCCCTTCGACTCAGACTGCTTTAGATCTCCGAAATACAATTAGTCCGGGCGCCACGCCCAAGCGACCGTTGTCTGACTTGAGTGATCAACGAGCTTTCACTCGGTCGCTGTTGGGACTGGAGGAGAGGAGAGCTATTATAATTCAGGCGTCCCAGTGGATGCGGAATCCTATTTATACTTTGGAGGATATTTGGAGTACCATGAAGGATTTTGAACCCGTTGCACAGCAGCTGGCTCTAGAAAGCATGGCGATCTGATTGATTTCATTATGGGAACAGTGCTTTGAGGAAGGATTTCCTCCTCAAATACTGCGTGATATCAGGGATCATGCTCATAAATTTCATCTCCAAACTGTGGAAGTATATCAGAATGTGACAACGCTTTTGCATTATCGGGAACGGATGCACCGAAAGAGTGCCGAGTGGGGAGCGCAGCACCCCATGAGAGAGGTGCATCCTCTCTTTTTCGCGGAAGTACCTGAAATAAGAGATAATGGGGGCAATGTCACAAGGGCGCGAGTGGACGCTAGACTTCAGGAACAATGGGTCTACACCCCTTGGAAACGAAGTGAGGTCCTTACGTTAAAAGCCCAGCTCCCTGACCCCCGTAAGAATCCTACAGCTTTTTATAAGGAATTGACCGAAGCTGCCAATTCCGCCATCATGACTATAGCTGATATTGAGCTATTTTTTGGTCTCTTGATCCCAGTGGATATTTGGAGACAGATACATGATACCGACAATGTTCCAGAGTTGGGAGGAATGTGGGATCAATTAAAGAATTGGGATAAGGAACGGAAGCCCAGTGAAAAACCCAGAGATGAAGTATTAGCAGTACCGCGTAAAATTGTTACATATATGCAGACTCTTCTCCCTCCTAGAAAGGTAGACTGGGATAAACTAACAGCGTGGAAACAGAAAAAGAATGAAAGTGTGTCGGATTTCTTTACTAGATTTCAAAAGGTTTTTATAGATTTCAGCGGACAGGACCTTTCTACGGAGGGAGGAGTGTGATTATTTGTGAATAGATTTGTTACAAACTTGCTCCCGGAAGTTATGTCCCGCCTCCAATCGGCTGAGAGTACATGGACTATGGCTGCTCCGTCCGTCATCCTCAGCATGGCTCAATATTATGAGCATCGTGAAAACGAGAGCAAGGAGAAGTCAGAGAAAAAGACTAAGGATCTAAAAACTAGAGTACTACTGCAGCAAGTAAGTAGAGGACAAAATTCTGGGCGAGGGGTGCGAGGCTCGTTACAGAGAGGTACACTGACGGGTAGAGGTAGAGGAGGTCCTCCGAATATTGGGATAAATCAATGTTCCTATTGTAAACAGGAAGGACATTGGAGGGCGGATTGCCCTCTGTTGCCGGCCAGGAACGGATCCGGTAGAGGTCGAGGAAGGGGTCGAGAGAATATAGACCGAAATAGTATGCGACAAGAGGACTCGCAGTATGAGGGTTCGCAGAAGAATTATTTTGATGACCCCCAGAACAGACAGTACTACAATGAGACTTATCAGGATGACAGGTATGATGGACAGGATTATGCATGAGACAGCCATGGACAGAGCGGGGGCCATATTACAGTACCAGTTGACCAAGAAGGACCTTATGTAGCAGGGGAATTGTTGGGTACATCGGGAAAGTTTTTAGTGGATACTGGGGCGATGAATAGTTCAGTCGCCCACACACTGGTCCCAGGGGCTGCTCTGTCTGGCCAAAACAATGTATCAGTAGGATTCTCTGGAATACCAGTGGTAAGCCCCGTTTCGAAACCTCTGCCCTTTACCATAGGCCCTATTTCTATGCATACGCCTTTTCTCTTGACCTCTAATTGTGGTGAAAACCTTTTGGGTTTAGATATTTTAAAGAAATTACATGCACGCATTTATTGTTCCCCTGATGGTGTTTTTCTGACTATGCAGAAACCACCTGTGAAAATAGCTCAGTATTTTGCTAAAAATGAAACACTACCCCCTGAGTTTTCTACGATTCCCCGGACACTGTGGGCTACAGGGGACACTGATGTTGGTTTGTTGAGAATAGCCCCTGTGTCAATAACCTTGAAACCAAATGCCCAGCTGCCTCGCATTACACAGTATAAGATTTCACCAGAAGTTGAACAGGCCTTGATGCACGTTATTCGTGACCTCATTGAAAGAGGGGTGGTGGAAGAAACAGCAGCCAATGTTTGTAACAGCCCGGTTTTGCTGATTCTGAAAAAGACACCGATTGATGGTGCCCCAGATTATAAGACTGCATATCGCTTTGTAATTGACCTTCAAGAGGTCAACAAAATAGTGGTACCACAGTATCCAGTGGTACCAGATATTATGGCGATTCTTACAATGATTCCTCCCACAGCAAAGTATTTTTCAGTGATTGATCTGAAGAATGCCTTCTTCAGCATTCCGATTCATCCTGATAGCAGACATATCTTCGGATTCTCATTAGGAGGCCGAAGTTTAGATTTACGCGTGCACCCCAAGGCTATACAGAAAGTCCTAACATATATAGTCAGGCCTTGAAAGCAGTCCTTGATGAATTAATTTTGCCAGCAGGAAATTCGATTATCCAGTATGTGGATGACATTTTGGTGGCCTCCGATACGGAGGAGGGTTGTAAAAAAAGCAACGGTTATGTTGCTGAATCATTTGGCTGATAAAGGGAATAAAGTCTCCCTTTCTAAATTTCAATATTGTCGACAGGAAGTGACCTACCTTGGCCACTTACTGTCGAAAGCGGGGAGACGATTGACTCCAGAGAGAATATCTGTAATTAACAATATGTCTGTACCTCGTACCCAACGTGTTGTTCGTGCTTTTCTTGGCATAACCTCTTACTGTCGCCAGTGGATTCCTAACTATTCACTCCTCTCTAAACCCTTGTTGTATTTGACGACCAAAGATGTGCATGAGCCCCTACCCTGGACGGATGAGTGTCAGGAAGCCTTTGACTCTTTGAAATCTGCTTTATGTTCTGCACCTGTCTTGGGTACCCTGGATTACCGGAAGCCTTTTTCACTTTATGTGCACGAGGTGGACGGTTGTTCGCTTTCAGTATTAACCCAGGGTTTCAATGGAAAACAGAGACCCTGTGCATTCTTTTCATCAGTCCTGGATATTGTTGCATGGGCCCTGCCGAGTTGTCTGAGGGCCACTGCGGCAGTAGCGGTGGCTATCCGACAATCGGAGGGTATAGTTTTGAACACAGATCTCACAGTCATGGTACCGCATGCTGTGGATATTCTATTAAATAGAACTAAGACGCAGCACCTTACAAGTGCTCGTTTAACAGGATACGAGTTAACATTATTTGCACCGCATATTACGATTAAAAGATGTGCGACATTGAATCCAGCAACATTACTGCCTCTCCCGTCCAATGAGAAAAAGGAGGATAACCATGATTGTATATTTAGAACTGAAGAAGAGACAAAATGGCCTGTAGATCTTACTGACACCCCTTTATCAAAACCCCAAGGAGAGCTGTATGTAGATGGTCCTGTTTTAAATTGCCAGATGGTACTGCAACAGCTGCATATGCAATTACAACCTTGAAAACGGTGGTGGAAACCGCTAGGATTTCCCATCACTCAGCCCAGGCAGCTGAACTAATAGCCTTGTTACGAGCATGTGAATTGAGTGAAGGACTAAGGGTAAATATTTTTACAGACAGCCAGTACGCCTTTGGCGTTGCCCATAGTTTCGGGAGGCTGTGGAGGGAGAGGGGTTTCTTTACCACACATGGTCAGAAAATTCAACATGGTCCTTTAATTGATCGACTGTTGTTGGCCTTGACACTACCAGAAAAAGTAGCCATCATTAAATGCAGTGCTCACAAAAAAGTCATTGATTCTACTGGGGAGGGAAATGCTTTTGCTGACTCAATAGCCAAAGAAACAGCTCAAACTAAAATGACTCCCATGTTTCCTAGTGCTTCAGCTCGGTGGGTGGCGGAAACATCTGTGTTCGATAATACCAGTGGTTCCCAAACTTTTTTGACCTGTGGCTCCCCTGACCTAATCGGCAGTTGGCCGTGGCACCCCACCATTTTTTTACCGGTGGGTGGTGTGTCCCTCCTGTTATCTTCCTTAAAGTATTTGGGATGCAATGAAGGTATTATATTGGTTGGAATGCTTGAATTATTAATCTCATCCACTGGCAATCACGTTGGCTGCATCCCAATCCATCGTTTTTTCCCCCAACAGAGTGCCTGGTCCCAACCCCTTATTTATGCCAGCTGCTGCTTTCAGTACCTTTTGGTACTGAGACCCGCTCTGAGAAAATGGAACATTGAGTTTGGTCTGTCGTAATCAGTATCCCCAGCCTTATTTTTACACTAAAAAGGTCTGTCCTTCCATCTGTGTGCCCATCTATATCCAAACATATTCAACCATTTGCACACTATCCACCATATATCCCTCTGTCCATCATTTCACTCATCCATCCCTCCATCCATCCTTTCCCTCATTCATCCATTATTCATCTACCCACCCTTTCACCCCATCCATCTGTACAACCATCCACTGCATCCACTCTTCCACCCAGCCATCCATTCACTTACTCATCCATCCACCCATTCACTTACTCATCCATTCACCCAGTCATTTATCCTTCCACCCATTCACCCTTTCAGTCATTCATCCTCCCTTTCTCTCTCCATCCCCCTTTCACTTATCCATCCATCTACGCAGACATTTACTCATTCATTCATGAATCCATCCATTGATCCTATTACTCATCCATTCTTTCACTCATCCAACCATCCGTTCACTCATCCAGCCATCCATTCTCTCAT
Organism: Lissotriton helveticus; assembly: GCF_964261635.1. Classification (NCBI taxonomy): domain Eukaryota; kingdom Metazoa; phylum Chordata; class Amphibia; order Caudata; family Salamandridae; genus Lissotriton; species Lissotriton helveticus. Next base: position 946,163,853 of record NC_136063.1, read on the forward strand.
CCATCCACCCTTTCACGTCACTCATCTATCCATCCTTTTGTCCATCTACCCCCTTTCACTAACTCATCAATCCTTACATCCACCCTTTCACTCATCCATCCATTCACCATTTCACTTATCAATTCATCCATCCACCCATTCACTTGCCCATCATCTACCCTTTCATTCATCCACCCATCCATCCTTTCACACACCCATCCACCAATTCACTCGCCCATCAGCTGCCCTTTCACTCATCCATCCATCCTTTCACACACCCATCCACACTTTTACCCATCCATCTACCCTTCCACCCATACATCTACCCTTCCACCCATACATCCATCTATTTACCTTTTCTCTCATCCATACTTCTTCATTCACTCATCCATCCATCCTTTCTTTCATTATCCATCCATTCCCCCTTTCATTCATGCATTCATCCTTTCAGTAATCCATCAAGCCATTCAGACATTCCTTCACTTATTTACTCACCCACCTTTTCACATTATGAGCTGAGCCTTTGTTTGCAGAGTTGCAGGCAGAAGAGTCCCATCAAGAATGAACTACAGCAAGGGGTGGGCTGGTGGAGAGTTCAATATGCCCCTGCACATAGGCAGACTGAAAACATAGAAGTCATGCATGATGCACATTGCCAGAATGTGAGGTTACTGTAACATGGTGTTGTTTCCAGGGCTTTAAGCGGTGTAAAAAAACTGGGGGGTCTCTTCAAAGGGGGTGTTTGACGTAATTAGGAGCACAGCTTAAAACACCTAGGCTAAAAATCTGCGCTTAGCATAGTGTTCCGCTTCACTGGTATTATGTTGTTTCTGTCATTGCATCCAGCTATATATAAATACAGCAAGTATCATCACACCTCAACAAGCCAGGACTATTGGCTTTGTCAATGGTTGCTAGTTCCTTAAAAAAAAAAAGAAGCAACCATGGCTTTGTTGAATACAATATTGAAAATACTTCAGTTCTAAAATGACAGGACAGTGAGAGAACGATAGCCCATTCTTTTTAACTTGTTTTATAGGCTTCTTTGAATGAAGTGTTTTCTAACGTTGCAGCGTGGGCGTTTTATTTTTTATCGTACAGAATGCCCTTCTGTACACTGAGGCAGTAGGATGCAGCCACATGGTGTCACACCCCCAGACTGCCCCATTGTCATTCAGTAAGTGGCAACCAGCGGCATACTGTATGACAATGGGCGGGAGGGGCTGCTGTTGTGCTCCTGGAGGAGTGCGAGGCGCCTCCAGCAGCAGGGGTGAGGCCTCTCACAGGAGAGCAGCGCTGCTCCCTGTGATGGCCAAAATTATAGATAAAAGGCCCATGGAATTTACGGACGGTTGGTCACGCTAGTGTGAGCGGCGCCCCTGGCACCGGGGCGCCGCGGCGCACAGTTTGGGAACCACAGGATAATACCATTGAAAGTGTAAAAGAATTGCAAAGAGAAGCTACAATAGACGAGATGGGAACAGGAAGTAGGGAGACTAGACAAAAATGAGTGTTGGAAAGATCGAACTGAGAAGCAGCGATGGTTACTCCCTAATGCATTGGTGTATGCAGTAGTGACCATGGCTGATGGCCCAGCCCACATAGGAGCAAAAGGTATTTTTGCCGTGTTGGACCCAGTCTGGAATAATCCCAATATTCCTAAGACTGCAGTACATGTAGTCAAATATTGCCCTGTGTGTTTACGTTACAACCCCGGGGGTAGAGAGTCTGTCCTGAGTGGAAATTTGGCACCACCGTCCCTGCCTTTTGAGGTTATACAAATTGATTATATACAAATGGAGTGAACAATTTAAAATATGTATTGGTGGTGGTTTGTGCTTTCAGTAAATGGGTCGAAGCCTACCCCACCAAGGAAGCCACTACGGTTGCAACTGCAAAAGCCCTGGTTAAGAAATATTTCCCACGCTATTGTTTGCCCCGGATTATCTGGTCTGATAACGGAACACATTTTAACTCCTTGTTGGTTCAAAGTGTTTGTGATGGTTTGCAGATTAAGCAAAAATGTCATGCAGCCAGGCACTCCCAGTCAGCTGGTCTTGTTGAGAAATATAATGGCACGTTGAAATTAAAGATAACCAAAATCTGTGCCAGTACTGGATTAAAGTGGCCCGATGCACTCCCTTTAGCGCTATTGTCCCTGAGAACCACTCCACACACGAGGACTGGGTTGTCACCTTATGAAGTCATTTTTGGCCGTCCTGCTAATGTGTGGGGAGTTCCTAGACCAAGATACTTTAGAGATATTGATTATCCTTTGATGACAGACTATTTGTATGCCTTGACTAAAGATCTGCGTTCTATCCATCAACAGGTATCCGAGACATTGCGGCCGCTACCAGAGGGTCCTGGACATCAGTTGGAACCGGGCCAGTGCGTCCTGGTGAAGAATTATCAAGGGAAATCGAGTTTGGAACCGAAATGGTCTGACCCTTATCAAATAATCCTTGCAACGAGGTCGGCGATGAAAGTGTATGGACGCAAGCACTGGATCCCTATAAGTCACCTGAAACGCCTGCCGCTACCTATGCCCTTTGATTTGCAAAACCGCAAAGGAATCCCGAGCCAAGAAGGTGAATCGCTGCAAAGCTTTGTGCCCTTTTCAGAAGCCCAAGAAGAGGGGCAGCTGAGTAAAGTGTTGCCCCCAGGTGAAAGGGCGGTGGCTCAATCAGCGGAGGCCGTTGTTTCAGGTGCATAACAGGGTTCTAATGCATCTGATGCTCTTGCAACAGAGTTGTTTTCTGATCAGGAGCAGCCTGGTCGCTGTAAATACGACCTGCGGCCCCAAAAACAGCGCGGTACCCCAGATTCACATGATAGGAGCTAGGTAAAGACTTGAGTTAAGAAACATCGGATAGATTTACTGGGGTACTGAGCGAGACACTGGACTGAACACGTTGAGAGCTTGGAACACTGTGGTGAGTAGCTCTGTTCAGAAAGAAAGACTGAGTTAAGGGCCTCGGTTGTTCCACAGGAGGAGAAAAGTTGTTCCCTTTTGGATGAATGATAGGAGTCTACCTGTGAGGCTCTAAACGGACACAGGGAAGAAGAACCCCTCTGGTGGCGTGCGTGCTTTGTGGATACAAAGATAGTTTTTGGACTTATAGAGAGGAACCGAGTTAGATCTGGACTTATAGAGAGCATGTTTCCTTTTGCCCGATTTGCAATGGAGGATGAAAGGCCACTAGCTCCTCAACGATATGTGGATAATATGCATTTGTTTTCCGGATGGCCCACCAGAGTGAAGGTGGCATTTGTTGCTTTTATTGCTATAATCACAGTGATTTTAATGTGTGTATTCATATATTTAGAATTCCAGCACCCTGTACAACAACTGTTAGGTACCACTGTGGCCCCAGAAGAACACCTCTTTTATTCTTTGCCCCCTCACAAAGCTAGACATAGAGAAACTTATGTGAAAAATGCTTTTATTGAAATGTTACACCAAACTCACAGTACCACGAACAAAACAAATTGTTGGATCTGTGGTTTACTTCCCTCAGTAATGCACCAGCACGAATTATTCATCTCCTTACCACTGTCTTATTTAGCTAGCTGTGAAGCCTGGTTCCAATTATTATCATTGATGTATTCTCATTATGTAGCTGAACCAAATATATATTCTGAAAGAGATTATGAGACCATTTTGAAGTATATAGAACAACATCAAGGATTTGATGCAGAAGGAAATGGAGGAGAGGGATCTCTGGATCCAAATGCTTGCATGAATGTATATACAGATTATAAGAATATGACTTGGTTACAGGAAGAAATGCAGGATTTTGAACTTTTCAATTACACTATGTATTTTCAGCATTTTAAAGAACGAAATGTCACTAATGACAAAGCTTTGCCGATCCCCATTATTAATACCACCTCCCCCTTTTGCATACAAGGCCGAGGCCATGTTAAGGTAGGGAAAATTAGATGTAATTACACTTACACTCTTCAGGTATATAGTACCCCACCTATGATTACCCCTCCAGATGTATATTTCGTGTGTGGTGAGAACGCGTATACTTGGCTCCCAAGGGGATGGGCGGGACGTTACTATCTCTCGTTTCTCTACCCCCCAGTTAATATTGCCCCACCTGATTATCACAGAACAGAACAATTGGTGATGATGAGGGGGGTAGTAACTAACCGAAATATTAGGAGCTTTGATACTGAAGGTACCGATCAGACAGATACTTCCCTGCAGCAATTTGAGGATTTTGCCAAAGGTCTCACCCCCTTTTGGGGTCCTATATTTAATAGTCGTAGTATAAGACGTTTGCCTAGAATAGTGGAGAACGTGGTACAGACCACTACTGGGATTCTCACGAATATTACCGTGGAACTTCAGGCGATGAGGCTTGTTTCATTTCAGAACCGGATGGTTCTTGAAATCATCCTCGCCGATAGGGGCGGAGCTTGTCGTGTGATCGGCAGTTCTTGCTGTGTGTTTATCCCTGATTCGGCCCCTACCATTCATCTCGCAATACAGAAACTACATCGATGGGCCAGTGAAGTGCATGTGGACAACGGTACCTGGTCCCATAGTAGTTGGTTTTGGGGCCTTTTAGCCACTTGGGGTTAGAAAATATTTATGGTGCTTGCTGGAGCCTTTGGAGTAATATTTACTTGCTGCCCATGTCTCCAGTGTGGCCCAGCTTGCTGCTCTTTCTGTGATACAAGAATAACGTCTGCTTTAAACTTTTCTCGTCAGGTCACAGTCGAGAAGCAAATGATTCAGAAGGAGGTTTCAGATCTTATGCAGATCGATGAGGGAGTTTTCGTAGAATGAAAATCGTCATATTGGCTATAGTAGGCCAAAAGGCCCGTCTGATGGGATCTAAATTCGATAAACATATGTTATTGGCCTAATATATACAATATAACCTTATAACCATGTGATTATATGTGTAGAGTTTAGTGTATTCATACAATAACCAATAATTCACGTATAGCTCGCTTGCACCTATTGACATGTTCGGAGCCATTTTGTTTCGTTTCTCCGTGTGCGAGTACTGTTTCCCTGAAACCACGTGATTACGCTTTCCGCATGAATCTGTGATGGCTGACTCGGCCATCCCCTGCACTCGTTAGTCTGAAGCTCAGGGAAACCCAAGGTCACACCTGCCCTTCTTGTGGGATGCGCACATTCTAGCAGAGTCCGTACCTGTACTCCCCGGGCTACAGATAGACAGGGAGGCACCTTACTGACCTGCCCCCGGAATAGCTAAGGCCTAGGCTATTTGCAATCCATTGTGCCATATATGGGTATTCCTCTTGGCTCACTAACAAGTTGTATCTTTCCTTGTAAGGTGGCATTGTGGGATGTATGAAACGTATATATGCTTTGTATCTTTTGCATGTAGTCAGTCTCCTCTGCGCACCTCCAAGGGTCGTGTAGACTGAGGCTCCCCTGTCAGGGCTTGTATTTGATGAATAAACGATTGAACCTTCTCCATTGCCGACTGAATTATTATTACTGATATTGGTATATGGGCTATTGGTGAGTATGGTCCATTAGTATTTAATTTGAATCCTTCAGCTATTAATTTAGCTATTTTCAAAACCAACACATAAATAAAAAAAATTGTCATTTACAAGACCAATAGCTCAAACTTTCCTAATGCGAGACCTATTGCATTGCAAATGCTTGTTTTATATCTGTCAGTGCTTCCTGTTGAGGTTTAATTTTTGTGACAGGCGCCTCATTGCCTACTTGCAACTATTCTTTGACCCTGCTTCAAGGGTCAGAGCAGGGTCAGAGAATAGTTGCAAGTAGGCAACGAGGCGCCAGGAAGCACTTACAGGCTTACAGCAGCAGGTGCCCAAGTTGAAGTTAATGTATTTGTAACCCTTTTGTAAAAGGTTACAAAAAATTAGCTTCAACTTTTGCACCTGCTGCTGTAACCCTGTAAGTGCTTGGCTGAAAATTCGTCCCCGCTGATTCGCGGATTTTACCGCGATTTCGCGAGATTTGCAGATCTCAAAATTGCGGAAAATCCGCAAATTCCGCGAGCGGAACGAATTTTCAGCCCATGCTTAGAATTGGAGTGCTTTACATGAGCATTGGTTACGTCTCACAAGAACAAATTAATTTTGGTTTTAGACATGGAGAGATTAAGTGATTTGACCGGAATTACAGAATGTCGAGCTGAAGCAGAAACTCCAACCTGGTTCCCCAGTTGCAAAGTCTGCAGCTCTGGAAGTAACACCACATCCTCTCCCCTAAGTGCAACATTTGAAAACTCAGAAAACATGTCCTCATTTTAGTTTTTTAGAGCACTAACCATAATTCTGATGCAAATAAGCCCCTCTCATATATGTAATTTCTAAAGGAAATGCTCTAGGTATTACAGTTTTGATTACATCAAGATGACGTCAGGCGTTCAACACTTTTGTAATAAATATAGAATGTTAGCAATCTAGTTGTTCATTAGGATACTGATGAGTGGCACAGGCCAGGGGCACTGACTCTGAAAATTGAAGGCAGGTAGGATGGTGCAAAGGCAACAATTTGACCACACTGGGTAGGCAGGAAGGGCTGTTGCAGCACAACAGACTATGGAGGGCAGTGGAAAGGGGGGTCAAGGGCAACAAACCAACAATACAGGACTGGCAAGAAAGGCTGTGGCAATGTAATAGATCATCGTGGGCAGAATGAAGAGGCAGTGGTAATACAATCATACATGCCAACAGACCCGATTTAGCCAGGAAACGTCCAATGTTTTTAAGACCAAATGGGCTTCATTTGATCCGTCTCCTGCCTACAATCTCTTCTTTTTCAATGTAAGTCAAAGGGGAAAATCAATACCCCAGTTTTTTTCAAAATCTCCCTCTTACCAAGTTCAAAATGTTAGCAAGTATGGTGCATTGAATCATGGAAGGCAGGAGGACTTGGGGTAGGGACATGGACTCGGGTAACAGAGGACAGGAGGGACATGAAGAGGTGCACCAAACTGACCCTACAGGGCAGGCATCAGGGTTTGCAGAAGCACAATACACCACACAGGGCATGCGGGACGGGAGTGCAGCACAACAATCCATAGAAAGCAATAGGGAGGGGACAGGACCATGCACATGGACAACAGAGCACAGAGGGTAAAGAGACAAAGGTAGCTAGGTGACCATAATGGACAGACAGGAGAGAAAGCTGCAGCATAACGGACCATAAAGGGTAGGAGGGACGGATCAGGGGCATTACAATGGAACAGACAAGCCAGGAGGGAGGGAATAGGGGTCTGAACATGGAAACAGAGGGCTGGGGGCAGGGGGGCAGGGCAGGAGCAGCAAGATGACTATGGCGGTCAGGCAGGATGGGCACTAAAAGCAAGACACACCATGGAAAGCAACAGTGAGACTATAATAGCATACACACAGACCATAGAGGGAAGGTGGGAGGGGGTCAGGGGTAGCAAGCTGACCACACAGGGAAGGTGGGAGGGGCCATGGCAGCACAGAAGACCATGCATGGCAAGCAGGAGGGTTAGTGGCAGCACAATGGCTATGATAGGTAAACAAGAGGGTGCAAGGGCATGCACAAAGGACCATGGAGGATAGAAGGGAGGGTCAGGACCTGGGCACAGACAAGAGAGTTCAGGGGAAGGGGCCTCACACCAGACCACACGGGGCAGGCAGGAGGAGCAGTTGCAGCACAACAGACCAGGGAGGGCAGAAGGGTGTGGCAGTAAAATGGACCATGGAGGACAGGAGGAAGGGGATAGGGGCATGGAATGTTGACCGGCAGGGTGGATGTGGCAGGGACAGGTTATAGTCATCTGACAATGCTAGGCAGGTGGGAGGGGAGTGGCAGCTCAACAGAACACTCAGTGTAGACAGGAGTGTAGGTCCATGGAACATGGTGTACAAAAGGATGGAGCAGGGGCATGCACACAGACATCGTAGGGCAGGGGGAAGGAGAATAGGGGCAGCAAGCTAAGCACAGACGCTAAGCAGGAGGTCAATGATGGGGCATAGAATTGGGCAATGAAGGGCAGGAGGAGTGCATTGGTGCATCATGCTAAATGAAGGGCAGTGGAAGCACATCAGACCATGCATGGCAGGAGGGAGGAGGCTAGTTCATGAATTCAGATAACAGAGGATAGGGAGGAGGTGGATGGGGCAGCAAGCTAACTGTTTAGAGAAGGCAGGAAGGCCAGTGGCAGAACAATGGCCATACAGGGCTGTAATAAGGGAGCAGGGACATGGACTTGGACAATGGATGGCTAGGAGGAGGCAAGGCAGGAGCAGCAGGCTTGGGTGGAGGCAGCACAATGCCAGGCCCTGCTTCCAACCCCCCACCATCCATTGTGATATGCAACCTACTTAACATTAAAAAAAAACTAGAAATGTGCTGAAAAAAACAAAGATTACAGGGACGGTATAGTTAGACTCAGATTTCACTCTTACACAACCATTGAAATTTAGCAGTTATAGTTAACTGAGCTAACTACAACTCACGCCCCGGCAATGTAATGCTAATGAGCTCAGACATTACATCATTAATGACATGGTCAGTTACATCACTCATGACATCACTCATGACATCTCACTTGAGCTTTGAATGGAATGGAACTATAATTGCTAGAACTTTATGAAGGGATAGTGTGCGTATATTAACACCCTTTTTTTCTTTTCTCTCGTGTAAGAACCATTATAATACGCAACATGCCCAGATTAATATAGCCGATAGCCTTTCACTTTAAAGTAATGTGTATTCCATTGTTTATGTTGATGTTTGCAATCCTAAGCATGTTTATTATGAATAAGTCACGGTGATGAACATACAGGTATGGCGGTCATGGGGCAAGATATGCCGAAATGACATTGTGTGCATATTAACACTTGTTTTCTTCTCTTTATTCTATCAATTCCAGGATTTTCACATCGTGACCAAACAGGGTCATGATATGCATGTGATGAATATATATCATATCTTGGGGAAACATATATAGTTATATCCCTTTTGTGTGCTGGAGATATCCACCAGGATTGGATTATTTGACTAATAGTGGAATAACATCATATGGGCCGCAAATATTTGTGTATTGATTGTTATGCAAATCTTACAAATGTCAATGTAATTTGTCAAAATGTATAATTTATTGACTCAAACGCAATGAATTAAGAATTGTAATTGGGGAACGTGAAGCGTAACGTGATGATGTAATGAATTCTGTTTGTTTACATCACCTTATCTGCAATGACGGTTTTGTATAGATATAATTTTGTTTCATCAGTTTTACAATAACTAGAATTTAACGTCAGTTTTATTCTCATGTAATACCCTTGAAGATGAATTTAATGCACAATCATGATTTTATAATGTATAGAATTCTTACTGCAATATTTTTCTAGGTCTATTGTGACATCGTCGACATAAAATGGTGACTCAGAAAGTACTTGGCAACTTGCCAAAGGCTGTTTCCGGCTGATACGCGTTGTTGTTTTCCGGCCAATAAATAACTGGAATTGGTGTGCCGCCTCATTCCTCAAAGTGTGGAGCGATCTGTTGATATTTTGAGGCCTGCTGCAGCCACTGCTGGCACCAACACGTAATAGCACCAACACGTAATAGCAGGCGTACAGAGGTTAAAAGTAGACTTTGGGAAACGTATATATATATATATATTCACTGAAAAAACCATAGGTTATACACCATATATAGTTAGGAATTAGCATTTAAAAAACCTTATTTTACTCACACAAAACCATTGAAATTCCATATATAGTTAGTTGCACTAACTATATATCGCGCACCCGCAATCCACTGCTGATGATGTCACATATTACATCATTCATGACATGGTCAGTGACATCACTGATGACATCACTGATGACATCTCAAATGACATCACTGATGACATCACTGATGACATCATCCAGTGACTGTGTGTTTTTGTAAAGTTTAAATATGTTTTACATATTGAAGAATGAGTAGATGTATAAGTGTCTGGACGAAGGATTTAGTAGGTGCATGACTGAATGTATGAGTGAGTGATTAAATGTGTCTCACTGAGTGCATGGGTTAGTGACTAAACTGTCTTAATTTGTGCATCATTATGTCTGTTGTTCTGTAAACTGCTGCATGTGTTGATCAGTAGCTATATGATTAACTATATGGGTTATTGATTGATTGTCCAAGTATTTGTATGGGAGACTGAGTGTGTGTGTGGCTGGCTGGGAGGTGTGTGACTCTGTGCAGATCAATGTGTACTTGTATCAATGATTGTATAAGAAAGTAAGTATGTGTTAGTATATGTTTGAAAATGTAAGGTGCTCTATGTTTAACTGTATAGACAAGAAAATGGAAGTGTGATTGATTCTTTACAGGACTGACTAGGTGTGTGAGTAACTCCATGGATGAGTGGCAGACTGTGAGTGTCTGTATACGTGTATGAGTGCATATGATAGTGTTGTAAAGATGAGTGATTGTATGTATGAATGATTGTATGGGTGAATGAGTGAAGGTGTGTGTAGACGTAGCAATCAGTGAGTGTGTATGTAGTAACTAGTATTGGTGTGTCAATGGTTTCAAAAATTATACTCTTTTTAACACTGGGTGAAACAGAGGTTATATTAAAATGTGAGGAGATGCATTGTATTGTCACATGAATGATATCATCAGTGATGTGGTCATTGATGTCAAATGAGATGTCATCAGTGATGTCATCAGTGATGTCATTTGAGATGTCATCAGTGATGTCATCAGTGATGTCACTGACCATGTCATGAATGATGTAATATGTGACATCATCAGCAGTGGATTGCGGGTGCGCGATATATAGTTAGTGCAACTAACTATATATGGAATTTCAATGGTTTTGTGTGAGTAAAATAAGGTTTTTTAAATGCTAATTCCTAACTATATATGGTGTATAACCTATGGTTTTTTCAGTGAATTTTCAAGGTTTTGTAAATGCTAATTCCTAACTATATATGGTCTATAACCTATGGTTTTTTCAGTGAATTTCATTGGTTTTTTAAAAGCTAATATCTATACCTGTAAAATGTATTCTTCTTTAAATCCAAAAATATATTTTATATGTTTATTAATAATTTTTTTTAAATATTTTTTTTGTTTCGCTCCCGGTCCGCGAACCGGGAAGCTTCCCGTTAGCTCAATTTGATGCCGCGACCCGGTCCGCGAACCGGTAAACGTTCCGTTAGCGCAACTGCCACGTTAGAAATCATTATCGTGACGCGTCGCGGAAGCGTGACGTATCACGTTGTCGTGTAATGCGTCTTATGACGCGCCGCGTTAGCGCACCCGGAAGTGCTCCTGGGCGCGGACCGAGGCGCAAAACGCAGCTCCCCGGAAGCGATCCGCGGCGCGTCGCGTAAGCGCGACGTATCGCGTTACCGCGTAATGCGTCTTATGACGTACCGCGTTAGCGCACCCGGAAGTGCTCCGGGGCGCGGACCAAGGCGCGAAGCGCAGCGACCCGGAAGCTATCCGGGGCGCGTTCCGCAGCGCGTAACATAAGCGTGAGAGGTCATGTGACTTGTTAATAACACTTTTCATTGGTTCATTTCACTTTTGGTTTCATAATGTTGTTAGGCTTGGTCATGTGACCTAAAAATAACACTTTTCATTGGTTTAGAACTATTTTTTTTTCTCAAATGATGAAAACCCCTCCTTCTTTTTACCTCATTCTTACTTTCTATTTCCAGAGAGCAAGACCTATTTTTCACAATGGCTTCTGTAATAGCTGCAGCTGGTGCTTCTCAGCAACCACCACCACCACCACCACCAAAAGGACCACCACCAACACTGGACTTTGGTAGAGAGGAAGATAATGAGGACGAAGAGGAGGAGGAGGAGGAAGAGCAAGTAAGGCAGTTCCTGCCAGAAACACCAAGGCAGAGCCATATTAAAGAGCACTACATATGGCAATTCTTTAAAATTCCACCTGGACAAAAGAAGGTCAATGCACCCCAGGTGTCTTGTTTGATTTGCAAAAATATACTTTCTCGTGGCAACCCCAACAAGAAATACAGCTTTGGCAATCATACAATGATTCGCCACATGGAGCGATGGCATCCTAATAATCTTTCCCAAGCACAAGTAAGGGATCTTGCTGCCAACCCCCCAGATGTCATCCCCAGCACCAACAGGGGTCAAAGCTCATTCGCCGGACCAGAAGGCCGAGAAATAATCCCCAATATTCAAGCTCCTTTTGCACACTACAAAATAGTTTGTATATATTGTGGAGGAACTATTGCTTATGGAGAGAAGAGTATTACTTTGATTAACCGAGCTGGAGAAAATCATAAATGCTACAAGATGAGAAAACAATGAATCCTTTTTATTTTTTTTTGCTCCTGTTGAGACATGTTCTAACCCTGCTTTTTTGTTATTTCCCCCTTACAAAACACAAAAAAAACACAAAATAGTTTTCAAAAATCCAAAAAAAAATCAAAAAATTGTTCAGAAAATTCATTAAAAAAAAGAAAAAAAAGAAAAAGAATAAAAAAACAGTTCTTTTCAGAACTACCTTCCATTTATAACAAAATTGCCAAAATGTTTATACCCTGTCTTTCTTTTCTCCTCATAGTACGCTCCTCCGACCGCTTCCCGGTACGCGTACCGGGCGCTACCCACGCAAAAAAAACAAATTTTTTTTTTTGTTTTTTTGCCCCGTGGGGCCCTTTTAAAGCCTCCACATTAAACCTAGGGGGTCAGGGAGGATCTAGTATGCCCCCTTATGGTTATTTCCCCCTTTGTTTTGGCCTCCTCTTGTCTCTCAATCCTACCGAGAGACAAGATGGCGGCCGCTCCGGACTGTTTAGAATGTTGACAGACACCGGAGAGCCAATCAGCTTCGCTACGCGAAGTTATGTTACGCGTAAGGTCCGCGAACCGGAGCGCTGCCCGGTCCGCTGTTACAGATATATATCTTTTTTTAAACGTTAATTTCTCAAAATCCACTGGAGCACATATATTGAGACCTACAATAGGCACATCGGGCTACCAGTCCCTACAATTTTGCCAAGTTTCGTGCAAATCCATTCAGCCGTTCGGGCTAAAAGTGAGGCCAACCGCCCTATGGAAAACTCAATGTTAAAAACACGTTTTGGGACCCCCTTTTTTCTCGACCCCCCCTGGACGAACCCCCCCCAAATTTCCAGGGGCTGCTCAGGAACAAAATGTTCCATTTTCCAGAAAATTTCAGCCAATTCCGTCCACAAACGGCAACGTTATTAGACATAGAATTTTCAAAAATCCCATAGAGAAAAAATCCTAACTATATATACCTACTGGCGACCGCCAGTAGGTAATATATATATATATATATATATATATATATATATATATATATATATATATATATATATATATATATATATATATATATATATATATCGAAACTCCAAAAAACGCCACTTCCTGATCCACCCAGGACCGACGAGGCAGGCAAAGTAGGAGACGGACCACTAGATTCACAGGTTTTTTACTTTATTGCAGCTGATAAAACAGGAGGGCAATACGCGTTTCGGGCTTCAGGAGCCCTTGTTCACATGCCAAATAGGTAGATATAGTTAGGACCTAGTTTCCATAGGAAATCCGCAACATTCTATTTGGAATACCTTTGCGCCGGTCGATGAATCTTCACGAAATTCTCCAAGAAAATGGCCTGCTCAGCTCCGCTCCTTCCCTGAAAGTTTGTGGGTGATTCGTGAAGCGGGGGCTGAGAAAAAAGGGGGTCCCAAAACGTGTTTTTCCCATGCAATTTTCTATAGGACCTTTAGCCAGGGCTACAGCCCAAACTGCTGAACGGAATTACACCAAATTTGGCCAAAAGGTAGAGTTCGGTGCGCAGATTACCCTTTTTGTTGAATGGTGTAAATCCGTTCAGTAGTTCCTGCTAAATTAAAAGTAAAATCATAGATACAGCAATAGATGAAGTACCATACTCTGTACTGTACTCTGTAGTGTTCTCCGTACCTTCCCGAGCACGAGCTTTATGCTAATTGGCTGTCAACACTTCAAACCAGGAAGTGTTGGCAGCCATCTTGTGCCTCGGTAGAACCGAGGCACAAGAAAGCAGCAAAAGAAACGTGACAAAACACGCAAAGGGGGCAGGGTAGAAACACCCTGACCCCCTAGTTCTGCTCAGGGGGTCCCACAAGGTACCCGTAGGTACGCGTACCCTGTGAGAAAAAAACCCGGTCTGATTTTTTTTGTAATTAGCCCCCGGTGGGACCAAAGCCCGGAGGATTAATGAAAAAAGTGTGGGAGGCCCCACTCCCCGCCACTCTGCCCCGGGGACCGTCACCCCCCGGGGGAAAAGTAAGTAGGATAGCGCGGTGTACTCGGCCCCCCCGCAGCCCCCCCCGGGGCTTCAATACGTATTGTGGGGGCCTCTAAGGCCCCCTCAAGCCCCGGGGACCGCCACGCCCGGGGCAATTATTATTACATATGTGGGGGGGCTCATGGCCCCCCCGCAGCCCCGGGGACCACCACACCCCAGGGCTTCGTTTAAAAAAAACCAAAAAAAAACCTGTGTGGAGGACTCAATCCCCCCACACTCCCTGGGGACCGCTACCTGCAGTGTCCCGGGGTGCCTACCCCCGGGACACTGCTGTTTGCTATGGTAGGGCGGCTGCTTTGATTTTTGAAAGAGAGAGCAGGAAACCTGCTCTCTCTTTCAAAAATCAAAGCCGATTGCTTTTCTGCATGGGGAGCAGCATGTTAGCTGCTCCCCAAGCAGAAAAGCAATGCCGGCTCCCGCAGGATGCAGGGAGCCGGCAGGGAATGTGGGGGGCTTGGGGAACCCCCCCCCCCACGGTCCCCAACAGAGAGGGCAGGCCCCGGGGTATGGGGTACTCGGAGCCATAAGTTGCCCAGGAGGGGAGCCACACAGCCCCACTCCACCATTGAAAAAAAAAAAAAAAAAGGCAGGCCCCGGGGGATGCGGTCCCCAGGGCCATAAGGGGCATAAGAGGGATAAAAAAAAAATATATAAAAGTTGGCCATGCCCCGGGGTATGGGGTCCCCGGGGCAAAATTGGCAGGGCAGGCCCTGGGGGATGGGGTCCCTAGGGCCAAAAGAAAAAAAAAGAAGGGGGACTACACAGCCCCCCTTTTTAAAAGCAGATTTAAAAGAAAAACAGGATCGGGAGGAGGCCACGCCCCCTCCCTGCACCTCTCTGCAAACGCGCCCCCTGGCGCGTTTGCAGAGGGGGAACTAATTACCTTTGCATACTGGGGGTCCCTGGGGGCCAACTAGTCCACCAGGAGCCTCCAGTATGGGCCAGGGGGCTGTGTTGCAGAGAGGTGTAAAAAGGGGCATGGCCTCATTACACCTCTCTGCAACACAGCCCCCTGGCGCATACTGGAGGTTCCTGGTGGGCTAGTTGGCCCCAAGGGACCCCCAGTATGGAAGGGGAATTAGTTCCCCCTCTGCAAACACGCCAGGGGGCTGTGTTGCAGAGAGATGTTCTGAGGCCCGCCGCTTTTTTCACCTCTCTGCAACGCAGCCCCCTGGCGTGTTTGCAGAGGGGGATGTAATTCCCCTTGCATACTGGGGGTCCCTGGGGGCCAACGAGCCCACCAGGAACCTCCAGTATGCACCAGGGGGGCTGCGTTGCAGAGAGGTGTTCTGAGGCCACACCCCTTTTTACACCTCTCTGCAACGCAGCCCCCTGGCGCATACTGGAGGTTCCAAGTGGGCTAGTTGGCCCACAGGGACCCCCAGTATGCAAGGGGACTTAATCCCCCAATTTAGATCACGCTACGGGTGTGTTTACACAGTGGTGAAGGTAGGGGGTGGGGCTTGATGTAATATGTGTGCAAACATGCCCTGTGGCGCATTTTAAGTTGGGGAATTAATTCCTCTTCAATCCAGAGGTCCCCTAGGGGCCAACTAGTCCAACAGGTACCTCTAGTAAGCGCCACTAGGCTGCGTTGCAGAGTGTTGTAAAAAGGGGGCGTGTCCTCTGAACACCTCTCTGCAACGCAGCTCCCTGGCGCGTACTGGAGGTACCTGGTGGGCTAGTTGGCTCACAGGTGACCTCAGGATTGAAGAGGAATGAATTCCCCAACCTAAAATGCGCCACAGGGCGTGTTTGCACACATGTCACCTCAGGCCCGCCCCGTTCCTTCACTATTGAGTGAAATATTCCTCTAAAATCAGCCGAACTACGAATTGCGATTTACTCACCTGTTATCACGAGAGACGTCAGTGCTGCATCTATGAGCCCATTACGGACCCTGAAAAGTAAATGTATCCATACTTACAGTAACTTGAATTTCCTTCTATAGGCTAACATTGACTGGTTTCACTTGGAAATTTTTCTAAGTGTGGGGTTTTGGAAATTTAAAACATTCCTAAAAAAATCAGCCGAACTACGAATTCTGATTTACTCACCTGTTATCATGAGAGAACTCAGTGCTGCATCTTTCAGCCCACTACTGATCCTGAAAAGTAATTCTAACCATAGTTACAGTAACTTGAATTTCCTTCCATAGCCTAATATTGACTGGTTTCAGTTGGAAATGTTTCAAAGTGTGGAGTTTTGGAACTTTAAAAAATTCCTCTAAAATCAGCCGAGCTATGAATTCTGATTTACTCACCTGTTGTCAGGAGAGACCGCAGTGCTACATCTTTCAGCCCCCTACTGATCCTGAAAAGTAATTCTAACCATACTTACAGTAACTTGAATTTCCTTCCATAGCCTAATATTGACTGGTTTCAGTTGGAAATATTTCTAAGTGTGGAGTTTTGGAACTTTAAAACATTCCTCTAAAATCAGCCGAACTACAAATTCTGATTTACTCACCTGTTGTCAGGAGAGACCTCAGTGCTGCACCTTTCAGCCCCCTACTGATCCTGAAAAATAATTCTATTCGTAGTTACAGTAACTTGAATTTTCTTCCATAGGATATCATTGCCTGCGATATAAAATATATATAAATTAAAAAATATATAAAATAAAAAAAACAAATATTACAATTTCAATATTTCTTAAAACCATCTTTTTTTCAATTTATATTAAAAAGATGTAATGTAATTTAAAAAATAAAACATCTAAAAATAAATAGTCTAAAAATGTAGTAAATCAGTATAAAAATAATAACAATTAATACATTTAAAAATTGTCATTTACAAAACCTTCGAAATTCACTGAAAAAAACATAGGTTTCAGGCCTGATATAGTTAGGAATTAGCATTTAAAAAACCTTTGAAATTCACTGAAAAAACTATAGGTTTTAGGGGTGTTATAGTTAGCTGGACATTTCACTCATACAAAACCATTGAACCGGCAATCCACTGCTGATGATGTCACATATTACATCATTCATGACATGGTCAGTGACATCACTGATGACATCTCAAATGACATCACTGATGACATCATCCAGTGAATGTGGTTTGCTTCGTTATTTAAATATTTATTATATATATAGCAATTTGCATTGAAGAATGAGTGGCTATATACATATAATTATTTGGATGGAGGATTTAGTAGCAGTGTAAACCTATACTAAGGTACAACAAAAGTTAAATTAGTTTACTTTGTGTAGTAATGATGAGTGATACTATTTCTCACTTATATTATATGAGTTGGTGTGTATCTGTGTGTATCCTTGTATGAGTGGGTATGTGAGTGGTAGTATGGATATATGAGTGGGTGTGGGTGTGACTGTATGGGTAAAAGAGTGGGTGTGTGAGTAGCTGTATGGGTGAATAAGGGTGTGTGTGAATGGCTTTGTGATTCACTCTATTGGTGAGTGAGTGGATAAGTGAGTGGCTTTATGGGTGAGTGTGTGGCTAAATGAGTAGCTGTTTGGGTGAGTGAGTGGCTGTGTGAGTGGATTTATGGGTGATTGAGTGAATTTGTTGAGAGGCTGTATAGGTATAGGTCTGTATGGGTGAATGACTGTTTGAGTAAAGGTTTGTTTAATTGAGCTTGCGTGATTGCCTGTATTGGAAAGTGAGTGTCTGTGAATAGCTATGTGGGTGAGTGAGTGGATGTGTGAGTGTTTAAATGGATCTCTGAATGGGTACATAAGTGGCCTAGAAAAAGTTAGGCTCAGATTTCACTTGTTCAAAACCAGTGAAATTCAGCAGTTGTAGTTACCTGAGCTTTCTATAACTTATGACCCCTCAAGGCACTGTATATGACTGCACATATTGCATCACTCATGGCATGGTCAGTGATATGTGTAACCACAACATCCAGACTGAATCTGGGATGAGGGAACCAGAGGCATGGGGTGCTAGGAGCCGGCAGCCTCCAACAGAAACTGTTTACCACAATGCAGCCGCTCCCAGTAGGGTGTCACTAGTGCTAGTGCAGATCAATCTGTGAGTGCAGGCATCTCACAAAAAGTGAAGAACTGGTCTCACACACCACCTGGTGTCATGCTTCATCACTGACCAGTCCTCGCCCTCTAAAAACTTGGTTTGATAGAGGGCAGGCATATATCTGACAACATGGATGCACTTCTAAACTAGATGGGGGCCCATAGAAAAAGATAGTGAGGTTAAAAAGCCATTGCAGATGTCAAATTAAATTTTAATATTGCGGGTATCTATATGGTAGTTAAAACAAAGTGATCGGTGTAATGGGGATATTATTGTCCCCCCACCCAAATCAATTGGGTCGACATGTTTCTGCCAAATGGCCCAATTGGGTCCGTGGCATTCATCTGGACCAAAACAAACAAATAAACTGCGGGCTCCACTCTTACCAGACTGAGGTGAAAGGATTTCCACTCAGTGGGGTGATATAGATAACACTCGACTGTGATATGGCCTATATCTAAAGCCTGAAAGAAAAACAAACAATTAAAAAATGTGGTAGAGCACGAGACACACAAATCATTATATATTTAGCCACACACACGAGGATCTATTGTGAGTGGCTATAAATGCAGCAGTTGTGGCAATCATCTGTGCACTAGGGAGGAGAAATTATCTCCAAAATGCTTACCCTATAGTTGGGACACTGTGCCCATAGGAGGGTGAGGACAGGAGACCCCTTAGGTCAAGCCCTAAACAAGTAATGAGGAGAAAGCACAAACCACAGATGTTTTAATGAAAGTAAATACTAACAAGAACACATATGTGGTTCTGTGGTGTAGCAGAGGCAAAATACCTGAAAAGGAAGACTTCCATTCATCCACACATTCATACTCTTACTGATACATGACGTGATCTCCTCCTCTGAGCCTATATCTGTGCTCCTCTGCTCCTCTATGTTAAATGAGTGAGGCGGCGTCCGTTTTTTTATAGTGTCTGCGTCAGGAAGTTAATACCAATCAGGATTTAATTAGGTGTTGGAAAGCGGTATCCGGTGTTCCAACATCATGCTACGATGGAGGTCCGGAGCATAGCCTGACCTGCCAAATATGGGCTTCCGGATGTGTTCCTTAATGGCATTCAGTCCGTGCAGGCGGACATGTAGTGGGCGTCCCCTCCGTGGATAGGTAGAGCGTGTGCGTGTCCAGAAGCGTCTACGCGCTGCACAAGCACGCTAGAAATGTTAGACCGCGCATGTGCAAAGAATGTACAATCTACCGTGCATGCGCAATGTAATGCCACGCGTATGGAACCACGATGTAGAAGTAAAATACACCAAAGGGTTGGCACATTAGTTTTAAGTTTTGCGCGACATGCCACACGGTTGGCAAACCATGCACAAATATGAATGGGCTCAAGGTGCTCCTGGCAGTGTTAAATCACGCCTATGGAACCACAGTTATGAGGTTAAATTCACAGGAGGATAGGCACATTAATTATAAGTTTAGTACGACATGCCACAGAGTTGGCAGACCATGCACAATTATAAATGGGTCCCAGGTGCCCATGGTGCCATGTTTGAACCAAAAGGTAAATGCCAACAGTAACACATGACATGCTTGTATAATATGCTACCGGGCTGATTCTATGCAGTGTGATGTTTAGCGTGCCAAGTACAGAAACAAACATCCTGGGCGATACAAATTTCCTACAATAGCTGAGAGATGGACATTTCCTATGGTTGATTGGAAATAAAGACCCATAAGTGAGAGCAGGGGTTTTCACTGTTTAAGGGAGGTGTCAGTGACTATGGATGGTGCATAGTGCTGGATAAAGGACATAATGCAGACAGTATGTTCATGTGTGTAATGCGCGGGCACATATTACTTAAAGAGCTAGTTGTAGCCAAGGGATGTTGTCATTCAGACCTTCTTTCCATGTTCAAAGGCGGTATACCCACCTCTGCTCCTTGACATGGAGTGGCCTCGTTGGGTCTGTCTTCTGTTTCTTCAGGACCTCCAGGACCACCCATTTTAGGTCTGTGTCTTTATGGTTGTGTTCCAGAAAATGTCTAGTGAGTTTTGTGTTGCTTTTTTTGCAGCAAATGGTGCTGCGATGTTCGTTAATGTGGGTCTTTATTCTCCTGGTGGTCATACCCATGTCCCTAAGTTTGTAAAAAGATATACCACATTTTCTGTGTTTTGATTACTGAAGTGGTTCAATCTCCACGAGCATGTGGTGCCAATGTCTACTTCCTTAGTAGTCAGGGTAAGAGGACAAGCGACACATTCGCTGGAAGCATAATGTCCTGTTGGTCTTTGGGTGTTCCATAGGGTCACTTGGTCATCTCCTCTTGCAGGGGGGTCTTTGGCCCGGACCAACTCATCTCGTAGGTTCTTACTTCTTTTGAAACCAAAAAGTGGAGATTCCCAACATTTTCCTACGCCCTGCCAGTACTATCTTATGATTTTTTGTTCTGTGTTGGAGACTGGTGTATATGTTGTTATACACACAACTCTGTTTGACTTCTCTTTCTTGTTGTTTTCCAGTAGAGCGTCGCGGTTTATGTTCCTTGTTCTCTTCTTTGCTTTCCTGATCAATTTCCTGGGGTAGTGTCGGTCTTGTAGTTTTTTCGCAAGCTCCTCTGCTTATTCATGAAAGTTTTCGGTCTCTGAGCAGTTTCTGCGTACCCTGAGGAATTGACCGACTAGAAAGTTGTCCCTCAGGACCTTTGAGGGATCCAAGCAAGCCATACCTCCATGGAATCCCCCAGGTGTCTTTTTGCCCCAGGCCAAAAAGTCATGGGACCCCCCTTGCAAAACCAGGCCATTTTGTGATAGGCAATTTTTATGTCGCCTCAATAAGATTTGGGGGCTACTGCCCCATCTGCCCCCCGGGGGTACAAGAAGGCTGTATTTTTGTGGGGGTGGGGGGAGGGGCATGGGCATGCCCGTTTTGGGCAGCCCTCACCCTAATTCAAATTGGTCCCAAAAAAATCCCTGGTGACTAGTGGGCTTTTTGGCCCCCCGGGGGTGAAGATTGGAGCTAATGCCCCCATCTGCCCTCTGGGGGGCAGAAAGGCTGTCATTTTTGCGGGGGGTTGGGGGCATGTGCATGCCCATATTGGGCAGCCCCCATCCTAATTCAGATTTGCCCCAAAAAATCCCTGCCATCTAGTGGGCTTTTTGCCCACCCCGGGGGTGCAGATTGGAGTCTACTGCCCCCATCTGCCCCCATGGGAGGGCAGAAAGGCTGTAATTTTTGTGGGGGTGGGGGCATGGACATGCCCATATTGGGCAGCCCCCACCACTAATTATAATTTATTTTTTAAATCCCTGGAATCTAGTGAGCTTTTTGCCCCCCGGGGGGTGCAGATTGTGGGCTAATGCACCCATCTGCCCCCTGGGGGTCAGA